>NC_139245.1:32005088-32578865 GCF_977018435.1 Lepisma saccharinum | reverse complement strand
CATTTCTTATTTGTGATGTTTCGTTAACATTGAACCATTGATCTTTATATCAACATGATATAAAGCTTTTCGTCTTTGCTTTGTTGTTATTCTGCGGTCATTATTTCCAGTTCGTAAACATAATAACATTCAATATACAGGCTGTCTGCATAATTGTGATCGTTGCTTGAATGTAGGCAGTGTCAGAAATATATCCTTGTTGAGATAGAGCGTGGAGAACATACGGTGAGGAAATAAAGGCGATGAAAAAGCTGAAAGAAGGGGCGTGTCCAATATTGTGCAACACCCATAAAAATAAAAGTTCTACATGAAGAAGCATGATAAAATTGACGTCAGATATAGCCTTCCTGTGATCTTTATATTGCTTTTAAATGCACCGTTTTCCCTCTACAATCAGCGACTAACTCTACAAACTTGTGATTTCGAGGTGCCGGGTTTGATTTCCAACGGTTCAGCGGTTTCGGAAGACGCCCAAATATAAACCCCACTTCCACGTAGTAACCCCTGTATTTTGCAGACTAACGAAGCTCTGGCGCCTGGAGCTGCAGCAGGTATAATCTTCTGCGGAGCTTCTGTTTGTGCTGTCCATATATTGTGTTTGTCCCTTCACCTATTTCATCTTATCACCATTCATACTCATCTTCGCAATTAGCCAATAGTGGCAAAAACGCGAAGTAAAGTAAATCATTAAGCTGTAGGTCTAATCTTAATCAGTCTGAGCATAAATTAAACTTAGAATCATTCATTACTGGTAGGGATTTCTTGATTTTTCAGTGTTATTTTTCTTTCCAAAATCGGTGTAATTTTTTTATACTTTTCGGTGTTACTTTCCCCAAAATTCGCGTTGTTAGTTTAGCACATTTTCCTGCCAAATTTACTTTTAAACAAGTGTTGTAAATTGTGGGTCATGTGGCCTACGACTTTTCAGTCATCTAAGATTCTTGTATAATTTTTATTAATCAACTAATAAAGGATTTATGAGTTGTAGTCTCAATAATAATTGGCATAAATCTATGATTTGATCCACAAATTTCTGAACAATGTCCAAGAAATAAACCAAATCGACTAATAATAACCCCCGCTTGATTGCAGTTCGAGACGTTGGAACCGATTTTTGAGGAAGTTATTTTCCATTATTTCCAGCGTAACAAATACCGATGGTACAGCCCCCGCGTGACGAAGGGTACGCACTCGTTCTCCTGTCCTAACCCGCCACCTTGCTCTGTGATGCAGAGCGTGAAGAAACGTGGGAATCATCCATTTACACGTAGTTTCATGTACATGTAGGATGTATTCTATGTATAACATGCAGTATTCTTTTCTCGTTGATAAAATGTTGGAAATCGTGCGCTTTATACATGCGTTTCGTTTTTTATAGTCTAAAACACAAAAGAGTTGGATATTCGGGGTATTTTTCGTTAAGCACAAAATGTCGCAATTCGCGAAAAAGGCCAAAATTCGCATTTTTGTCAAATCCATGTTATTTCGCAGGTTCGAATGGATGAAAATGTGTTTAGAACATGCCACTGCAGATTCATAAACCTCTTTTAACATTTTCTGTGATATGGCCTTTGCGAAAAACCAAGGTTCTTAATAATTAGTATTGTTGTTTCTACTGTTGAAAGACAGTTTTTTTCTCATAAGTGTAACTCGACCAAGATAAGTCGTGTCTTTATTATGATTTACATATGCCTGTCTCCGTAAGTCGATCGCGAGCACAATGTTAAATGTGTCACATTTCTCGTTAGACGATCTCCACCACCCAGTAAAGACAGGGAATGTACAAATCTGCGGAAATGACCGTACTTCAAACTTTATTGCCAAACTATTTAAAACTGCTGTTCTGTTCCCAAGCTCCACTATTCACTGAAAATCGCTGCCGGTTTTGTAAGTGTTAATAACAATAATAACGATAGTGCGAAATCAAATGTAGACATTTAAATTGCCGTGATCTTATCAGTAAAACTTTTCGAATGTGGAGAATGAAATGGTAGCTGATCAAATTGGCATTTCTTCAAGGCCGTGCGGCATAATTAATCAATTAGTGGCGCCTTCTGGTTCGTATTTGAAGGTCCCGGAAGGGATTGCTATGGAGTCTATCGAATCGAATTTTCTTTTAGTTCACGCCCGTTAAATTTGCTGGTAGTAAAATTATCATGGCTTCGCTTAGTTGAAATGCTATTCGTCTCAACAGTAGCGTGTTCATTTTCGGAAAGTGAATAATTTTATTCGAGCACTGAATGCCTTCTTCATTACTTCTATCCACATACTTACTTGTTCTCTATATTTTGTCCAGTTGAAAAGTTCCTTTCGTTTTTTGCTTCACATCGTCTTATTTTCTTTCAGCAACTGTTGTCTGTTTTTCTTACTTATATTTTCGACATCCTGATTCATATTCTTAAGTAATCTCTTAAAATTGTGTTTGAAATCCTCATTTGCGTATATCTCCGATATGTTCAGTTCTATCTTACACTTTTTTTCACACCTGCACAAACACGTGGCTTCTGACAATATTTTCTTAATCGCCTCATAACTCACATATTCAGTAATTCCGTGTAACAAATAAAATTTCCTTTTCGGTTGCCCGTTGTGCGATATGAATCCGGGACTCCTGGGTTGAATCCTGGATAAATGATGGGTGTTTTATCACAGATAAACGTAATACGTTTTGCTGTGGTTTTACCGTGTTTACTTCATCTAATTCATCAATTCACCATTTATCGTTATCGATGCGATTAACCTAGAGACGTAGAAAAGCGATGTGAGGTAACCAGAAATAATGACAAATGCGGGTGTCGGATAGAGCTTAGGGGAGCTTTCATTCTTCTCTTTGACACGTGTTGCTTGGAAACGAACCCTCAGTAATGAATGCAGTCATTCGAACCGGAGCGACGCTTGCCTCTTGGGAACCATTCTTCAGAAATAAATTAATCCTTTCGAACTGAAACGAAATGGCAAGCTGCACGTATCGCTCGGAGTGGGCTGTTTTCCCAGTGGCGTGAATCGTGTTCCTTTGGTTTGTTCGCGCATGTGCGGTAATGTTTTCTTATAGACTGAAGGGACCCATGTTAGTCACTTCGCTGCGAAACCTCCGTGTCGCTTCCGTCGACCTGAGAAGGCGTTCAAAAGTCAACATTCTCCGATTCTCAGATAAACTATGCTCTGGTCCCATTAGAAAGCCAGAATAATTCTCTATGGGCTTATGTGTTTTTTATTTTATTTCTTTGATGTGCTTTAATGTATTCCTGATAAGGAGTTCATCTCCATAATACAGGGTGAGTCATAATTATGTTACCACTTAAATGAGTAATTTGTTGTTGTCTGTGGAGGTTCTTGAGCTTAAGTGCTACACCCTGTACACTATATATGACAGAATGGCACGTGAACATCATGGTAACAAGTGTATAACACACATGTAACAGTCTTTCTGTTCTTTGCAGTTATTAAACGCTACATGCCTCATCGCTACAAGTGTTAACATAATTGAGACTCACCCTGTATTTGTTCTAGCAAGAAAACAAGGAAATGTTCCTTTAATTCGCAGACTTAAATTTGTTCCCGCCTCGGGGGCCGAGCGCGTTAAATGCTCGACGTTCGATCTCTCCACCGAAGTTTCCAGGTTCGAATTCCGGCGTGGGCGTTCTTTGTGTCGCTTCATCAATTTGATCTACACTCTGTCCCGGGAATCTGTGGAGTAAACGAAAGAAAACAAGTGTAGCAAATAGTGACTCGCGAGAGCTCGACCAATGAACGCGTGCGAGGGGAAATGAGTGCACTATTTTGCTCCGCCCACTCGCTTTCTTCCATTCTATACCGTTATGCGCGGCCTTGGTCGGTTGTAATCATCACCTCATCGTCGCGAATAGCCAAAAGTGGCAAATATTAATGCAAAAAATACAAAATATTGGATTTAGTTGTGTTTGCTAATAAGAAAAGTTTGCAAATACCCTCAGTGTTGACACATCCTAATCAATCAATGGGATGAACTACCACCAGTTTATCTCTTCTCTCCCCATTATCGTCTCTTCTTTCGGTTTTTCTTCAGTTTATATTGTTCCCCCCTCCCTCCCCCACACAACACTATAAAAGAATCGTAACATGGCAGGAGAACCAGTTCCAGGCACTTTTGAGCATGGTTGTTAATGGGCCAGGAATGTCAAATAAATTCAATTGCTATCCAAGGGAGAAAATCAGCAAGCGTAAATGGGTTCTGGACCGTAAAGAACCCTTATACAGTAGACTCGCGATTAACAGAGGTTCCGGGTTAACCGAGGGAGTGGTTGGAAAACATCGCGCTTCATAACGCACCCTGTTTGTTTATGGAGTCAAGTCACGGTCCGCGCTGCACGTGTTCGTTACATTGTCGGTGTATCCGATTGTTACGGTGGTGTTGAAGTCTGTGTAGGCCCATTCTAAGCTGAAAAAAGTAATCTTCTCATTTATATTGTACTAGTAATAAATAATTACTATACAGTTATAAGTGTTGTTTCGTCATTTACGACCTATTAGCACATTATCTCCGTATTATCCGAGTTTTTCCTTATCCGAGGTAATCTCGGTCCCAATTAGCTCGGATAATCGCGAGTCTACTGTATCTGTAAAGTATTTCCATTCGGTCCAGGAACTGTTTTCCCCGGATGAATTAAAAATCTATCCAGGAACCTTTTTTCCGGATGAATTGAAATACCGTCCAGGGACCTTTTTTCTGGATCAGTTTAAATAGGGTCAAAGTTCCGTGGACCGAATTTAAATTGTGCGAGAAAAAAAAGTTCCGGCCCTCTCGCGGAACCCAACAGAACCCCATGCATTCCTGGACCTTTAAACAACTCTACTAACCTTCAACCAACAAAGTTCACTAGATACTGAACAGTGACTCGATACCATACGGGCCTGTTTCCTGTGCTTCGAGTCGTAAAACCTCCGTGACTGGGTGTAACTGATGAATCAGACCTGTCTCCTGACACAGGCGATGTAGATAACAACCAGGCATGAAAAAAGTGTCCTTGCGAGAGATAGTACGGCTTTTAATTTATTTTTATTGGCGTACGCACTGATACGATTCGCTTAGGAGGAGCAAACATATCGCGACATTTCGCAGGGCAGTGCGAGCTTGTTTTCGGATGGGACGAGCCCACTTTCTTTTTTAGTGCGTAGTTTTAGTTCTTGAAAGTTATGAAAACAATTCGTCGTGCTGTGAGTTGTACCTTCTTCGCAGTTGGGAGTTCCGGTAAGGAGAATGAATCACTTTTTTAAGTTCTTGTTTGGAACGTGTGTCTTTGTTTTGCAAGTGTGGAGCAAACGCATCGAAGAAACTGCTGAAATTCCTATAGCTTACTCCCCATCCTGAAAAAGAACATTGCATCGTGAAGTAGGTCTTGAAGCTTTTCCTTGCTACGAATGATGAAGAGATTCTCTCGGGGTATCGACCAGGTGGTTTGTGAAAAGGTTTCCAAGTTTTCGAGAGCTAACGTCATTCTCATCTTCAGGGTAATTTCTTTCTCCTCTCTCTCTTTCCCCCTCTCATTGAGAGCGAGAGAGAGAGATCTTCTTTCTTTCACTTCCCCTCCTCTTTCTTTCTCTCACTTAGAAAATAAAAAGGAACGAGAGAGATAGGGGAGGGAGGGGGTGGAACAGCTTTCTCTCCCTCAGGAAAAGAGAGAGGTGGAAGGAAAAAGAAAGGGGCTGAAAGAGAGAGAGAAGGAAAGGAAGTGAAAGACTTCTACCCTAAAGATAAGAATAACGGTAGCTCTCGAAAACTTGGAAACCTTTCCACAAGCCACCTGGTCGATACCACATTTCATTATAGGAATTTTAGGGCCTGGATTGTATAACAAGGTCCATTTTCTTATTACTGTGCACTTCGTACTCGACTTTTGATGCATTTTCGTCTAAATATTGCATTTGAGCTTTGAATTATGACCCGAGGATAAATCAAATTGTGAACGAGTGCAAGAGACCCTGCAACCCAACCTGATTATGCGCCATTTACGTTTATGTTAATTAACTACTTATTGGAACGTTTGTTAATTTTTAATAGGCCGTTTAAGGCCACGCTCCCGCTTCTCACCCCTAAAAATCTGCAACATTTCACCATTGTTACATTCTACTCTCTTCACTCAACTCACTATCACTTGGTGTTTTCAACAAACCGTATGTCTCGTAATTTTTTTATGTAACTGATGAAATTGTAATGTATTTTGAAAATTGTTGGCAAATATGCCTATAATATTAACCCTCCGTTGGTATACGTGTGAGCGCAGCGCTCACTCTGGGATTAATTGTAAGTTTTTCAGGCCCAGATAATTATATCACTTTCTGGTCTTATCTAGCTGTATTTTGAAATGTCTATGACCAGATGACGCCAGGTATAGACTGTGGCATTGTTCTCTTGTCTGCGCAGGCATGCCATTTTCATGGCAGTCCGTGTTTTGAGAGTGGCGCGCTCACACGTATACAAACCGCGTAACCATTTTTTTCACCCATACTTCATTTCTGTGTGCACTATTTTCTGTTTTGATTCTTCCGTATTTATTTTATTTGACTTAATTCACGTTTTACTGTCATTATTTATGGCTAAATGAACTTCGAAACCTGATTTTTGTTATGAATGAACAATGGCAGTTCCGAGCATTGCTTGCTGAATCGAGTGAAGACAAAAAGGGAAGACCTGGACAGGGTGTTTGATTCTCAGGGTACAGATGATAATGTTGTTGAGTTTATGGAAAAGCGAAAATGATAGCAGCACGGATCAAACTCCTTGTGAAGATGAACCTATCTTTACTTGTTCTCGTCAACACGTAATAAATTATTGAATTTATTACTAATGTGCAAATTGTTAACATCAAAAGTAAATTTCAAATAAAATTATAAAAGTTGTTGTTTTCCGTGATAAATTCGCTCTCACATTAGGTAATCAGTAATATTGTAATATATAAGATAAATTTTAACATGTAAGTGATATATGGTAGCCATATATTTATAAACTATTTTTAATGTGATAAATGTAAAACGATATTCGAAAAGATGGCAAAGAAACATGAAATTCATATGTGAGCGCCACGCTCACACGTATACCAACCGCGTTACTCTGAAACACACATATAACGGAGGGTTTTAACGAAGATTTGCGTAAACAAAAGACGAAGGAAACAGGTTAAGAAAAGTGTAAGAAAGATTGATTTGATTTATTCACCGTCGCTTTTATTCAGTTTTTTGGCTAGTGGTGATAAAGATGAGAAAAGCTCCAGATCGGGTTTCGCGTAGCTCATTGAAGAAAGAGTGCGAGAAAGATAAATATTGAATAAGGAAGAACAAGTGGAGGAGAGATAGAGAGAAAGAAATGGGTAGAAGGGGAAAGAGAAGGAAATAGAGATTCACGCAAGAAATATAAGGAAAAAAAGAAAGTGTAAGGGAGATTGAAAGAGAAGAGAAAGGCAAACAGTGGATCAAAGGAAGAAACATGAAAAAGAAGGAAGATAAGGAAACCGAGGACGAAGTTAGAATGGGAGAGGAAACACACTTCTGGTCCTGGTCATTATTCATTATGCGCATTGCGGTACACGCCGTAACCACAGCTCTAACTTCTGTTTTCCATCAGACTGAAAATTAGCGTGTCCTACTTGTTCCGTGGGAACAGCTCATGCCAACATGTTTTCCCGTGCACGTGGTAGTCGGGAGCAGAGAGCAAAAATAGGCCATTGTTTAGCGTCCGTCCTTTCTTTGAGGAAGGGTTTTGGATACGAGACAAAGTACGTGTTCTTTGTTTTCTTTTCTTGTATGGTATTTCGAATCAGGATAGCCGTCTTTACTCTTTAGTTTAGAGCAACGTCGAACGGGCGTGAGTATGAGCTGTGGTGTGCAATGACGACGTCTAAGGGTACAAGGGGACGAACGCCCGACCCCCCTATTGCTCCCACCACTAGCAAACGAGAACTAGATGAATAAATGCTTTTAAAAACCCCAATGTGGTATTTATGGTTCTAGGCCCCCAGAAGATATTCCCACCCATTTCTGACAACCAGTTTTTTTTTTTTATTTGCGCCGTCACTGATAATTTCAAAGGGGTGTGCTTCATTTTTACTCGTTCATATTGTTGTGCCATCTTTTTTCATGTATCTTCCGTTTTTTTTCTTCAATAGTTGGATCGAATGGCGTATAACCGTCAGTACCCCGTTTACAGGCATATTCTTTTGACAATAAGGGGCTGTTGTTGACCACCTAGGCGGAGTGGTTATCACAGCGCTCTATGACACCAAGGTTCCGGGTGTGAATCCTGGCCTTGATTTTATTTGTTACTTAGCTTCGCTTTTATGCCACTTTTGGCGAATCACGACGATGAGGATGAGTGATGAAATTGATGAAGGGACACCGGAATTCGAACCCCGAGACCCCTGGCGTCTTATCGCGCTGTGCTAACCACTCCACCACGGAGATCGGCATTGCGGGTTTCTTGTTAACCTAAATGTGAGATGTTATTTTTCTTCTTGAGAAGTTCACATGCACGCTTGTTAAACGCTGTCATAAAGCGTGAATGGCTTTTTGTTTTCCCAGCTGTCTTCTTGCCCTCATTTTCTCATTTCACGCAACTTAGCGACCCTTCGTGTTCACTTCGAGGCGAACAGCGAACTGTTGAGCATTGGGTGAGTAGCGATGCACAAGCAATTTAAGCGGCCATATCCGCTTCAATGATTTTTCTCTTTTTCGTTCTGGGAAATTTCTTGTAAGTTTTATTTAATCAAAGGTATGGGGAAAACAGAATTTATTACTCTTTCAATTGTCATTCCTGTGTTTAGAAACATTCGATATTGTGTGTTTGACTTGATTTGTTGTTTAAGCTCACTTCATACACAGAAAGGCTAATCGAGACTGGACCTACAGTTTAAAGTGGGATCCGGACCACTGTGTCGTGTGCCTCCACCGATCGAACCCGGAACCCCTTGATTACTACGCCATCGGGAAGGCCACCGTGGGGTCGGTAGTTTTACAGTCAACTGAATTTTGGGGTAATAATTTGTGAGTGGGTGCTGTCTAGTGGCGTGCCCAGGAATTTTGTGAGGGCATTAAGGGATATAAGGGGTGACCTTTTGTAAAGAAACCCAAATGTCTCCCTTCCTTCCACGTAGTATACTCGGGTCGTTTAGTGGTCAGTCCTCATTTTGGCATCTTTTCCTGCCTTTGAAGTTGTTGTTTTTTTTAAAAAAAATTTTTTTGGAATACTGGGCCAAAGGGGGGCCAGTTTATGACCCCTACCAACCCCCTACTTGGACACGCCACTGTGTGTGTTTTCCGTGTATGCAATTCACTATTCATCCTCATGTATGCAATTTGCCAAAAGTGACAGAAAAGCGAATTAAAATAAATCAATTCATTCGTAGGAAGCGTTCTCGATGCATAGTGGTAACGTCGTCTCCTTGTAATGAGGGGGTCACAGGTTCGATACCCGGTGGAGGCACATAGTGGTTCGGATTTCACTTGAAACTGTAGGTCCAGTCCCGATTTGCCGTCTGTGCATAAATCGGACTTAAAACAAGAACTCAATTAATTCATAACGGCGTTATGTCCGTTAGTTGTTTCTGCATTTGACGTTATTTTTTATTCTGGGTCAAAGGAGGGTTATGGCTCCTATCAACCCCTCTTGGATACACCACTTCAATACAATATGGGGCCTCCCCGATGGCGCAGTGGTAGCGTCGTCTCCTTGTAATCAAGGGGTCCCGGGTTCGATACCCGGTGGAGGCACAAGTGGTTCGGATCCCACTTTAAACTGTAGGTCCAGTCCCGATTAGCCTTACTGTGCATAAAGTGGACTTAAAACACCAAATCAATCCAATCAATCCAATACAATATGCATTGCACCTAATGTTACAATATACAAACACATGGGTCTGTGGGGGAGGGGGGAGAAAGAGAAGGTTCGCATTAGACCTCACTCACACCAGATAATACTTGATCAATAATTACCATAAAGGTAAAAGGTAAGGTTATCCCTTGTGCTCGATATGAATGCACATAGGGATGCGAAGATAGGGGCCACACACATTCTGTTATGCAGAGGCGCAACCACAAATATTTGTCTGGGGGTTGGGGAAGTACCAGGATAAACGTACCAATAATAATAATTTTAATAATAATGTCAATAATAATAATGTTACAAATAGTGTTATTATAACATTATTATTATTATTATTGTTATTATTGATTTGCTTTATTTTAGTTTGCTTCTTGTGGCACTTTTGGCTAATTTGCGAAGATAGGGATGAGTGATCGCACAATGAAAATGATAAATTGATACCCACAAACATTCATGCCCAAGGCGGGATTCGAACCCAGGACCAACATTATTATTATTAGTAGTAGTGGCATTATCAAAGATGTTATTATCATCGTAAATTATGCAAAAAGGGGGTAGAAGTTTGTGCTAAAGCATTTTTGTTCAAACAAATGATTTGAGTTATTTTTTTAACACGTTCAATTTCACATTAATAATGGAAAACAAGCACATAAACTATTTTTGAAAGACAGAAAATGCTTGATAAATTAATTCCAAATATAATTATTTTTTACATTAACATAACTTCCATGGATGATATATGTTTCACATATATGCAATGTGGAGTGATGTGGACACTAAATTGTGTACGTATTCAAAGTTTCTTTAATAAATATTATATACAGTATATATTATTTAAATACATTACACAACCAATTCACCCATCTCACAATAACCAACATCAAAAATTACATAAATTGTCTCTCAAATGTGCACGCTCCCTTTCCTTAAAACAATTATTCATGTATTTAAAACAAAATCAATTAGGACAAGTCTTATTTCTCTGGCTGGTGATTTACAATGCATTACAGCGAACAAACAGAAATTGCGAACGTAGCGAGCAAGAAAATTTTTGAATCCAATTTTTTTACAGGCTGAAATCAATATTAATTGAATAGGGTGCAAATATTTTCATGGCATTATATCATTTACAACTTTTGTGCCTCCCCGATGGTGTAGTGGTAACATTGTCGTCTTGTGATCAAGGGGTCCTGGGTTCGGAACCCACTTTAAGCTATAGGCCCAGTTTCAATTAGCCTTTTTGTGCATAAGGTGGACTTAAAAATAGCACAAATCAATCAATCAATTTTAGAACTTTATCATTTAGATCGTTCGGTGCCCAGGGCCGTCTCACGCCGTCCCCTAGCTACGGTTCTGAACTTGTTAAGACTAAGAAAATAAGGCATTGTGAGAGAAGCGAGCAAGAAAATTTGATGAAAGGTATTTTTATTTGCATAATATTTGAAGTTCTGGGCGGTAATTGCCCCCCTGGAGGTACACTTGGTGGTCAATGTTTGCCCCCCTAGAACTCATTTCCGACCAAGATCAATGCCCCCCCTGTGGTTGCGCCACTGCTGTTATGATGATGTTATCAACACCATGCTTCTGCCACATTTGCCCCCTCCTTTTTGCCCCTAGTGTCCATTAATTATAGTCTGGGTGAGCCCCAGAGCCATTTTGTGCATGTGCAGTATCTGGTTCTGTTCAAAAGTACTACTTAGCTTGTCCTCTGTTATGAAACCTTTGAATATACAGGGTGATTCAAAAGTATCCGTTATTAATGCAGATGGTGAGTAATGGTAACAGGAGAAGGTTGTTGGAAATATGGGGTTTTCAGTCTAGAATGGTTGAATTTTCAACATAGAATGGTCCATTGATTCTGTACGCTGTACAAGCGTGAATGAGATGGTACAGGATCAGGAAAGATGGAAAACATGTGTTACTGGTGGTAGTGAACCTCTGGGTGTAGAAATGCCAGAGTATTAATTATTTTGTTTCTCAACAGTGTCCCCCTCCTCTTTGAGGAAAAAGTAATAAATGATGGAAGAAAAGAAAGGGGGGGGGTGCACAGTTTTTTTTTAATATGAGTTACTGTACTTTTCCAATGGCTTCAACATAACGTGTTTGATTTTGTATATTTCAGATGGGAGCCAAAACAATGAATCGGCAGAGCAAGCATCAGAAAGCTATAAGAAAACTCTTACTAAGCCACCATTGAAAGTAGGTGATCGAGTAGTATGGATTAGTGACACGGGCCCGGAATTTGGCATTGTTCGATGGCTGGGACATTTACCAGGACAAGCCCACGATGACTGGATAGCAGGGGTAGAATTTGTAAGTATTAGGTTCTTTATCATAATTTGCAGTTACAGATATGTATTTATTATGAATAAATGGAAAATGTTTGCTTCACTGTAGCGTTAGGCTTACCAGATCACTACAAGGGAAAAGTAGGACATGCTGTCCTAAATGTAGGAATTTAAGTCAAAATGTAGGACAAAAATTATCTGCGAGCAATGCACATTACTGGAACATGTGAATTACAAATTAGCAAATAATTTAAAATTGACACATTTCCAGTTTTATATAAGAAATATGTTTTCATGAGTTCTTAAATACAAAATTCACAAACTACACGTATTTTCAGTTGAACTACTTTTCAGAGGAGCCAGTTTTTCTCAAAATTTCAGGTTTAGTCAAAATAAACTTATGAACTCGGAAAACTGAAACACACTGAAATTATACTGCACCAGTAACAAACTGTTTATAGACTAATTTCTTTCTTCACTCCATTGTGCATATATCAATGAAAATACTCTCTGAACATTTGCATTATGACACGTAATGTCCTTAACATAACTTAAAATTGTTCGAAAAGTTAATTTGCAGTGGTTTTTAGTTCAATAACTTTGTTCTATATGTCTACTGCTTTACAATCAATATATTGAATAGGAATGGGAAATGCCTTGTAACAGGTGGCGCAAAAGTCATCATCCTATTTGAACTGACCTTTACTTTGACATCTTGTTGTTTATATCAGTAGTGTTTTGTCAGTTAAATAGAAGATACTCACGAAATTTATTGTGTGTGAAAATGAATACGTATACCCCACATACAGCCCGTGAAACAGACGTTACAGCAACTAAAGGACAACATTCAGCATGAAATTGAAAACATTTCCCTGCAGATTCTTTCCAACACCACCAAAGCAATAAAAAGAGCCCAAATTTGCATCATTTCGAATATTGGTCATTTATTGGATGTTATCTTTAAAAATTGAGGTAAAAATTGAGGACATAAAACTTACAAGTATCAATAAAAGTTTAACACAAAAGAACCTACTTCGGTTAATTTAAAACCCAAGCTGTAGGCTAAGAAAATCAGGTGACTTTTGTGCCACTTTGTATTTCCATTAGTATAAACCCCAAAGCAAGAAATTCAACTCGGGCATTGAACAGTGACATCAACAGAATGTGGCCCCAAAACATTGCGCTTCTGCAATGTCGGAATCAAATTTCACTTTGAGTTTGGGAGTGCAGTCCGTGAACTTGCAACTCGCATGATTTATCTTTGTTCAACTGAAACAGGTATTTTCTTTATTCAATTTCTGTGACACTAAAGATGTAGGACATTTATGGATAAGGATAAAATGTAGGACACATCTGGCAAGAAGATGATGTCTGTTAACTCTATGTAGGGCAAATACAGATAAAAGAGCCACTCATTATCACACAGTGTGTTTTTATGTGTAAATTGTATACACAGAACTAACTGTATGCACAGAACTTCTCCCCTGAATAATATAGATGTTCATGTAAATTTTGTTAAATGTGTTAAGGGGAAGAGTGACAATTTCGCACCAGTTGTGTCCATTTATTTCAATATCGTCAGAATGGGCACTGTTACTAAAAAAGTGACTGTACGAGAGAGTATGATTTTTTGTCCGTGTTCCAAGTGGAAGCGGTTCTTTAAGGTGATCATTAAGCTAGACACAATGTTTGAAAAATATGATCAATAAGTATTTACAGAATCCCATGTATTCCTTATGGGAAATCAACTTCAACTTACGGCTAATCAAATGGTAGCTTTGACTTTTCCTAAGAAAAAACCTTGAAATGGTATTTTGCCATGTACTGAATGAAGTAATTCGTTGTTCTTAATATTTAGAAAAATATGATGTTAGATACAGAAGGTACAAACAAAGCCAGTTTTGTTTTTCATATCCCAATAAACTATTTTTTGGTTAAATCATTATGCCTGAAGGGTATTTAATCTTTTCTGGCGGTTATTGATGTTGTAAAGACCAGGGCCATGGGTTTGAATCCTATATTCCAGCAGTTCATTCTCTTTGTTGAGAAAAGAATAGAGAATCTTATTTTGTAATTCTTTTCTAGGATAACCCTGTTGGATCAGGTTCTGGAGTGTACAGAAAGCAGCAGCTCTTTGAGACTAAGAAAAAGCATGCATCTTTTATACCTCTTATGGGACTTGTGAAAGCAGATGATTTTAATGAGAAACATTCCACATCAGGTGAGTAAGTAATATTGTGGAGGAAGAGCTGTCCATTTGCAAACATTACCCCCCCCCCTCCACACACACAATCACAATCACTCTCTCACACACACAATCACAATCACTCTCTCACACACACACTCACTCACTCTCTCTTTCTCTCTCTCTCTCTCTCTCTCTCTATCTCTCTCCCCCTCTCCCTCCCTCCCTCCCTCCCTCTCCAGTCGCCATGGTGGAGGTGTCAGCATATACAAAGACAGAGGTCCCAGGTTCAAATCCTGAGTACCCCCTGGATGTATCGTTAGAGAAGCAACATAAAATGATTGAAATTGAAACGTGTAATTGGACCTATCTTCAAATTTGTTTACTTGCATTAACCCTAATCTCCTGAATTATTTTTCCCATAATGAAATATTGTTAATTACTACTAAAATAATATTTGATTACAGCCTGTGACATGTATGTAACACTAGGCAGCTGAGTATTTATGGACATAATTACAATAAATAGACAAATACATATTTCATATTTTATAGAATTCTAAGGATGACTATTTCGAATAGTCCCTGTTGCAAAAATATAATATTTTGTATAATAAAATAATTACTTTTTATGGAACCTAATTTTAATTCATCTTTTATCACAATTTATCCTACCCCATCAACTACAACTTTCAGTGAGCAAGAAGTTCTCTAACAGATAAAATAGGGTTGTAATTAATTGCAACCAACAATTCAAATCAAATTTTCAACATGTACAATGTTTCAAATATCATTTAGTATGTGTATATTATGCATTACATATATGTCATACTAGCCAGATAAGGGGTAATCATTTGTTGCTACCGTGTGTGTTACTAAACTGAATAACAAATTCAAATTCTTCATGAAATAAATAATCATGACAATCTTGCCACCAAAGTTTCGAGGTTTGAGCCTTGTTCTGAATTAATCTTCATCAATTTCTTCAATAAGCTGGAAGTGGCAGAAAAAGTGACAAAAAATAAAATAGCACATATCAGAATCTCAATTTCTCTTTGCTTTGTTTGATCTTGTGATGAATTACGTTGTATTTTTCCTTCCAGGGTCAGCAAAGGAAAAGGAGAAGGAATTTAGGTTAATAGAAGATTACAACCAACCGAAATCTTCCCATTATTGCAATCTTCCAAGCCCTCCACATGGATCCAGGATTTCAGACCCGCCTGCATGGAACAATGTTTTACAAATAGATTTGACAGACAGTGGGGCGAAGGTAACAAAGAATAGGAATATTAGTGCGACGATCAAAACGGAGGACAAAACAGTTCAAGATGATCAGTTTCACTGTAACTCGTCACATCACAAAGTGGAATCTCAGCGACAAATTAAGGATGAGGTTGTCACAAACAAAACTAGTGTGTCTTACAACAAACATTCTTTTAACGAAATGAAAGCCAAGGACTTTTTCCAAAGTGAAAACATTCCAGATTCTAATATGCTGTTCGAAGACAGGGTTTTGAAGCATAGGAGCGTAACAGAACTGAAAGTCAGGCCGCCGCTTGTTCCGGAGGTGCAGAATAATTGTGTAGATGATGCTGAGCCTATCTGGCAATCTAGTGAGAAAATTAAGGACAAGTGTACCAAAGAGGATGCGAAAAGAAAAACGAAGGCCGTTGGCGCTAATGGAAAGCCAGTTAAACTAAATAATATTAATGCAAACGACAATGACAATTTCTCTGACATTGTGGATGGATTCTTAAACCCAGTGAATGAGCAGTCCAAGAAGAATGGTAAGTCTTCAAGTTTTCTTGTTTATTTGCATTTTCGTAACAATCCTGTGTGTATGAACTTGCTAACTTTGTATATGTAACTCAATAATGCCCAGTCGCATCTTGAGATTGGTGCAAATAGTGCAAGTGTTGATGCACATATTCTAAATTTTAATAAATGAAATCAATCATGCCCAGTGATTTGATGAGCTGCATAATGCGAGTCAACATAAAAATCCAAAAAAATGGATCTAATGATCATGGACAAGTGCAAAATTATTTTAATTTCTCATAATGTTCAAATGTGAAAAATTTCACCTGCATTGAGTTTTTTTTTATAAATAAATAAAATAATAATATATGCACATGAGTATATAGCTCAAAATGAAGTAAATGCTTCCTTTTTAAACTGAAAGATATTTGTGGCATTAGTTTCAAAAACTGTTTAATGTTAACCCTAGCATACCTTAGAGGGAGGGGGTGGGGGCTGCCAGACCCATCATTTCTTGTTTTCTGATTTTTCAACTGTGAACATTTTATATATATAAAAAAAATTGCACTGTTCACCGCATCCTCAGCTTGGCTGAGATCAAGAAAATGTGGAGCCCTAACCCCACACCCCCTATAAGCCTTCATGGCTTGGTGCAAAGCACAGGGGAGCACTTTACTTTTTTACTGTTCCCAAGGTTTCTGTGTTACTTTTGTCCATAGAATCATATCGGTAACATGTTTAGGAGGCAAGATTCACCTGGTGGGCCTATCAACCCCCCCTACCCCCATCTTGGTGAATGTGTTTCAGTGTAACACTCATTCAAGTGACCCTGAATAATTAGTTCTTGATTTTTGTTAATTTTATTTTTGTAATTATCATTATAATTACTATATAACTGCACCTATACAAACAACAAGTGCACATGCTTTTTCTAGTTTTAGTGTATGATAAATAATTGTCTCACTCGTGCAAGTACTAGTAAATAATTGGCTCTTATGGTAATTTTCATAACTGCAGCTATATAAACAACGAAGGAAATAGTGAATAAATTACAAAATGGTTTCTTGAATTTTAGTGATAAAAAAATATGTAGAACCCCTCCCCACAGATAAATAAATTTCCTGTGTGGCACAGGTAAATGAGGGATCATAGTCTGTGTTTGCTTTATTTATTTGGGGGAGTGCTACAGTATACTTTGGATATGTATATTCTTTTTACAGTGTACTTACTAAAAGGTAATTAATCACCACAAGCTAAAATTATGATATAATCAATCACCACAAGCTAAAATTATGATATTCAAAAATAGTAGCATTGCTGGAACTCTCCTCCTTCATCTGGGAGTGTGATGTTTTGCTCTCTTAAGTCTGGAGCCTTGGAGTGAGAGAGGAAGTGAAGGAAAGTGGATTGAACTGTATCCTTGCACGTTAGGCTTCTCCTCAAAGCACCTTCTTTTTTATCTTCTAAAAATAGCAGTAGGAGTTTTAAAATAAGCCAGCACTGGGCTGAGCGTGTATCACATGTGAGGGAAGAGCACATGAAAGTGAGTGGTGTAGCCAAATTGAAGTTGTTGCTTGCTTGAGCAGGCTAAAATATGGTGTGTGCATCAGGATTATGGAGGAGTGTGTTACGTAGCATGTAATAGAATATGGTGTAACCTGAAGTTGGGACCTGTTTAAGGCCAAATACAGCTTGTACTTTTCTCGTGTGCAGTGACAATATTTACCTCTGGGTATATTATTTCGTATACAGTAATACAGTGTTAAAATCCTAAAATTTATTTTTTAAAAATAGAGATAAAATAGTGGGGAAGGAAGCTGTGATATTTTGTGTGGGGTACAGTGCAAGGAATAGGTAGAAAGCTATTGAGTGAAACATGTGTGCCATGCTTAACAACATACCAGTCTGTGTCCTTGAACATGGAAGTTGGAACAATTCTCTGGAATTTTACCGTGATGATGACGACTTATCTGAGGATGTGCAATTTGAAGATTTGCCAGACTTTGACGGTGGGTCGAGACCAGCTGCTGTGTGTGTGGGTGCATGACTTCTTTTTTACCTCCCCTATCTGTTCAACTTTACTGGTGTGAACCTGTGTGACTGTGAGTATTTATAGTGAATAATGTGCAATGGTGGAATCTTCAATGCTGTTTTCCTGTATTGTTTTTTTTTCCTGTTCTTTTTTTGACATGTAAATTATCAGTGCATTTAGGACTGCATGTGATTTTTGTAATATTTGTGTGGCTATCAACTTTCCATGCATGTCCAACCTATTATATTGGAAATTCCATGAAATTAGATTTAAAAGTATCATGTGATATAAAGAATTACTCATGGTGAGTCATCATATTGAAGTTTTCCACATTATTACATAAGTACAAGGTTCTTCTGTCTATTTTTATGTTGTGGCTCACCACCAACTGCACACCAATGGTGCAAGAAGTGTCTTTGTTCCTGTGGGTTTTAGGTACAGTACAGTGGCATGGGAAATATCACCCTAGGTTCTTCTGACTGAACTAAACAGTAATGTTAGTAGTTTGTCATGACTATTTTGTTTATCATATCAAGTTGGTTCTTACTGTAACCTGGTGTTTTAAGGTCTGTACCACATGAAGCTTTTTTTAACATTCTGACAAAGGGTCTTGATTGATTTGATACATAATTCTTTGCTTTTCTGCCACTTTTGGCTATTCTCGAATATTAGGATGGTGTGATGATATGATGAAATCGATGAAGTGACATTCACAAAGAACATCCATGTTGATTGTGAATGTTGTGGGTTGGACATTCCGCCTGTATGTTTAGTTATTTATTGGTTCCAACATGAACTGACTGGGTCACAATTTTCCCAACGTTTGAGTATAGTATTGTGACAAGCTATTTCATACAGCGACTTTCATGCTGTTTGCATGTAACAGTTAAATCAACATTGGGACCGACCCTTGAATTTGGCTGATAATTTATCTTAAATTGATATCCATGGAACTAAGCAAATATACCTGTGATAATTCAGATATTTCGAGACTGTTATTTTGAACTTGTCCTCCCAGTTTCCTCATTCCTGATAAATATTGTCAGAATATACCTGAAGATTAGACCAAATCATTTGTTCTTGAGAGTGTCCAAAACTTAATACGGTTTAGTACACCAGCAGAAAAAGTAGCAGGCAAATTGTCTATCGCTATTTTCACACTTTTTTTTTTCATTCTATGCCCCAAATTGTTTTAAGGATTGAAATTGTGCTCATGCTGAAGTATATCTCTGATTTTTAATGTTTTTATTATTATTACCATGACTCCCCCCCCCTACACACACACACACATTATGGAAAACAGAGGGAGTGGGTCTTGTGTTTGACAGTTTGTCTATTGTTACATATGCAGTCTACCGTACAGTGCAACACACAAGTATTTCATAGTAAATTGTCCATACCTACTTTGAGTAATTTTTCTCTTGTATCCTACATGTTTTTACGAAGTGGATCTTTACATTGCTGGTGCAGTGGTTGTCAGCACTTATTTGGCATGTTGTTTCAATTCTTGAAGTTCCCATCGCATAAAACAGAAAATAAACATGGTGATGAACAATTTGCCTTGTAATACTTATGCATCGTACTGTACATGTCTTTGTGTGCCTTTAGAGTTTTTCTCTTGTCAAGACTGCAAAGTACATTCAAGGTCTATTAATACGAGCCACGCTGATCTAGTCAGTAGGGTGTCTGACTGCCACATGGGAGACCTGGGTTTGATTCCCAGGGTGGGTAATCGAAGCTCACCCAGCCTCAAATGAATGGGTACTTGGGGCAACCCTGAGAGGTGAAGGTGGCCGGAGCATGGTGTTTATCACATTGCCTCCAAACTATACCTTTTAGATGTATTAAAAAAAGCAACCTCTCTGTCAGTGTCTAAATAAGTTTA
Source organism: Lepisma saccharinum (assembly GCF_977018435.1). NCBI lineage: Eukaryota > Metazoa > Arthropoda > Insecta > Zygentoma > Lepismatidae > Lepisma > Lepisma saccharinum. The sequence goes on along the minus strand of NC_139245.1, from coordinate 32,558,868 downwards.
TTATCCATTATTAACACAAATAATTATATTTAGTGTTCAGTTGTGCATTACCCTTTTAGCTGTTCTGTTGAGAAGATAAACAGCACTGTAAGTTTACAGCATATAAATATATCTGTGATCTTCGTATCTTATAGACTTGAGGGATTCAAATACTCGCAGTCCAACCTTAAGTACCGGCGGGAGCAGTTACTACGACACACCAGAACCTGGGGATGGCCCCCCCGACCCAACCGATTTAGGCATGGGATCAGTTGTTGAAGTTCTAGTCAATGGTGAGCCACAGTACGGTGTGATACGTTGGATAGGGACGGTTCCAGAGGATAAGAAAAATAGGAAAGTTGCTGGAATAGAAATGGTATGTATATACAAGAGATTATTGTTGTATGCAGCGGAACCTCGATTTTGTTTTCAGGGAACCAAGCTGAAAAACTTAAAATGCAGCAAAATGTAGAATTGGGAAAATGTAAATTCCGAGAACATAAGATCGGGGTTCCACTGTATTTTGTTATACATTTTTTTGGTGTTATGCAGTATTGAATATGTTAACCCTAGAACACTACCGTACGTAAAATTTACGTATGCTTCGCGCTCAATTCCCTCCCCTACCTCCCACATTGCACCCACCTACTCCTCCGCCTATGGTTTCCTCGGGCATTCTGTCAGGCGCATGGCAGCACTGTGGTAAGGAGGGCGGAAGCAGTGAACGTCTTTAGTTTGTGCGTTATTTGGGACTCTGTACGTCAAAAATACGTAGTGATAGTAACAATAAAAATCTTGCACGTAATTTTGACGTGCATGTAGTAATAACGCCATTTGTATTCACGTAAGATTTGCGTGCCGCTAGTAATACGCGTAGTGAAAATGTCTGAAAAACGTCTGACAACTGATTAAATTTGAGAACTTTTGGTAAGTTGTGAAGAAGAAGAGCTGCTGGAAGAGAATGAAGAAGATATTTTGGAAGTTGAGGACTCTGATATCAGTGATTACGATAGTCGCTATCGACCCAGAATATGTTCCTATAAGGCCAAACAAAACAAAATTGTGCCTTTAATTTCGACAATGCACAAAGATGCAACAATCAACAGTGAAAGTAAGAATCCCGAAATCATTTTGACCTACAATTCTACAAAGGGTGGAGTAGAGGCTTTTGATCAAATGTCCCAACGAATGAATGCTGGAAGAAAAAAAGCGATGGCCCCTCTCATTTTTCTATAATATGATCAACATCGCAGCGATCAATGGATACATTATTCACACTCACAACTTCTACAACAATAAGGGCAACTCATAACAGAGACCATTCTCACGAATTCAGTTCATGCTTCACCTTCATGAGAACTTGATCAAGTTCTGGAAAGAGCAAAGGCTAATAAATCCGGCACTGTCACAGGAGTTAAGAAAGTCAATTTTGAAGGTACTAGGAAAGGAAGAGACAAGTACAGTAGCAGCCATGTCACAAGGGAACCGAAAGTATTGCAGATTCTGCAACTACATGAAAAGGAGGATGACAACTACGTACTGCTCCTGTGGGAAGCCAATTTGTGGTGAGCATCAAAACAAAAAGTGCCCCGACTGTGGATAATTCCAGAAATGCACTATTTTTTTCTAAGGTGTCTTTTTATTCCTTATTAACAATGTTATAATTATTTGCGAAATCTGTTTTCATTGTGTATTTTTCACATTAATTCTTAATATACGTACAAGTTTGCCAACTAATACATTATTTTCATATATTCTGTATTTAATAAAGCCATGCTCACATATTTTATAAAGAATAAAAACTCCAAAATGTAGAAAACAAACAAAATAATATAAAAAAAATATTTGTCACTTTGATTTTGTAAACTAAGGTATATGTTAAAAATCATTCACTGCATGTACGTAATATTTACGTAGCGGTAGTTATACAGTAATATGGGAACACGGTAGTGTTCTAGGGTTAATTGAAGGGGTCGGGAATAAAACATGGTAAGTGACAAAATGCAGGTTTTGAGATATTGAAAGTTGATGTATAAAAAAACAATTGAGTTACAAATGAAATTAAATTTCTAAACTATTTACAGCAAATGTGAATCACTTGTATGTTTACTATCATACAAACATGATATTTCATCCTAATTATTTTTTCTGTGGTGCTACATGTGATTTGTTTGAGGGTTGCTCAGGGAATTGTCGTAGTTACCATACTTAACATACAACAGTACTATCATAATGAGCAGTGGCGTCGTGTGGAGTAAATTGTTGGGTGTTCACACCCAGCCTAAATTTATAGAAAAGTTTACCCCCTGCCCCCCGTGGTCACACCCAGCTGAAATTTACAGAAAATTTTACCCCCTCCCCCCAAGATGGGGCGGGATACAAACACATTGAGAACCAATTTGTTGATCACAATCACAGAGAAGAAAACTGTAAATGTGGACAACTGATGAATTGAGCATACAAAAAGGCGAGATTTGAGCCAAGAATCGAAGCTATGACTTCAGTTTTTAGAGTGCCCTACACTAGCCAAGTAACAAAATTATATCTGTATTTGTCTAGAGTTTCTGAGGACAAAAATAGTAAGCAAATTTAATAAACATTAAGAGCTGAAACTTTTTAAGTTGACACTACCAATAGCTATCAACTATTCTGCATCAATACTCGCAAAAACATATCACTGTTTACCAAGTTTCAAACAAAGCTACAAAAACCTATGTTGATCGATTTTATTAATGTTATCCATCTGGACATTATGACAGAAGATAACAATGCAGGAAAGCCCTAGAAAGTTGTAAGCGGCGTTCATCAAATGTATCACCCCACCATCCATCAGGAGTGACTGAAGAAGGCCACAGATAACCTCAGAATGTGGAGCCACGAAATTTAACCCACGACCTCCCAAATGTGAATCATTGATACATTGTTTTGTCTATGACTGAAATGAACACCTTTTTTATTGCATTAGTATTTCAAAAAGTAAGTTCAGAATGATCGTGCTTAAAAATAACTTCTTTATCTCTATATGGAGATCAATTTTCGTAGAAAGAATATATGAACAGTCCTCAGCTTAACATATCTACCTCTCACACATAGAGATCGATGCTCTATTTATTACCTCAGCATGCCAAGTAGAGTGCGATTCACAAATGCCTCTCTCAATAGAACATACAACGTAGTTGTAGACTTTTCAAATTGCATACAACGACAATATTAGATTTCTATGATTCAATAAGCAATTTATACAAAAAGTTGATGTGTCTATCTTAAAGACAACAATTATGCCCGTTGTAACTTTAAACGTGTATTTTTATTTAACTTGACACTTGTTAAGAATGATTTAAAATGTCCATAGAGTGTATGTTTTTAATAACTTTCACTAAAATTTATCTCTATCTCTTATGGATTAAAATAGTTATAATTTGGAACCAAGAAAACACATATTTGCAAATAAGTATCAACAACAAAAGATTTTGCTTTCAACAAAATCACAAATATCATAAGTACAAAAGTTAATTAAATTACAAATAGGTAATTAGGTCGACCATGAAAATATCATAACTTTTAAAATGCGCATTACAGGTTAATGAGAAAAATATTTGATAGAAAAGCTAAACAGTTCCGAATCATTGATACGATTGAGAGGATCATTTCACAGATTCTTCAAGTGCAATACATTTTTGACTTTGCATGTAAAGCATATCTTAAAGCAGCCATAAATGCACATACCCAATTGAAAATCAAATTAATTTCTATGTGACTATATGTGACTACAGTTATTTGTACCTAGTAGAACAAAAGCACACACTTCTCTACTAGATTGCAGTTCACATCCAGGTACAAGAGTAACATTTATTTTGAAAATGCCATCATGAGCACTGCTGCATGTAAACAATGGTATCCAGTAGATACCACATTTGACATGGAATATTTGTTGCCGTGCTCAGTTTTACTTGTCTCTTCATCAGTATCCTCTTCATTCTCCTCATTCTTTTCCAGTGGTACATATTCCGGATCTTCACAGGAATCATATACACTTTCGAACTCATTGTCATCTTCCCTGTGGACTAAATGCTCGGGAACTTTCTGAGACAGGTTGCAATGCAGAAACCGTTGTTTCGCCACCATCTTTGCTACTTACCATACTTTACACGAAACAACTTGTAGATACCATAACTTCCAATACGCCTAGCTCTGTCATCCGTTGACGAAACTAAACACTTCCAGTACAGTTCGACTCCATTTACAAACTCCCGAGCCCTTCAATTGATATTTATATCAAGAAGTACTTTATGCTGGTGCTTTTCTTTTTAAGAGACATTGCATTTTAAAATTTTTAGTGTTTTACAGATACCAACCATTACTTTTCCACAGTGTAGGTTATTCCCTGGGATATGTAAAATGCACAGTTTCCGTAAGTTATGCACAAATATGTGAATTGTTAATGTGGCCATGTTCTTCTTTCAAACAATAAAACTTCCCAGCTTCAAATTCTGGTCTGGGCATGGGTGAACTTTGTGAGTCCCCCTTTAATCAATTTCATCATACCATCACTCATCTTCATCATCACGATTAGCCAAAGTGGCAGAAAAGTGATGCTAAATAACAAAAATCAAAGAATATCAAACAATATAACTAATAAAAGCTGTTTCTTTAGTAGCTAAACCTCTAGTTGTTCATTCATTGTTTTGATGTTATAACATAAATCTTCCAAAGAATATAGTGTTACAAAACGTAATTGGCAACATTGTTGCAACAATCAAATTACAAGGCACCACATTTTTTAAAGCAAGCATTAAACACTATTTAACATACTGGTGTATTGTGCATCTTCAGATTGTATTATAAGAATATCAAAAACTTACACAGATATAACTACTATGTAGATATTGCTAAATACTACAATCACATTTATGAACCTACATTTCTTTTGTGGGTCTGAACTTAGGCAAAGAATTACATATAGTTAGCCATTCATCCTTAATATCACCTTTATTAAAGTGTCAGAAAGTGGTGGTACACTAGGCCTCTGCAACTTTTGATCTTCCGTCATTCTGGATTTTCAAGACTGAAATCGGATGCCCTTCCTTTAAAGCATACACAGATATCTTCGCAGTACAGTATCTTGCATTGTGTGGTTAGCTCTTGAGTAAGATGTGTGTGCAGTACATTGAAGTGACGAGCAAATTAAAGAAGTTAGCATTGAAGAAACTATTCTTATTAACAGAAGTATTTGTATATACTAATACCAGGTGAGCCATAAGTCAGTTGTCACTAGCAATCGTTAGACTTTGTTTTGCCTAGCATAGTGGAAGTCCGTTGTGAACTTTACTAGTGCATGTTACCCAGCATTCTTATATTGGGTAATATGCACTAGTCAAGTTCACAACTGACTTCCACTATGCTAGGCAAAACAAAGTCTAACGATTGTTAGTGACAACTGACTTATGGCCCACCTTGTATTGTCTTAAAGAAGTAGATTTCACGATTAACTGTTATTTCATATTCCAAGTCTTACTTATAAACCCGTGACTATTTTTAAGCAAAAATGATGGCTCTCATATGTGTGCATGCACACACATATACACAAGTAGGAGTGTAAGAAATGACCCTTTCTCAAGACACCTCAATGTCAACCTCACTTCCACATAGTACACCCTGGACTGCATTTTGCAGGCTAATGAGGCTCTGGCGTCTCCATGGCCTGTATAATCATCCTCTGTGGAACTTTTGTTGTGTGCTGTCCGTTTGTTTCTTCATCTTATCACAACTCATCTTCATCTTTGCAATTAGCCAGAAGTGGCAGATATGCAAAGTAAAATAAATCACATCGATCAGTCAAAACACACAAGCAACCAGTATGTACATATTGAATATATAGGTGTATATGAACACACACTAAACATCATGTTACATTCTATGCATATAACCCAGGGCTATATACAGGGTGTCATTTTAATGGTGCCCACGGACCACAGATTCGCATAGAGGACATCAAAACAAACAACTTTTCTCAGTAACATTTTTCTTGTTGGTGCGTCAATTCGATGCTACAGCCGTTCAAAAAAGACAGTTTTGCCGCCTGGATGCTGGCAACCCAACACATTTGATTGTATCTGTGACGTCATTTCCTGTGGCGAAACAGCTCACGTCAGTGTTGCAAGGAACACACAAATTTTGTGTAAAAATTACAAACTACCAACCACATTATTAGCTGTAAAATGAAGCGAGAAGCGCGTCCAGTAAACCGAACATCATAGCCTACCAGCCAGAAGATCAGCAGTCATCTCAGGGGAAGGGCGAAGTGAACCAACGATATGAGAAATGGATATAATGTATTCAAAATGAAGTGTCAATATCGGATTTTGTTTCATACTACATGTCAAATATCAACAACAGTACATTTTATTGGACTTACAACTTAACATGTGTTTTTCTTGTATGTACGCATTGCTTGCATTGTAGAATTATTTTCCTGTAGTTTACAGTTATTACAAGCATAAGAAAACAGTTTTTCGTTGTGACGTTTCAGGAGAACACACGCTCTGATGAAGGGAGCGTGTGTTCTCCTGAAACGTCACAACGAAAAACTGTTTTCTTATGCTTGTAATAACCGTAAACTACAGGAAAATAACTTACATGTGGCTGTTTACGCCCAGCTACATGTCAATTATATTTGCAAATCTTGTTGCAAGGTTGATATCTACAGGTTTGTGTCCAGATGCCTTGTGGTACTTTTGTGCTGATAACGGAAGTATCAGAGGTTGACGTTGTTACATGACGGCTAAAACACATACAACCACAGTAACAATCTAATGGTGAATCAGTAGTGAATATACTGCCCTGTTCATAGTTGCAAACTATTACATGTGTATGTGTTTTTTTTTGTTTTTTTTTTTTTGTTATGTTGCATTTGTGTCACTTTTGGCTGATTACATTGATGAAGGTGAGTGATGATTAGGTGAAATTGCTGAAGGGATACCCACAATGAACACCATGTCTAGTCTAGGACTAAAACCTGGGAATTTGGTGGCAAGTTAAAAAGTCAGCCACTTCTTGTGTTCAGCCATTGAACCAGCATCTTAAATTAGTGAAATGTCAGTAGTTGTAATGTGTTATATTCATGCATAAATGATAATAAATGAATGAATTGACAGATGAGTCGCAAGGTGCAATATGAATATACAGCATCCTCCTTCACCGTTTCTTACCTCTGACTGGGTCGGCATAGAAGTCAAGCCTCTCCATTTTTCCTGGTCTTCCGCCACTCCTCTCTTTCCATGGTGTTCCAATCTTGTCCTCTTCTCCTAACACTCTCCACTATCTGCTCTTTCCACCGACATCTTGATCTCCCCCTTGGTCTTATTTCCACTCCTTGTGCATTGTAAGCTCTTTCCTGTAGTCTTTCTGCATCTATCCTCTTCATGTGTCCGAACCATCTCATCTGTGCCTGATCTATCCTGTCTTGAAGCTTCACCACTCCCACTGTCAGATATAGATATACATAATGAGAAAAAAATGTGTTTTTTCTCTGTCTTAATGGAAATATGGTTTTATTGTGTATGTTTCTAATAAGATACGTTTGTTTTATGTAGGAGGATGAAATTGCAGGATGCACGGATGGAACATTTGGTGGGAGGAGGTATTTCCAGTGCACTCCAAAGAAAGCTCTTTTTGTTAACCTGAACCAATGTCAGAAGGATGGAAGGTTTTTGGAGGCCCACAATGTGAATGGTTCTAAAGCCAAAAGTGAGTAGAATTTTTGAGTCTTTATATCTTCACTAGTGAGTGAGTTTGTCATGCTAGTATGTCCTTTGCATAGATAGATGAAGGCTATTACAGTAGAACCCAAGCTTTACAGTTTTCAGGTGATACAGGAAAACATAAGCTCTAGGAATGTAAAATCAGATTTTCACTGTATTTCTAGCTTTCTCACTGGACTGTCTCTCCTTCGAAAGCTCTGGTTGAGTCCTCGTCTGGTCATGGCATTCCTTTATAAGTGTTCCTTTGTCATTTTCATCAGTTCATCATTTTTCATCCATCTCATCGTTCATTCTCATTGTCAAAATTAGCTAAGAGTGGCATAGAAGTTATACACCCCAAAAACAGAATAATAAGTATAGTTTTATGTGGACCTTGTATGCATATCATATTTACTATGGTTTAGGTGTGGTCTTACAAGGAAAACTTTCAGTTTATACTATTGTTTATTTATTATTGTTTTAAATAAAATATTACAACCTAAAAGAATATCATTCATGTCTACAAGAATATGATTGAAAATTATAAATGTGGTGTGATCTACTTGAACAGGTGAGTTTATAGGTATTGTTAGATTATTGTATAACACCTTTACTAGTTCAAGTAACTTCTTTTAAGGTTCGCATAACCACAACTTGCAAATTATTAAATAAAAACACAAGTTTTACTTGCGTGTGGTTTAAAAGGTTTCTTTCTGAAACCAGTGTTTTAAATCCATTGCCAAGTTTTTCTTCAGGGTTGTCCAATAAAATCACATTAAGATGGTAAAACATAGGCAAGTAACTGGTTAAAAGGATGAAAGAATAAAAGTCAAAATGTTAAGACTGCCTCGTGGGCATCGGCCGTCAGTGCAGCAAGTAATACGTATGATGTGCATTACTAACACAAAATGGCCGATGTCCGCAAGGCAATCTTTTAACGTATTGACTTTATCCTTTCATCTTTTTAACCAGTTACCTGTCTGTTTTTAACTTCTTAATGTGATTTTATTTGACAACCCTGAGGAAGAACTCAACAATGAAGTTTTAGCAAGGCATACATGGAATTCCCACAAGAAATTGATTTTCACATTTATGTCTCTATTTAACAAGCTATTAATGTCATATTTTTATAGGAAGTCTGCTCAAGTATATTGCAACCATTCTCTTTACATAAGGCATGTGGCATTGTAAATTTTCAAAATATATATATTGCTCAAGGTATCAATAAGAACATATTAGAATTGACCCTAGTCCTAATTCTTACATGTATAAAAAGTAGTAGAAATTTAATAAGTCATTTTCCTCTCTCTTTGACAGCATTTGGCCAGTTGGACTGCCCGGCTATTCCTGGAATGGTTTGCCCCATAAGTCAGTATGAAGATCTTGAGTCGCTGTGTGGGAAATATAGGGGAATCCAAGGTCATCACAATTCATGCTACTTGGATGCAACACTGTTTAGTATGTTCACATTTACAAGGTAAGCAATCTGCTGTCGCTTCTTCTTTTCTGTCTGCAAGATTTACAATATCCTATTTTTTTTATAACACAAAATTATATTAAAGATTGAAGCAGTGAACTTATTTTTTTACTTCCATATTAATTTTAATATGTAGGCCATTTGGAAAGTATAGAATGTTTTGCACATACAGTCTGCGCAACTGTTTCGTTGCAGTTGGTGTTGTCAACCTGTTCACGTGGTTAGTGTAACAAGCTGTGACAAAGAACATGCTGATTGCAAATCCTGCTGACCGTAAGGTGCATAGCATGTTTCGTTTTTGCAGGTGGAATACGTTAGACCCTGTGACAGTCAGATGAGACTTGTTGCAATCTGTGGCAAAGGTGTTTTGAACGTGGCAAGTGTCCAGAAATGGTGTGTAATGTTTTTGAATGGGTAGACAGATGTTCATAACATGGGATGATCAGGGCAACCCTCTTGTCATCATGGATGCACTGAAACAAAAGGTGGGACACATCATTCAAGAGAATCGATGCACCTTCAGAATTTTATCTTTTTTCGGAAGATGAAGGAGCACCTTGCTGCTAAACACTTTGCTATCGATGAGGATCTACAGAATGCTGTCATGGACTGGTTGAATTGCCAGATGTCCGGCCACATGGTACAAGAAGGGAAGAGTTAAACTGGTGTTCAGGTGCGACAAGTGCGTCAATGTGAAAGGCGACTATGTGGAGAAGTAGGTAACGGTATGTGGCAAAATATAAATATTCTGTTTGTGCACTGCAATATTATCAATATATATTTTTACATGGTGAAACGTTCTTTACTTTCCGAATCACCCTCATGCTATTTGACATGATAATATCATGAATACACTGCTTGCTTTTGATGTAATTGTAGTCACGAACACTTAGTTGTAGTGATTCCAATGAAAGTAAATGTGGCTATTGCAACCCAGAAGTGTCAGTGACTGTACATGGCATTCTGTTCCTTTTTGTAAATAATTTCAATAAGAGAAGTAAAAAAAAAAAAAAGTAAACAGTTAAAGCTGTATCAGTATCATCCAATACTGATACTTTCAGTAACAGAAAATACCACTTTTAATATAATCACCAATAACATTCTATGCACTCCAGTCTTGTTATCTCATGGAGTCTCCAAAATGTCAGTTGACTGTTTCATGGAGTCTGAATATATGCACTGGAAATTACCCAAAATTGTAAGATAATATTAAAGTTGATTGTGTTTTGATCTTTGACCTTTTACAAGTCTCAATGACTGTAGCTGTCACCTTGCCACCAAGGAGTTCCAAGTTAAGACTCGTAGTGAAAGCATTGCCCCCCACTATTACTTACTTACCAGTAATGTATGTACCCCAAAATGTCTGAGGACCATAAATGATTAGTTTTTGTTAAAATAAAATGCTATATTTTTCTTATTTCAGTGTGTTTGATAGTTTACTGTTCCGCCCACCAAACGTAAATGATGTGGACCAATATGAGGAAGTGCAGACTGTCCTGAGAGAGGAAATTGTGAATCCTTTACGCAAGAATTTATATGTTCGTGCAGACAGGGTAATGAAGTTACGTACACTCCTGGAGAATTTGAGCTCTGTCACTGGTTTGACTAGTGAGGAGAAAGGTACGTACTTGGTTTTGTATACTGGTAGAATCAATAATTTGTCATTATTTTGTTTAAAAGCAAGGAGTAAATGGTTTGTATTTGAAAGTTGCCTTGTCGCATTTTGAACTCTGGATCTCTGGCTTTGTAGAATTTACTGGTGTGCAGCAGCATTGGAAATTAGTGGCTGGAAGTTGCAAGGTCCGACCGCAATTTTAAGTTTGGCACCAATCTTGATGTATTGGATCACAACCACATTTGGCTTGGTGCATATATGCACGTGCATATAATAAAATGTACATTTTATTGCAGATATGGCCTGTAAGGAATGTCCTTCTGGTAAGACATTCAGAAGTCAACCTCTCTTCACACCAAACTCTGTGGCAGAATGGTTAACATATGAAGCCAGGGGTACTGGGTTGGACATGCATGGTCTTTGTGGGTGTTTCTTCGCCAATTTCATCACTCATCCTTATCTTCACGATTAGCCAAAAGTGACAGGAGAGTGATGCTAAATATAAAAAATCAAATCTCTTTTATTTAGTACACTGAGTAACTGTATTCTTACAGGCTAATGCAGGTCTTGTACTGGTTTAGTTCTTCAACATGTTTTAATTTGTTCTTGATATGGCATTCATCTTCAGAATATTTGTGTAAGTCAAAAACATGCATTTTAATTTACTGGCAATTTACCTAACATGCCAATTGTTATTTTTAGCAGTTAGTATCATAGATCTTGTAAAGCATGAACAAGGAATATTTTAACTTTTCAGATAATTGGGTAATTTCATTTTAAGTTCTTTTTGTCAATCAATCACTGTATTGTGCAGTTATTTTGTGTAGTTTTTGTGCGTCCCTAGTTTAATCATTCATAAAGGAACCTTAAAGAATATCTGTGTTGGTATATCAGTGGGCAACCAATGTTAATTTCTTGTAATCACACCATTTAAAAATAATAAGTTGTCACAGATTTTTGTTTTCTGTTCCGTTGCAGATCCAGAGGAGTTTCTTACATCCTTGGTTGCGCAGATACTGAAAGCAGAGCCATTTCTCAAATTGAATTCAGGGCAAGAGGCATTCCACTACCAGCTCTTCGTGGAGAAAGATGAACGACTAGTGTTGCCTACTGTGCAGCAGTTGTTTGAGCAAAGTTTTTTAGCCAGTGATCTTAAGCTGAAGGAGGTAAGGTTGCATGTAATATCAGCTCTTAATAAAACCTATACCATTAGATTCATTGTTTGGATCTTCTTGTCCTTTAATTTCATAGTTTGCTTCAAAGTTAATATTGATTTTGTGATATACTTATTTTTTAATGCATTTTAAAAGAGTTTAATTCATCAACTAAATAGATAGTGTGTCTGCAGAATGTATGGCATTAAAACTATAACTTCTACCATTGTATTAAAAAAATATTTTTATGTTTTCAGGTTCCATCTTGTTTAATAATTCAGATGCCACGATTTGGAAAAAACTACAAGATGTATCCTCGAATTTTACCATCTCAGCTACTTGATGTGACTGACGTTATTGAAGATTGTAAGTACTCTTTTGTTTATCCATCTTTGTCTTGTGCAACATAGGCAATAATCAACCTGATGTTACTTTTGTGATTTGTTAATATGCATTAATGTGCAATTTTGTTTTATGGCATTGGCATTACTGTCGATAGCTGTATGCCCATGAAATTGGTGCCTCCAGAATGATTAAACTCTAATATTTTCATGCTTATTTCATATGCACACAGTGTGCCCCACTTGTGCCATGCAGCAGACATCAATGTGATATTCCTACTCATGCCACATATGCATCATGTCCACTGGGATGGACTCAGTGGCAGCAGTGAATTGTACTCACAAGTCACGAATTCTCAGATATTAGTGTACACTTCTTTTCAGATAAAGTGGCACATTCTTCAATTGTCCAACCTTATAAAGTGTGCCACTTATGTGAACAGGAGTGTACAAAGATGATATCATCTTCGATTATCTCTCATGTAGCTTACAGTTCTTACAAGCACATAAACACAATTTTTGATGTGTAACATTTCAGGAGAACACACGCTCCCTTCATCAGACATTTATTTTTGGTACGATTAATGTTACAGTTATAACAATGTAGTCATTTAACAAAAATAACAACAAGCAGTTATGCAGTGAATCTTGTCAATAATGATACATTTTGAAACCTAACAATTTAACTGTGAAACAAGAAATTTGTTCTTTATAAATATTATTACATACATGCAAGAAAAATCATCTTCGATATTGTGGCTGTACATCCTGCTGCCATAGAATCCATTATGTTGATATGAGTGGAAAAATATTGGGTCTATATCTGCTGCATGCCATGATTGGATATGTGAGTAGCATAAGCACAAAAATAGTTGTGCTACTTTTTCTGGAGATGCCAATTCAAGGTGCATACAATCACCCACTGTGATGCCATGTCTGTTTAAAATCATAGTGGATATTTATGGACACCCCATGTAAAGTTAATGTGAAATAAATTAATGTTTAATGTATTATCAAGATTATAAAAGTTTGTATTGTTGACATTATTCCTTTACTTGCAGCCCCACGGCAGTGCATTGTATGCGGGAAGCTTGCAGAATTTGAGTGCAAGGAATGTTTTGGTCAGTGCGGAAGTGGATTGGAGAGCATTGCTTTTTGCGCAAAGTGCCTTGAGACAGTGAGTATTGCTTATTATTTCTGTTATATTAGGATGAATCAAATGAAAACGGAACAGGGGCCACAGAATGAAATCGACGAGATTTATTTCAAACGTAATCTCCGAAGTTACACAAGCACTTGTCAACCTTTTGAGAAGCCACCCAAATGTCAACCTAACTTCCACATAGTACACCCTGGTAAATGCAATGTTGCAACGAGGCTCTGGCATTTGGGCCTACAGCCAGTATAGTCCTCTGTAGGCCTGTGTTTTATTCTTATATGTGCTGAGTGCCCCTTTTACAATCTTGATAAGGAGATTTTACTTCTCAGACACATATGTTGATTTATAGTTACGGTAAGATGCTGGGCCCCATGTAATATGATACGTGGGTCGTTCAATATATAAGTTTCCGTATGCTGTAAAACATTTTATTTTTAAGATACATTAGAAAACTATACATACATGTGTAGGAGGATCCTTCCTCACTTCTCCACATAATCCCCATAGAGATTCAGGCATTTGACCCACCGTTGCACCAATTTGTCCATACCCTTTGCAAGAAAATCAGGGCTCTGGCTATTGAGCACTATTCTCACATTACGCTTCACTTCTTCATCTGTTTCGAAATGGTAACCTTGCAATTTAGACTTTATCACCGGAAAAAGATGGAAATCACTCGGTGCTGTATGGAGGGTGGGGTAGCCGTTCCCACCCCAAGTCTTCAATTTTGTGTTGTGTTTGCACTGCTGAGTGGGGGCGAGCGTTATCGTCAAGAAGAATGACACCAGCTGACAGGAGACCTGGTCGCTTATGTCGAATTGCATTTTTTCAGTTTATCCAATGTTTGACAATAACGGTCAGTATTAATTGTTCTTCCTCGTTCCAAAAAGTCCATAAGAACAACGCCCTTAGCATTCATGCTTCTGAACTCCTTATGACGCGAGCCCGCGTTTTCCGAACAAGCATTTACTTTTTCCCCTTGAGCGCATGCGCCTTCATGTCTGATAACGAATCGATTGTTGTTCCTTGTAGACGAAGGATGGCGCTTGTCAACCATGTGCTTCTTTTTAATGGCATTGCTTTATACAATATTTTATAGCACAGGGAAACTTATATATTGAACGTCCCTAGTAGCTGCAAATAACCCAGGTGTCCCAAAATGTGTTATTTCAATCAATGAGTATCCACAAGAAATTTCACTTTAAACCAGAACTAAAATTTTGACATGTCATGCTGTTTTGCCAGGAGTCGATAACTCTTCTTGCAGTTACTTGGGATCCAAAGTCTCTCTTTCGCAGACCAATATGTTATCCTTATGACAATCATGAAATCATAACACTGCTACAATTTTTAACCTGATCGTAATGAAGCAGACATCTTTGAAACTTTGAGATTTCTCATGAGGTCTATACCTAGGTATAATGCAAGTAACAGGGACAATTGTGAAGATGTTTAGCTTATGTGAAAATGAGCTTAACCAGGAAACAAAACATGAGTCTTCGGTATTCCTTGCCAGTGCTCTACTTCTGGCCTCCTTGCAAGTTCCAGAATTGAGGTCTGTGCAAATGTAGAGGCTGAACCATAAATATAGTTGCATGTTTGAAGTAAATGTAGTGTGTTTCTGTACAATGTAGAGGGAAATGGTGAATGGTGTATTAAACTTGAAACTTCATTTTATCATTTCAGATAACAGACACATGCCTGACCATACGTCATTAGCCAAGATGGTGCTGAACGTGTGCTGAACAGTTGCAGCGTGGGCAATTGCATGAATGATCGTTGTGAGACCTGGCGAGACGTTATTTTAAACGTAACATTGTTGCCTTCAACTGTGGGAAAGTGGAGAAAATGACTGCTTACATGAAATTGTTCTGTAGTTTAAGTCCATTGGTATGCAATTGCCCACGCTGCAACTTTAACTTGCTGCTGCATGTTTGATGCCATCTTGGCAAATGACGTAAGATCGGGCATGTGACACTTATCTGAAATGAAGTTTCAAGTTTAATTCACCATTCACCATTTCCCTCTACATTGTACAGTAAAACACTACATTTTAGGGATGGGACCGATTAATCGGTACTCTATCGGTATCGGCCGATATAGGCATATCGGTGTATCGGTTTATCGGTAAAATTACCGATTATTTTACTGATCCAATATATTGATAAATATCTTATAATTTAGTGCAAAATTCTGCCATTTTGTTGTAATTTTTATGGATAATCTCCATGCCCTTCTTTCTAAAAAAGTAAATGTGTACATATTCAACTTATTTTGCACTGCAGTCACCTTGAAACACACATTTATTAAGGAGATCAATGATCATTTCAGGTTCTTCAAGGACCATTTCTAATTTTATATCGGATCGGTAGAATATCGGTTATCGGTATCGGCAAATTCTATATCGGTACTTTATCGGTATCGGCCAAAATTTCATATCGGCCCATCCCTACTACATTTACTTGAAACATGTAGCTATATTTCTGACACCCTGTATATAAATAGCAACAAAGTCACAGTATATCTGGAATGGACATTAAAACTTGCAAAAAGGCAAGACTGCAAAAATTGTAGGGATGTCAGATACTTGGTAATTCAGCTGTAGAGCATGACATGGCATGGTAGGGGCCCAGGTTTGAGTCCTAGTTAATAAAAAATGCAGTTTCCACACATACAGGGTATAAAAAAAAAAAAAAAAAAGGACTTAACAACAGCCGTAATTCTCCAATGAAAGCAGATAGATTCAAAATGGAAATTACAAAAGAACTTGTGCATGTGTTCCATATGAGTGAGACCCCTCACAGGTAATCTGTGATACATTAGTCACCACATTGCTACATTTTAAAGTTATTTTGAACTTCTGTATCAAATTGGCACTGACGTGTTGGTCCCACTTTGGCCCCATATGTGATGCAGAATGCTGTGCTGGGGTGCTGTGTTTTTTTTATAATATTCTTTCACCAGAAATATCCTTTCTTGAAGGCTGTAGGCTGCTATATTTGCACAACACACACGACTGCAATCTGAGAACTAACAAATATGCAGACTACATTCCAGTGTAGCCATATCCTCTGTTAAGTTTGGAGCTGGTATCTCCAACGACATGGAAAATGTGTTTGATTGGTTCTGTTAAGTCATCAACCTCTGTGGCAGAGTGGTTAGCATAGCATGCTGCGATGCCAGGATTCTCAGGTTCGAATCCTGACCTGGGCATAGGTGTTCTTTGTGACTGCCCCTTCAATTTCATCCTATCATTGCTCATCCCCATCATTGTTATTAGCAATAATTAGCAGAAAAGCAACACTAATTAACAAATATCAAATCAGATTGTTCAAGTCCCTTTTTTACACCCTGTATTTTTATGTGGTATTTTATGTTGCTAATTCAGTTCTTCTTATATGTACACACACTTCATATTGGAATCAGTTTATTCTCATTAGTATAGTCAAATGAAATCCTTAAAATTCCAATAAAAGTTGTAGGGCAGACTGTATACAGCTCAAATTTACATGAGGTATCAACTGTTATTTGGAAAATGACCTCAAGGCTGCAACATTAACCAAGTGAGCCTCAAAACTCCATTTTTGTTATTTTAAACATGGTACCTCATGCACACACTTGCACCAGTGAAGAGGGGTGGTTTCTTGCCCTTTGTCAGCCTAAAACTTACAAAAAATTCTCTGCAA
This sequence comes from Lepisma saccharinum, assembly GCF_977018435.1. Lineage (NCBI taxonomy): Eukaryota > Metazoa > Arthropoda > Insecta > Zygentoma > Lepismatidae > Lepisma > Lepisma saccharinum. The sequence continues at coordinate 32,541,718 of NC_139245.1, read as the reverse complement.
ATGAAAATTCAATATCTCTGTGCATGCTTACCACACCAGCAAGTTTACTAATGGAGGAGAAAGTTCGACAATGGCCTCTGTGTGCAGGCAGATGGGTGGAAAGGCCTTCACAGTGGTCATAAGTGACTGCACATGGACCGCAAAGACTAATTCTACGTAAGGTACACAGGTACTAACTCATAGTTGAAAATATATGTAGATCAGCAATAGGTCTGTGCTAAAATGCAGCAAAGTTGCAACCCTACATGCAAAACAAAATAACGTTTTCATTTTACTCTTGTATTCATTACGTTTTGCTAACTTTATTGGTATTATAAGGCAGTGGTTTCCAACATGTGCAGCTGACTTACAGGGGTGCCACATTTCACTGAAATGACACTTATTCCAAATATGTGTTTATTTTTTAACTGAAGTGGAAGGGTGACAATTACGTACCAGTTGTGCATTTATTTCAATATCGTCGGAATGGGCACTACTACTAAAAAAAAATTCACTATATAAGAGAGTGGCCACGGTGGCTCAGTCGGTAACGCATCTGACTACCATGCTCAAGGTCCCGGGTTCGATCCCCGGCCGGTTCAAATCCGGGAACTTTTCTAACGGTGGAAGCGGCCCCGGCGCCTACCCAGCGTCGAATAACATGGGTACCTGGGGGAAACCCTGGGGGGTAAAGGCGGTCAGGGGCGTGATGCTGATCACATCACCCCCACTCACGACCGGATCAAGAAAGTGTGGGGCGTTACCCCCACACCCCCTATATGCCTTCATGGCGTGGTGCTATGCACAGGGGAACACTTTACCTTTATATAAGAGAGTATGAATTTATCTCCATGTTGCATGTGGAAGCAGTTTTTTATGTTGATTATTAAGCTAGACACGAAGTTTGAAAAATATGATTAAGAAGTATTTATAGAATTCTATTTATTCCTTATGGGGAATCAACTTCAACATCAAGTTACAGCTAATCAAATGGGAATTTCGACTTTTCCTACCACTAAGACATAGTTCGTATCCTTTTTCCGTCCATGTACTATTCTACGTCATTACATGTTCATATTCCCGAGAGAACTAATAAAATAATGGTCCCATAAGCGTAATGCATTCACCTTGCCTCTTACGGCCAACCTGGCAGTGTTGCCAAACCTGGTGTGCATAAAAGAGCTAAATTTCACCTTAAATAGAGCTTAAGTTGACTTTCAAGACTAACAAAGGCTGCATAAAGTACCTCCTAGAGTCATTTTAAGTGTCAGAGGGGCAGGGTCACTGCTATTACCTTTAACTTTAGACTTTATTCTTAGTTTTCACCATCTAGATCTGGCGGCATCACCCATCTCAATAATCCACCAATGGTTGCATGAAATTAGAAATAAAGAAATCCCGGATAACAATGTTATGTCATCTCCACATCAGCTACGGCGCTATAAAAAAGCAGCTGAGGAGGCAAGAGGGGGTGGGGCAATGCAGCCAATATAACAATATCGCGACACGTGCAAAATGTATACTCATGGCAAAAGTTGGTCTATGTGGGCCAGAACCAGTGATGGCACCATAGTGGGGCAGGGGCAGGTGCCACAGTTCACAGCCAAAGAAGTGCATGAAAGAGCCAGATCTGGCTTCAAAACAGCAAAGCTGGCAACAGTGTTCGGCAGCTGCCGAAGAGAGGAGGACCCAGGGAAATTGTCCCTCTCCCCCTTAAGGCAAGAAACCTAACCACACGAACTGAGCATTGCTAGTGTGAGATAGACCTACATTCTGACTTGGGCACTTGGAATATCTTGAAACACTAAATTTGCCGTGAAACGAAAAAAATTGAGAACCCCTGTTGTAAGGTTTAAGAACACCAGTAATATGTTAAATAAACAAACAAATACATTATTGTGATGATGAACGAGAAGGATGTGTATAAAAATGATAAAGAAATAGGAAATCCTCATCCGGCACCGTAAATTTTCAAAATTTTCACTGCAGTGGACTGCATCATCAGTTGTGCAAGAAATACAATGTGTAGGTATATGTGTTCCCTATTTTCTCCAGAAACCTAAAATGTTCCATGCCTCATTTGTAATATTTGTGGTGCCAAAGATTTGGCTTATTGTAACCTCTTGAATCATTTGTTCACCAGGCACACAGCCATAGGAGGAGAGTGAACCATGCAGGAAGAAGACTGACGGTTCCATACGAGTTTTCCATTCTCCAGGACCACTGCGCCATCCCAAGACTGTATATGGAGTTGTTTGCTGTGGTGTGCATAGAGACTTCTCATTATGTAGCATTTGTTAAGGGTGGAAATGGTCCAGATGCTCCTTGGTGTTTCTTTGATTCAATGGCAGACAGAAAGGGTGAGCTTTTTAGAAATTGTTTGTATTAAATAATATTTCTTAATGGGGTACACATTACTTGCCATTTATTTCTGTTTTTACGAAATTACCAGTAAAACACACATTCACTTCCTTGTACAAAATAAGAATTCCATATTTTTTGTGTGTGAAAATCACCAAAATCAATATTTTTTTGGTAAGAAACAGAATTTCTATCTTATAGAAGGAAGTCATGAATATGAAACAAACATTTTTTGTATCAATGCTACATTTCAGCGTGTAGTTGTTAGAAATGTGCTAGAATTGGGTGCAAAATTATTTTCAAATATTCTAATTTTTTCATTCTTTTTTGAAAAAAAATTCTAGGTGAGCAAAATGGTTACAACATACCAGAGATGGTGTCTTGTCCCGACTTGCCGTACTGGCTTTCCGACGAAGGTGCCAGAAAACTACAAGAAATAAAAGATGACCGGCTGCTTCCGGAACACGCCAAGAGGCTATTGTGCGATGCATACATGTGCATGTATCAGAGTGCGGATATAATGATGTACAGATAAAGTTGCTAATAGGGAAATGAACCTTGAGTGAATTATGTTGCTCCGTGCATCTAACACTAAGCCCAAAATTATATAAATCGGGCTTTCAGATTCATCTAATTTTGTATCTCAATTATTTTGGCACTTGTTAACTGTGTATTAGAGATACCAAATGTATGTACGAGATGCTTAATCATACCTAACATTAGGATGAATTGCAAGAAGTCTTCTTTTGGCAGGGCAATGTTTTTAAACTGGACTTTTTGAGTACATTGTTCAATTACCAGAGAAATACGTTCTGTCTCTGGTTCGTCTGTGATAGTCTGCTGGTAAAAAGTAACAGGACTCTAGTCAGCAAGTTAAAAAATATAAATAAAGAATGAGCAGCAATGCCATCTGGTAATGTAATGTGCAGTTTTCATATTAATCTGTTTTTAAAACAACTGTCTAAGATGATGCCTTCTGTATGAATACTTCCAAAAATAGTTCCTATAAAAAGCTACAAAACAGGTATGTTGCTCTTTTTTTCTTTCCTCTTAGAAGAACTCATGAAAAGGATAGGTTTCTACTAGCTGTAAAGTATGTGTAATTACTAGGATAGAGTCGACTGATACTTGAAAATTGTAGGAGCTGCAGTGGTCTATTTGGTAGGACGTGACGTGCCACTGTCCTTAACCCTGTGTTCAAGATTCAGTGTGATTCGCATTCTGCTTTTCATTTGTTTTTCTTTTGTCCTGTTGGGAGCGTTATTGTGTGAGAAAACAGAACTCTGGGAAGATGGGCACGAAGTGTGTGCAGGACGTTATGTAATTTGTATTACAATAACAAACATTTTAGTGCAAACATCTATTATTCAAGTGAGTATATATATATTTTGTATCATAATTAGCATACATTAAATGCAGTATTATATGTTGAATGTTATATCGTGTTGAATCAAACCACCAGTGAAATAATTACTTCCACTAATTCAGAAAGCCAAACTACATACTTACATTGGTTCTACAGAACCAATATACCACGACACACTGCATAAAGTGGCTCTGGGGTTCACCCAGCCTCAAATAAATGGAAGCAGGTGAGGGGGGTAAAGGCAGCCCAAGTGTGGTGCTGATCACATAATTTCCAAAATGGCTGAGATAGAGAATGTGTAAAGCTCTACCCCTTTATCCTCCAACATGCGCCTTCATGGCAAAGTGCATGTGTAACTTCAAAGCCGGTAAGAATATATTTAAATTTTAATATAAAAATTTCCATTGAAACCATAATTTACTAGAGTTTTGCTTTAAGATGCTCATAACAGATATTCACATGAAATAATGACATTAATTTCATTTCTTCCCTGCACTGTTTTTGCAAAAAGTGTCATGCTGCATAGTTGGGGACTCCACAAGACACTGAGTTCCGAAATTATTGGTGATTAAATTCCAACCTATACATTCTGATATATTTGGTCTAGGAATTAATTCGTGCACGTGGACACGAGATGGCGTAACGAGCGTATCGTCCCACAGCTCCGTGGATCCACACCTGCGTTGAAAACTCCTGTCAGCGTGCATCGTTCGTAGTATAGGGCAGTTGATTGACGCGTCAACAACAGCATTTTGTAGTCAACTGAACATGGCGCAGTTCGTGCCAGATAAAGTGTTTTAGCAGGGTGTTCTGCTTCATTACTTTAACATGGTGGAAGTGTATGGTGACCATGCGCTAGCTGAGCGAACGTGTCAGAAGTGGTTTGCACTGTTTAGAAGTGGTGATTTCGGCCTGGAAGACCAAGAGCGACCTGGACAGCCAAAAAAATTTGAAGACGAAGAATTGAGAGCATTGCTCGATCAGGATTCGTGTCAAACGCAGGAAGAACTTGCAAAAGCATTAGGCGTTGATCAAACAACAGTTTCCAAACGCCTCAAAGCCATGGGAATGATTCAAAAGATGTCACATTGGGTTCCACATGAATTGAAAGACAGAGACGTTGAAAGATGAAAAACCATTTGCGAATTTGTGATCCGCGCGAGAGAGACAAAAGACAGACGATATATTCGGGAGTTGAATGGCTTCGTCTACGCGGCTGGTCCAGGGATACGTGCCTCCAGGTTACGTTGCCGAACAATAGGATAGGTTAACCTAACCTACTCACCCAATCTGGGCTTGATTGAACCTATGAAACTACTCTGCTGTGCAACCTGGACGCACCCATCCCCGTGCAGCTCTACGCTGTCCTCCAGTGACCATTAACATGGAGGATGTCCCCAGTAGACCAGCATCCATTCCGAGGAATGATTGCTGGTTTATCATAGGGACTTTCAGCCTAGTTATTCCGGAGCGAGAAGTACGCTTCCCGGACTTACCCGCCCAAAAATGAATTGATAAATCAAGTTGTTGGAAAGACACATTTAATATTCGGGAAATTATCACTTTTAACCATATACAAGCACTGCACAAACTTATAAGATTGTTTTTACAATTGGAACCAACAAAATGGGTAACAAAAGCATTGTACTTACATCTTCTGCTTCCACCTCATCACACATGGGCCTGGAAACAAACACTTTTCACTCCAACTATAAATGGGGAGATTTTCTGTGAATTTACACTAAAAATATAGCGGTATCTTAAGACATATGGGTATTGTCTTGCAAATGAACTGTTTCAGGGAGCTATATCACAAAGGATGTGCCGATTAATTATGGATGTCTTTGGATACAAAGCAACATGGTTTCCTGAAGGCTCATTGTCCTCACCATGTGGTTTTGAGAATTTCAGAATTTTCATGGATATTGGTTCCATGCACTTTAAGGCACTTCAAGTGCTGTAATTCGTTCATATTATACACTACTGGACTATTTCCAAGCACTTAGTAGATATTTCACATGTTAGAGTCCAATGGCTACTCCATTGTCCTCTCTCCACTGGCCTACTCTGGCCCAAAACTTGGAGCGATGTTAACTGTACCAACTGTTAGCAAGAAGTGAAATCAAGATGGCTTCCTCTCATGTTAAAAGCTATCTCAGTTGTATTGTCTGGTAGCCACGCCCATGAGGCCATCTGATTGGTTCACAGCACCTTGGGTTACTTGCCTTCATCAAGTACCTTGAGAAGCCCAATAGATGGCAGTCTAGTCAGGGCTAGTTCCACTGACTCTCACCAGATGGCTCTGGTGCTGTGAGACCGATTGTCTTTTGTCCAAAAACGTCGATTTTTTGATGTTTTTGTGGTTTGTTTGCACATATAATTGTGACTTGGAGTTATTTTCAGGGAAAGCAAGTTAATTTGTGCTTGCACAAATGTTATCCTGAAAATATGTGTGTTAATAAAAAAATTGCATGAAAAGTAACATGTGCTCTCTGAATTCTATCTATCAACAAAAGGTTGTTTTTTTTGATAACCAATGAATTTTGGTCTGGGGCTTATTATTTACTTAATATTTTGATGTTTTATCATACTTTTACTAATTAGGCCTAATTTCTGTTAATCTTAACATATCTGGGAATGTCTATTCCTATTAATTCTACCTGAATTGAATTGGCCTTGTACTTTGGTTGGAGTGGAGTGCTGCCTGTATGTATTGGGGATGTATACCCAACCTTTGGTTGGTTATACATATCCCGGGCCCTCGGGAAAAGAAAAAGGATACGTGAAGCGGATCATTTTTCTTTACCCTTTACTACACTATACCCAAATACATACACAAGATATTTATATACACACTGAATCGTTATGACCACGCTGGTCCGAAAAGAACATATACATGAAAGAAAATAAATTTGCAATTATTCTTGCCCGTCACTTGGATATATGTTTGAGATATTGTTCTGTTCGATATATCGAACGATTTCCTAGACGGTATATACATGGTTAATATAACACACACTTAAAAGTTTTCAATAAATGATTTTAGTTATTCATGTTATTATGTCTGCTTTTTGTCGCACTGAATACAGTTTTTGTATTCGAACTGAACTGCTTAGTAGTTTTTAGGTACGTATCTAATGTCTCTGCCCCTCATTCACTTGAGGGTGCAGTACCTTCAAAAAATGTTCACCATACACCTTGGTATGTTGTCCACATTTGATCACTTCACAATTGTTCTTCAGTATCTCCTTAGGTGGAGATCGCTGTCGCCTGGCTTTGTGCACTTTGCGTTGCCATCAAAAGTTTTTGTTGCTCGCTTGGCCGAGCAATGCTTCGACCTGGCTGCCCATTGGGATTGTGTACAATCTGTGGAATGCACTCATTTTGTGAAGTCTGTAGGATTGTCATGGTGGTTCGTTTCTGGATGTCAATGTTCGATTACGAACCCCTGACACACTCCCTGCTTCCCCATATTGCTGGAACGCTGAAAAGATTGTCTCTAGTTCCTGGTATAATATGCTTGTTGTCTCTAGTTCCTGGTATAATATGCTTGGGGGTCTGCTGCTGCCTATGACACCATGCACTTTTGTATGTTTGCTCCGGGGTTTTGTGGTGACACTGAGGGGGAGTTGGAGTGATGTACTCACTGGCCCCACTTCACACGCAGGCTTTGACCTTACCCTTGTTGGTTTTGGGTTGTTCCTCATAAACAACCCTATATGTTTGGGGGTGCATTGCATATTTCTATTACCACTAACCCTGGTTTGGTCGAACCTGACCCATCGGTAGTGCAAATACCCAATGATTGCTAAACAATATTTTGCTTGATTGGTAGTGAGTGATCTAGCATAGATTTGCACTCATAGGGAAATAAACCTCTATATGATGGTTGGACTCACTTTTGTGTCCAACAAAGAAATGGCCCTGGTAGACAATAATGAAATTACCCTTTATACCACAATGAAATTGCCTTGGCATATAATACTGAAATAATACTTTTGTATACAACAATGAAATAGGCTTTTGTATACAACAATGAAATAATACTTTTGTACACAACAATGAAATAGGCTTTTGTATACAACAATGAAATTGACTTTTGCATACAATGATAAAATAATCCCTTACACGATCTTGACAAAAAAATTTCTACCCTATGTACAAATGGGTGAATGTCACAGACCCGACAGAACCTCATCCACAAAACCTCTGACCTTTAACATATATTAATACTAGTGTTCAAAAAATGTGTAGCTTTTTCTCCTCATCTTGTACCTGTTGTACACTCCTATCCGTGCGTCTTACCCTGGATGCGCTAGAGGGATACCAATACCTCTTATGCGACTAATACTATAGCGCAGGAGCCGTACCGTCGCGTACTTCTCTCCTAGGTCCTACTGATATCGGGTTTAGGAAGAAACGTAAAGCTGACGAGCAGACATCTACAGTTTCCATGGGGAAGTATCACAAGGGTACGAGGGTGGAGCCATTTGTGCGCAGTTACTCGTCTTACCAACAGACAAAGCAAGTTGTAGGGAAACGGCTGCACCCCGTCGGGATTGAGGTTGAGTCCTCGTTGAATTCAGAGGCCCCTTGGCTTGAATTAACTTCTTTGAGGTACTCTCGATGCTAACACCGGATGTAGTAGTCTCTGCTTCTCAATGTAATGACTATACACCTTATAGCTACACCTCCACAACTTCATGTTATTGACATGTTTGTTGGGTAGGCTCTTACCGCTAACACAATGAACAAGATTAAATATGTTATCTGTCACCTGATCACTACAAACTAATGGACCGAAGAAGGTGTGGAACAATTTGTGGGTCTGTCCCTCTAGAGCTTTGCTTTGGAGATGGGATTTAAGAAAAACTAAATCATACACTTTGATCACAGTCCTGTTTTGCTGTGACTCATTTACCTTATTGTTGGCTTTGTTTCGCCTTTCGGCCGTCCGGGATACAGCCATGAACAATTGCTGATCCCATTTGGTTTGTTCACCTGTCGGAATATGAAAGTGTTCCATAACGGAGTTCCTGAGTGAATTGTTTGGCCCTAACTGGGGACCATTGTCTACTATGATTCTTTGGGGAAGTGAAAAATGTACAAAACATATATCAATGAGTTTCCTCACTATTAAATTCCATGCTTACTAACCGAGTAGGAATTGTTACACCCTGGCCACCATCACCCCCAGCGAGAATAGAACAGGCTAGTTTCCCGAGGGTTGCTCATAGGGCAGAATGGCATTCATCTCGCTCTGTTGAGATTCCATTTGTCTACCCTTGGGTGTGTGACCTGGTTTGGTGAACCATTTTACCTCATCGAGTGCGTTGAGTATGGTATCCATACCTCGTGGGCTGAAGTGAACCAGGTCGGGTCTCATGTTTTGACTAACCCATGGTTTCTTCGAACAGCGACATGTTCATTTCTTGGCCCTTGTGCACAAATTTCGATGAGGAATCCAGAACCCTTACATTGCTATTATCATCAAGGGATAATATTTTTGCAATTAGTGAGTCATATATGGCCCAGAACCTGTGTCGGTTCTCATTGGCTAACCTGGGAACTGGTGGAGGAGTCAGAACAATGACCTTCTGAGCACCTTTCCTCTTTAGGGTGTAAATGATATCCTGGAGGTTCCGGAGAACACCTGGTTGGTGTCCTTCCCTCGGAGCATATCATTTGTGGATACCATTAATAACACATTTTTATGAACACACTTTTCCCTTCTCAAAGCACTGAGCAACTGCGCTGAGGTTTGTCCAGATATGCAAAGTCCGATGTGGTAATTACCATCACTGTCTCTTTGGACAGGATACCCGAATTTTCTCTGCGCAAGACGTGACAACATTGAGTCACCCACTGCCTGATATTGATTTATCAGTGGAGTGTGCTTGCATGAATCTGAACATTGTGGGACAGGTTTAGGTTTGGCATCGCCCTTCCCCACGTCAGGACGTTGCCTACCTAGTTTCCCTGGTTGTGCATATTTGGATGCACCTCAGCGAGATGCTCGGAAGACCCGTGTGAGCTGGCGGAACTCTTACGCTGGGACGTTCCACCCTTTCTCCGGTCTACCTTGGTTCTGTTTGGGTACTCCTTAGGCCGGGAGCCCCTCGCAGATTTGCACATGTGAGCGTCCTCCTTTTTGGACGAACCGCTCGCTTCACCCTGACCACGACTCACATAGGTCCGGTTAATGCGAGTCGTAGTTTTCCCGTAATTGGGCCGTGCTGGCCTTGCAACTTCCCTCTCAGGATATTGTGGCACTTGCACACTCTCATACCGAAGTATGGAGTTGGCCACCTCCTGAAGAGAGATGAAGGGAGCCAGGATTAACTGGTCCTTCAAGCTGCACGGCAGCTGTTGCACAACGTGGGTGAAAACCTGGTTGTCGGCGATTTCTGGCAACGCAAGCCTAATCATTTTGACTTGGCGCCAGAAATATTTGTGCACTGATCTGTGCTGGGATGGGTTGTACCTTTCGTTGAGAGCCTTCGCAAGGGAAGAAGCTCTCCACCCATCCCCTTGGAAATATGAGAGGAACTGCCTTTTAAAATCTGAGTAGGACTTGAACTTTCGTTCGTTCCTCTCGTACCACTGCCCTGCCTCGTCCCGTAGACAGAACGAGATTATTTGGAGGGCATCCACCAAATCTACCTCCAGGAGAGTGAGATCTCTCTCAAGCTCCTGCACAAAATCTGAGGCCAGCCTGTTCCCCTGCCCGTTAAAGGTTGGGAGCTGTTTGAGATCAGCAAACCTAACCCTAGGTTTGCTCTTGTTCCTCCTCCGGTTCTTCCTCTTCCTCTGGCTGCGGACTTCGGCGTCCGAGCTTTCGGAATTGGATTCCGGGGAGTTACCAAGTGGGTGGTACTTGTTAGGGGGAGACACATAGCCACTACTCTGGTCAGAGCTTTCGTAACCCTTAGGTCGTCGTTTGGCTTGGTACAAGGCCTGGTGGACAGACAAATTCCGTGCAGGTGAGACGGGCTTGGTAGCTGACATCAGCGGAAGGGCGGACTGAGTAATTCGTCTCTCCATCCCCTCCAGGCAAGCAAGAATCCTCATCAGGCTTGCATCGTCAGACCTTTGTTCTGCTGGCAGCTGCTCCTCACCAACCCTTTGTTGTGAGGAGGTGCGCTGCTCAGTGACTTGGCCCTCGGAAATGCATTCATGCGATCTGCGGCCTTCCGCCTGACAGTTCGGCATTTCCTTCCTCACTTGTTCGAGAACCCTGTTCTCGATCGTGACCATGTGGTCACTGCAAGTGAGCTCTCTGCATATGTTTTCTAGGGCATCTAACCTCCCTAGAATCTGAGCTGTGGTGGTCTGATTGTCACCGCCTTGCACTTCGCCAACGAGTTCCCTCAGTTGCGAAATCTGGCCTGACACTTGTGTAAAATCCCTTTCTAACCTTGACTCTAAGTCATTACATTGGATCTCTATTTGGTTAATTCTATTGGTGTTGGTCGCTACTTGCTTGGTTAACAATTCTGAGGTGTTCGTGGTGGCATTGTGGATGGAGTCCAGTCTGGCCTGGAATTCCGTCCTTACGGCTTCAAGTTTCCGATTTACTTCCGCCGATGCCTTGGCAAATTCCCTACCCTGAGCATCAAGTTTCTGACCCTGCGCATCAAGTTTCTGACCCTGTGCCTCAAGAAGTTTCTAACTAACCTTTTCAGAGACTTTCGCTTGCTCCTGGAGCATTGCCACAATGAGGTCAAGTTGGGGGTTACTACTGGTACTTGCACTACCGTTGGGTGGGAACCCACGACCTGCTGGCCGTTCCAGCGACCTTGATCTGGTATTCATATTTGGGGAGTGCCTGTATTGAGTCTCATAATCTTGCGATCCGCGTGAGAGAGACAAAAGACAGACGATATATTCGGGAGTTGAATGGCTTCGTCTACGCGGCTGGTCCAGGGATACGTGCCTCCAGGTTACGTTGCCGAACAATAGGATAGGTTAACCTAACCTACTCACCCAATCTGGGCTTGATTGAACCTATGAAACTACTCTGCTGTGCAACCTGGACGCACCCATCCCCGTGCAGCTCTACGCTGTCCTCCAGTGACCATTAACATGGAGGATGTCCCCAGTAGACCAGCATCCATTCCGAGGAATGATTGCTGGTTTATCATAGGGACTTTCAGCCTAGTTATTCCGGAGCAAGAAGTACGCTTCCCGGACTTACCCGCCCAAATATGAATTGATAAATCAAGTTGTTGGAAAGACACATTTAATATTCGGGAAATTATCACTTTTAACCATATACAAGCACTGCACAAACTTATAAGATTGTTTTTACAATTGGAACCAACAAAATGGGTAACAAAAGCATTGTACTTACATCTTCTGCTTCCACCTCATCACACATGGGCCTGGAAACAAACACTTTTCACTCCAACTATAAATGGGGAGATTTTCTGTGAATTTACACTAAAAATATAGCGGTATCTTAAGACATATGGGTATTGTCTTGCAAATGAACTGTTTCAGGGAGCTATATCACAAAGGATGTGCCGATTAATTATGGATGTCTTTGGATACAAAGCAACATGGTTTCCTGAAGGCTCATTGTCCTCACCATGTGGTTTTGAGAATTTCAGAATTTTCATGGATATTGGTTCCATGCACTTTAAGGCACTTCAAGTGCTGTAATTCGTTCATATTATACACTACTGGACTATTTCCAAGCACTTAGTAGATATTTCACATGTTAAGAGTCCAATGGCTACTCCATTGTCCTCTCTCCACTGGCCTACTCTGGCCCAAAACTTGGAGCGATGTTAACTGTACCAACTGTTAGCAAGAAGTGAAATCAAGATGGCTTCCTCTCATGTTAAAAGCTATCTCAGTTGTATTGTCTGGTAGCCACGCCCATGAGGCCATCTGATTGGTTCACAGCACCTTGGGTTACTTGCCTTCATCAAGTACCTTGAGAAGCCCAATAGATGGCAGTCTAGTAAGGGCTAGTTACACTGACTCTCACCAGATGGCTCTGGTGCTGTGAGACCGATTGTCTTTTGTCCAAAAATGTCGATTTTTTGATGTTTTTGTGGTTTGTTTGCACATATAATTGTGACTTGGAGTTATTTTCAGGGAAAGCAAGTTAATTTGTGCTTGCACAAATGTTATCCTGAAAATATGTGTGTTAATAAAAAAATTGCATGAAAAGTAACATGTGCTCTCTGAATTCTATCTATCAACAAAAGGTTGTTTTTTGATAACCAATGAATTTTGGTCTGGGGCTTATTATTTACTTAATATTTTGATGTTTTATCATACTTTTACTAATTAGGCCTAATTTCTGTTAATCTTAACATATCTGGGAATGTCTATTCCTATTAATTCTACCTGAATTGAATTGGCCTTGTACTTTGGTTGGAGTGGAGTGCTGCCTGTATGTATTGGGGATGTATACCCAACCTTTGGTTGGTTATAAATTGCTGCTTCAAAGACAGAAAAGAAAGGGGTTTTTGCATTGCATTGTTACTGGCGATGAGAAGTGGATCCATTACGAGAACCCGAAACTAAAAAAGGCCTGGGTGAAGCCAGGTGAACCAGGTCCATCACAACCGAAACGAGATATTCACTGTGCAAAGGTTATGCTGTGCATATGGTGGGATGTGAAAGGTGTGGTGTACTATGAGCTGCTGGATCCGGGTGAAACTATTAATGGAGAACGTTATCGACGACAATTAATGCGTTTGAAGCAAGCTCTGGCCAGGAAACGACCAGAATGGGAGAACAGACATGATAAACTTATCGAAAACGCTCATCCACATGTCGCAAAACCGGTCAAAACGTATTCCCCAGACGTTGCTCCTTCGGACTACTACTTGTTCGATTGCATGAATAACGATTTGATTGGACAGCGGTTCAATTCTTCAAAAGATTTCGAAAAATGGGTCTCTGACTGGATCGCTTCAAAGGATGAGGACTTCTTTCGCCACGGAATCCGTAACTTGCCTGACAGATGGGCGAAAGTGGTGGCTCGCGATGGACAATATTTTTCTTAAGGTATTTATGTATTTTGTGTTTGAACTACAGCTTCAATGTGTGCGTAACAACCGCACGAATTAATTCCTAGACCAAATAAATTCCACTGGTATTATCCAGTACTGATATATTGGTATCAATATTGACTCAACCCTAGTAATTGCTAATATAATTATCCAACAATATATTAAATAAAAATTGTGTTAATAGTACACTGGAATAAAGTACCTACTTACATGTGAAACTGATTTATCAAAGTTGTATTAATTCCATTGACCACTGTCGCAGGGGTGGAAAATGGCCAGAAAATCCAACCAGTTATGTGGTGACATGTGGTCAGCACTAGAGGCCTGCACAAGATTTGGAGCAGACCCCTTCGCGAGACATTGCTCCTGAAATGTCATGCAACCTGTGCAACACCCTCGCTTGAGCACCTTGCCTGACCATCTGCCCAGATCGCCGGGTACCTGCAGTCATAAGATACCTAGTAGGTCTCGGTGCATTCATTCAATCAACTGCACGCCCCTCCCTCTGCATAATGTAGTTGCTTCGAGTAGAAACACACCTGTCTGCAGTGTTGCCAACTGCAATAGATTTTCACTACTTAAAAAAGGGAACTCAAAGCTTCGTAAGCCACATCGCCAATGAAATGAGATTTACGAATGTTGCTCCCCCCCCCCCCACACACACATTGAAATAGTTTTTCCGTGGCACAGGATCCATAAGTGTATGTCGTAAACAACCAATATACAGGGTGACTGGTAATTAGATGTATTCCCTGAAAGGGGTTAAAGTGGAGACAATTTGCAATAAATTTGACCATATGATACCCCGTCCAAAAATTAGTAGTTTTCGAGATAATCGAATTTCAATTGTTTTTTTAAAAAAATGACAATTTTCCACATAAAAAGATGAATTGAGAAAAAACTGCTCATTGTATGGAACTTATTTCAGCGTTTTCTGATAGCTAACAAATAAGTGGTTCGTTGAAAAAAAAAAGTTTTTCCCAAATACACATGTAAGTACCGGGTGGGTCTAAACTTACAAGTGATGATAAAAAAATGCACTCTTAGTTTACTTGGCAACGTATTAATAACAAAAATGGTATGACACAAAGCGTACAAATTACTTCAATTACTTCCTTGTGTCATCTGCTATCCAACAAGGTACAACTGCTACTAACATTCACATTTGTGTACAAGAAATAATACTTCATTCATTTTCATGTGAATGGAATCAATGAACATTACAATTAAAGAACATTACACGTGTTGCTCAAAGTGGGCACCTCCGTTACGAATGAAGGCACAGACATTTTTACGGACATTTGTTCTCTTAACTCGTGATGTGAGGGCATCCTTGATGTGTTGAACAGCTGTTAAGATCCTCTCCCTGAGCTCTTCTTGCGAGTTTACCGGTGTCTTGTGATGTGGCTCCAAATGTAAAAGTCGCAAGGCGTCAAATCGATCGGGGAATCAAGCTGGGCAGTCATGATGCTGTAGCTAGAGGCACATCCTCCAACAACATTGCCATCCCGTTCCTCAAAAAATGTTCATAAGTGATGCCATTTAAGATTTGGGGCAGGAAAAATGGCTCGATCAAGTGATTGTTCATGACGCCCATCCATACTTCTGCCTGGGCGTGCGACAGTGGCTGGATGAAAATTACCCAAAGAAATGGATTGGCCGAGGCAGCCCGAATCACTGGCCGGCTCGATCCCCCGATTTGACACCTTGCGACTTCTTAATTTGGGGCCACATGAAAGACTTAGTTTACAACACACCGGTAAACTCGCAACAAGAGCTCTGGGAGAGGATCTTAACGGCTGGTCAACACATCAAGGACACCATCACATCACGAGTTAAGAGAACAAATGTCCGTAAAAACCTCCGTGCCTGCATTCGTAACGGAGGTGCCCACTTTGAGCAATACGTGTAATGTTCTTTAATTGTAATGTTCATTGATTCCATTCACATGAAAATGAATGAAGTATTATTTCTTGTACACAAATGTGAATGTTAGTAGCATTTGTACCTTGTTGGATAGCAGATGACACAAGGAAGTAATTGAAGTAATTTGTACGCTTCGTGTCATACCATTTTTGTTATTAATACGTTGCCAAGTAAACTAAGAGTGCATTTTTTTATCATCACTTGTAAGTTTAGACCTACCCGGTACTTACATGTGATTGTTATTTGGGAAAAACTTTTTTTTCAACGAACCACTTATTTGTTAGCTATCAGAAAACGTTGAAATAAGTTCCATACAATGAGCAGTTTTTTCTCAATTCATCTTTTTATGTGGAAAATTGTCATTTTTTTAAAAAACAATTGAAATTCGATTATCTCAAAAACTACCAATTTTCGAACTGGGTATCATATGGTCAAATTTATTGCAAATTGTCTCTACTTTAACCCCTTTCAGGGAATACATCTAATTACCAGTCACCCTGTATATATATATATATATATATATATATATATATATATATATATATATAAATCAAATAAGGTAAAAGGAAACACTCACCGGACAGTAGGAAAATTCAAAATTTTCGCTAATTTATAGCATCATCGGTGTGAGAAGAAACAGAAGACGGAACCGGAAGTTGGGGTCCTGCAGAGTTACCAGGTCCCCATTGAACATCTGTGGTGATTTTTACCTGGGGGAAACATCAACGGCCCTCAACCTCCGCATCAATAACCACCGCTCCTCCACCCACAACCTGGACTTCACTGTCGCCGTCCACACCAACCACCACAACATCAGTTTCAACGACTGCTTCCGGGTAGCGATCATCCACCTCCTACCCCAACCAGCCAACACCTCTGTTCGCAAAAGATGGGAGAGGGCCTATATATCGGCCATGAGTGCAACCACTCCACCTGGCCTGAACAAGGCCACCCAGTAATGCCCAACCCTCACCCACCCTCCCGCCTCATCCTACACACTCACAGTTTACGACGAGCCTGGTGACGAAACAGTGTTTTTTTCGTTCTACGCACCGCTTCTTCTTCAATGGGGACCTGGCAACTCTGCAGGACCCCAACTTCCGGTTCCGTCTTCTGTTTCTTCTCACACCGATGATGCTATAAATTAGCGAAAATTTTGAATTTTCCTACTGTCCGGTGAGTGTTTCCTTTTACCTTATTTGATTTTTACTTAGCCCTTTTGGCCCTCCTTGCTTTTATCCATTATATATAGAGGGATATAGGGCAGGACTGAAACATGTCACGTTCGATGCTGAGGTCGGGGGTCGAACAACACACTGTTCTACTGCGTACACCACGGCCGTAGCCAGCCAGGGGCCAGAGGCATTGCCGTTACCCTCGTTTGGGGGGGGGGGGGGGCAAGTACCTGGATAAACGTGCCAACAACAATAATAGGGGGTAGAAGTCTGTTCTCACGGATTTGTGTTGAAACAGAGGATTAGAAATATTATTTTCAACACGTCAATTTCACGTTAACTAATAATGAAAAACAAGCACACAAACTGTTTTTGAAAGAAAGAAAGTGCATGATAATTGCATTCCGAATGTACATACATATGGCATGTAAAATTTCCCATCTACAATATTTTCTCTTCACATGGAGCGACGTAAAATAAGAAATACATATGCTAACACTAAACTGTGTACATATTCAAAGTTTCATTAAAACATATATATTATTTAAATACATTACATAATCAATTCATCCAACTCTTAACAAACCAACATTAATAGCAAATAATATCACGGGCCACCATGGCATTCTCTGTTTTAAAACTTTTCTCACTTAGATCGTTTGGAGCCCAGGGCCGTCTCCCGCTACTTCCTAACTACGGCATTGAACTTGATGAGACTGTATAATATATTATAATATGTATCTACTTTCATTAAATTTGAAATCAAGCGGTTGCAATTACTCCTCTATTCCCCCTCTGCAGGTGCCCTTGGCCATCTGGAAGGAAAATGCAAGAAAAATATGAAAACTAATTCCATCTTGAGAATCCTTTATACCTGCTGCTATTAAATTCTGCTAGCCTGTTTTTCTTGTACTTTAATGTTTGACCCCCACCCTTGCCCCTCCGCTAGACTTAATTTCCGTCCAAGGTTGATGAGCAATGCCCCCTGCCCCCTCTGGTTGTGCCATTGCGTGCCTGGTTAAGGCACCATGCAATGAAAAACAATTAGTTTTCGGTGAGGAGATTTTTGTTTGCTCGATCATTCATTTAGATAAATGAAGCTGTAATATTGCATGCATTTCCTGGCAATAAGATAAAAACTGCTTACGCTGAACTGAAATCGCTAAGTATATCAATTCTCCTTGGAGCAGAGAGCTCCTCCTAGGACTTCGTAGGATTTAGGAGCTACGTAAGTAGGCAACACTGGCTGCAGCTGTCCACATGGTGAAGAAACTCCTGGAGCGACACGCTGCCGGAGGGCTGTTTCCTTCCAGCAGGTTTTGCAGGTGCCCGGGTCTTGTTGAATGCCCAGTTACCTTGTAAGTGCAGAGCACCTTCAAGACGAGGAACCCGTGTAAAGACGCAAGTCGACTCGTTGCCGTGGGCCGAAGAAGCAGGTTTACCTGTTCTCGCTGGCAAGCGGACAGTGGGTAGGCAAAAGCTAGACTATGCAGACCTCTGGTAAGCACAACGATCTCCAGTTGTCGTCCTACGTTTCCGTGACCGGGATATCCTGCTACTCATTCATAGCGTCCCAATTTCTTCACAATGGTGGATAGCCATCAGTCCCAATCACAGGACAAAATCTCAAGACAAAAGTTGTGACGCTTTATCCCAGGAGACTCGAACCTGAGGCCAAAGCTCGCACCTTAGACTACAACCAGGGCGCAGGACTTCACAATAGACCAAAATGAATGAAAAATGTAGCCCAGTTCAGCCTTTGGTGCTGTGATACCAAGGGTTGTAGGTTTGTACCCTGGATAAGACAATGTTTCTTTTGCTTGTTGTTCCATCTACAGTTGTTCTGTTTAATTTGGAGGGGTTGAAAAAATACAAGTCATGACTGGGAAGTCTAGAAGTTCAAATTCAGACCTATTGTCCGATAGCATCTTCTTTCAGTAGGATTGTTCAAGAGTTAAAACCCGAAGGCACAGTGGTAACATCGCTGCCCTTGTAATTGAATACCCAGTGGAGACATATAGTGGTTTGGATCTCACTTTAAACTGTAGGTCCAGTCCTGATTAGCCTATCGGTGCAAAAAGTAACTTAAAGCAAAAACTCAAATGAGGTTAACAATATAAACTAGTACTTGAAATGTGGAAGTAAACAAAGAAAATTAGATGAAAATATTGTATTAATGAGACCTAAAAATTACAAGCATTGTACATTAAGATGTTTGTGATTACATCTGACAATACATAAGATGGAATATATACATGATACACAAGACTATTCTTTGGACAATTTATGTTTGTACTCCTAATTCAATAGCTATTAAAAAATCGCTTAATCTAATAAACATTAGATATTTATTGTACAATTTACTTGTACTGATTGTGAGCTTGATCATATGCAGAAGGCTTCGTGTACTTCGAACGTAAACACAATGGGTATTTGCACTAACTGCATATGAAAACTTATTTTGTGCTTTTAAATGGCACTTGCGTTCTCTTCAATTCAGAAAACATTAAATCAGCAATTATTTCAGCTAGTTAAATATTAATTGCTCTAGCTTTCCAGATCCTATTTGCCCTTTTTTCCCCATAAATCAAGAGAATGCGCAGGACTGAAAAGCATTGCAAACACACAGAGCAATATTTGCCTAGAAGCTCAACTAGTTAGCTGTGTCTTGCACTGGCAACACTTTGCATGACAGGAGTACATTATTTAAAATTGCCACTGTACTTTCACTTCAGTCCAATGCAAAAAAAATACACATTAAATGTGCTGCAAATACTGAAAAAACAACAGTATTATAATGACTATACAATGAGATACGTTACAAAGTGTACACTTTTAATTTATAACAGTGCCTTTCTCAGAGCAAAATGTATTACATTTATACAAAAACTATACAATGCTATATACTTAAAGACTCATGATTTCAATGCATCTTTGCATGTTACAAACAAGTGCTGTTTATAATAACAGCAAAAACATTAACAATGACTACAAATGAAATATAGTAATGCAGCGAAATTGTTCTCATGATAACACTTTTTAAGTACACTGCACTATTTGAAAGTAGAAAAACAGACTTTGAGAAATGACTATATTTTTTTTAAATAAAGCTCTTTGCAGCAGTAGTAAAAAATACATATATATTTTTTCTTCACAATATATATATCACTAAAAAATACTCTTAGGTTCTAATTTGTTTAAAAATTAAATGAGATCTATATAATTGTAACAGTACCTTGATTAAAAGGCAACCACTACTATGAATAAATATAAAAAGGTGGGTTTACAGCGAAACATGACTAAACTTTATAATGAAGTGATAATGAAGAGAGAAATATCAAACTGGTGAGTACATATATGTAAAATGTGAATAACTTGAGAAAAACTATGATTCAATAAGGCATAAATGGCCAAAACGTTTGTGCAATATTATTTCCAGAATCGCATGGACTCATGTTCCAACAAGTAAAGTTGTTCAAGGGAAAATGTGTGGTTAAAATATAAAGTAACGACTCGTAAGAAGAGAAAAAATATTTTTTTTAAAAAAATAATAACTTTCCCATCTGCCACACTTGTTTTTACATAAAAGGAGTGAAATATATATAACTGAAACTTACATTGAACATAACAAAAATGTGTATTTTTAAAGACAAATTCCTTTGCCCAAGTATTCACAAAAGAAAAGCTATTTTCCAACAAACCATTTAAGGAGACAGTTGGCATTAAAAAAATGTCCAGTACTGATCGTGGCAATGGGACAAAACTAATAGCATGTAATAGAACATATTTAAATCATCTGAGAACTAACAAGAGTTGAAAATAGTGCATAAAAGAGTAATAAATAGCTCGCGTACTGTGTGTATAACAAGTAAAATTTGGGTATTCTGTTTATGATCATGCAATCCAAGTGTAATAACTATACCCGGACAATATTATTTTTTCTAGATCTCTTTTCCAAAAGAGAAATAACAAAAAAGTTCAGTAATGATGTCACTTATACCAAAGTAAAAATTTCTTACTAGCTCAGAATAGCATTACATGATCCAAAATTTTAAAATAAGCATCCTCTTAATAAAATACCACAGTTCACAAATATGATCCTTTTAGATTAACATTCTAGCAACGTTTAGCTTGATTCTCAGCTTTTATGTATTACCAGCTAATTGAAAATGGACCCGTAATTTCATGTGGAATCCGAACCAAAAAATAATCCCTTATCGCTTTTGATTACAACATGATCAAACACACTTGTTGATTTCATTGATTTCTACAGATACTGCCAAAAAAAAATAGGAATGGGCCAACAAGAAATTTCTGTTGACAGATAAAAGAGTAGCAATGTAAAATAGACAGATTCCAATATTCTATCAATCCAATATAAAATTAATGTTCCACAAAGAAATTGGTATTTAGGTATTTGCTTCACAAAACTAATTTATGAATTATCGGCAATCTTAAGGATAAACTCATACATCAATATTCCCATATTGGCCGAGTCTGACAAAGAGTCTAGGATAGGACCGAGTTGATACTGATAACCAATTCAGATGGAGGAAAATTGTAATGATTAAAAGTTGTTTGAAATATTGATTAATATTAGGGTGTGAGTGTTCCACTCCAATTATAAACATCAATTTACCCAGAGTTTTGTTTCAAAATATTCAAAACTTAATGTTAAATTATCCATCTTGTAATCACAAAACAGTTTTTCACGCAATACTGATGCAAAATAAATTTCAAATTCGAATTTTCTATAATTTCCAGAATAATTAAGACTCCATGAAAGACCAAAATGCCGGAAAAGTATCGGCCGGTATGGGCAAATAAAATCCTATATTTTCCAATATTGATACCAAAAAATCTTAATATATCTATATTATTTTCAAAATATTGCATTGGTTGTAATTAATTTCCGAGATGGTGTTATCGAGTTTCACTTGCAATTCTGTGATTCAAAAAGCTGCCCTGAGAAAATTTACAAAACCTCACTAATTACCACTTTAGACATTTTTTTATGCACAGAAAAATTTACTGCCTCAGGATCTTCGAAACCACCCTTTTCCTTCTCCCTGCAGGGATATCGATACTGCTCATAACAGAATTTATTTCTCTTGATGCCAGGTGAAGTCAAAAGTGAAAGAATGACAGAAATACAAGAAAGATGGATAGGAAGTAAAGAAGTGAACAGAAAACGAAGGACGATCCATGCTCCAAGTCCACACTTTAAGTGCGGTACCCTAACTTTCTAGGTCACTGTATTCAAAATTCAAACTCTTGGAGAAACAAATCACAGGGGGAATGTACACAAATATTTCTGCCTAAGCTAAAAAAAATACAGATATTGTTTACAAAGCACAATTTCACACTTTACAGTCACGAAAAGATTGTATTTACATTTGTACTGTGTGCACCCAGGTGGATACTGACAGCCGTTAAACACCGTTTATCTCGATCAACAGGCAAAATTCAAGAATTGTTCCAACACAATAATATGTAGACAATTGTCCAAGTGGTTCCTTTCACGAGACAATTAAAAAGAAGGTTAATAAACTCGTATAACAAACAGGGAAAATATGTTAGAATTCAGTACATAAAACTAAAATGTAAACGCAATACTTAAACCTTTAAAATTTAGTAACCTTTTATACTTTTTTTTTTGTGTGTCTAAAAATCTAAAATGTTTACTACATTATTTCTTCTCATCTACAGCATAAATATTTTCAATAATGTATATCTATGTTAATATATATATCTTCTATAATGTATATCAGCTCCCTGTCTAAATTAATGAAAATACCATCCAGGAAAAAATCTTGATGTTTCACCTGCAAAAAGATATTTGGTCAATATTTAGTTTTCATCAGTGTACATGTCAATTTAATCATAACCTTCAGTTATTTTGTATAAAACCCAAAAACAATAAAGTGGAGTCTATCTAAATATGGTAATGCTATTATTGCCTGGAAAAAATACTATAAAAGCATTACAAAAAACCAAAGGGTTTGCTTTCTATCCCCAAAATTTCCATTTGGCACTTAGACATTTTTCTTGATGGTGCATCATTGGGTTAAATTATTTGAATTACATTATAGAGATTGAATTTATGTAAAGTTGTTACGAATGGCACAACAAATGCTATGTTTTACAATAAATATTAACTACAGGGTAATCTATAGTTATTAAGTTTCATTACCTTTCTCCTTTGCACCAACAGTTTAATATTGGTCATCTTCATCAATGGTGATGTCACTACCAATGCCCGAGTCCAGGGTGTAGATGGAATAGTTGGGGCTGAAATAAAAATCATAGCATTGGTATAAAGGTTCTGTCCTGAGACTTGACACAAGTGATACACGTTTCTACAGTTCTATGAATCAGTTACTATGAAAGTAAAAAAAAAAAACTATTCTTGAAAGTTAGTACTTTACGTGTCAATAAGAATAGAAAAAAATGACAACTTCTCGCAAGATAAAGGTATTGAAATGCCCCTTTTAGGAAAAATACTTCCTAATTTTGTAAATAGTATGCACATTTTGTTTTATAGCATTCATTTTCATGTAATTTTCAAGAAACTGAATTACATTTTGATTAGTGCCGAGCTGATACTGATGTATTGGCCAATACTGGTGGTATCGGAAAGTATCGGTCAGATTTTATTTACCGATACCAGCCGATACTTTCCTGCATTTTGGTCCGCAAAAATGCCACGTGACACTTTTACGGAGTGTAATTATCATGGAAATTATGCAAAATTCGAAGTTTTCATTTCTTTTGCACTAATATTGAGTGCAAACCGTGTTCTGTTATTACATATACGGGATTTTTAACATTCTGACGTAATCTGTGAATATTTGAAACATTGAAACAAAACTCTCGTAAATTGATGCTCGAGTGAAATACTCGCCCACTAATATTAGGGTCAAATTATTCTCATTTTCCAGCTTTTAATTATTACAATTTTCAAGCATCTGTATCGGCTCAGCCCTAATTTTTATTTATACGTGTTTCTTTAAAAGCAACACAATCTAGAACAGAAAGTTCTAGATTATATAGCACAAACATATTTTTGAGTCTTAAAGTACTTACTTTACAGCCCTACATGTAAAGAATACAATGCGCTTCAATTTCTTGTTGTAGAAGAAATAATTAAATGACCAGAGGCAGCCATCTTCACCAAATGGGTCTGATGCCAAGTCAGGGTTGTAGCTGCAAGAGACAAATAATATAGTATTTACATTGTACATTCAATATGTTTAGTTATTAATTACGGATAACAAAAACTTCCCACTACTTAAAGCAATTACGCACATGAATGAATATCTTTTCAGAGTTAATTACAATAAATTTAATAAAGAAGGTGTGTGTATATATGTGCAATTCAAGAAAAAATGCATGTGAAGCAGGAAATTGAAATTCTTTAAAAGTTAAAAAGGTTCTTTGGACCATAACCCATTTACGCTTGCTGATATTCTCTCCCGGACTGGAATTTAATTTATTTTCAATTCCTGAACCTTTAACAACCCTGATGTCAAGCCTAATTAAATTCCTTAAGTTTTTTTTTTTTTTTTTTTTTTTTTTTTATTACTTCCATGATCTAATCTGTTGTTAGGACGATGTTCTAAATAACCAGAATACAGAGTTCAAACCCTGAATGTGTGTGTCTAATTAGTCATTACAAGTGCTGATAAGCACTTCTTAAATTCACAAAGACACATGGGTTCATTTTAATCTACATACTTAAGGTACGTATGTGGCATGACACATGAGGGATTTGCATTAAAAAAAGATACTGCGTACTTAGTATGATGTAGAAACCTAGACACCACGAAGAAGTAAAGAAAAGCAGTTACAAAAGCTTAGATGTGACAGAGGCAAAGAAAGAATTCATGAAGGGAGGAATGGTTAACTGGAGAAGAAGATATCAGATGATAGATGAAATTAAATTATGTGGATTCTATGCTGACGTGAAGTTTTGAGGTGCAAACAATGGATTGAAGGAAATCTGCTACAGAAACGGTACACAAATTATGCCCTCAAACTGGTAAGAACAATAATAAAAATTGTGAAATGAAATTGTGAGGTTTATCATGTAATAGTAAATAATAATTTCTCGCTAAGATAGGCACACAACTCGTTAACACAATAGTTTATGACAAGAATAATTTACCTGTAGATATCACATTCAGCCAATGAAATCTCATCATCCACAGCAGCCCAAACTTGGCCTCTAAGAGCACGATACTGTTCACTGGCTGTAGCACTCAAGTTGCTGTCAACTGCATTCATAACCCACTTAAAGAAAACGGAAATTTAATATCACTTATAAATCTCCATGAAAGTTTATATAAAATTTAGAAACACAAGATATTACATAATTGTATTTGTGACATGCAACAAATTAGTTACAAATTACATATCTATGCATTTACTCTGGGTCTGTAGCATGTTACACTGACCACTCTGCCAGAGGCTGGCAATATCAAATTTTCGTTAGATCTTTGGAGCTTGTCCATGTAGCCACAACCTAGGGTTTGCCTGGTGTTATGTTTCAGATACCACGTTTCAGTCCTATCAAAGATACCAAAGACACTGAAACACCTGTTTTACGGTATATTGACATTTTCAGAAGCCCTACCACTGATGTATTACATTACACCAATGTGCTTGATATTTTTTATTATTTACAGTTCATTCCCTGCTCTTGACAGATATGTATATGCAGTAGCGTAGCAAGGGGTGGGCGACCGCCCAGGGTCTCGCGTCCCATAGAATTGACACGAAAGATGTAAAAAAATAGAAGTGAGATAGAAAAATGGAAAAGGCTAATTTTTGTTGGCAAAAAATTAAAACATTGTTTTTATCTGGCTTTAAATTCTAGTTAAATGTTATAATTTGAATGAATACATCAAATCAGGGATGTAACATACAGGCAGGTGGGCTAAGGGGCCCGGAAAAAAGTAAAAATGAATGTTATATTTCCGATGTGAAACATTTATGTAAAAATTCACAATAACTTGCTTGGACATTTTTACCGATTTATTCTTTTCTTGAATGAAAAGTACTCCCAATTATAATATATTAACAGTAAAGCACCTGTGGCACTTAAATGCTTGCGTTGTTTTCAACTCAAGGAGGGATGGATAATATTAGCAGTTCTTCCTTCCTACAGCTTCAGGTTTCAGCTCAGGAAAACAGAGAGATACATTTTTAGGGTGACTAAAATTATTAAATATCATTTTTGTGAGTAATTTATTTATATTATTATTTCAATATGATAATTTTTTTCACTGAAGTTTTATCGATTCACATTGATATTTGAAATTTAAAGAATGGATGGGGCCTTGCATTGTAATCTCGTCCAGGGCCTTGTGATGTGTTGCTACGCCATTGAAACATTTAACAAATATACCAACTACAAGTATTTTTTTTTTCATTGGTGTTAAATAAACCTAACAACTATATTCCATTTCCGGAATGTCTGGAGTAAGAGAACGTGAACGTGTTCTTGGTGCACGTTGAAGGGTGTGTGTGTGCCTCGCCCAATGAACGCACAGATGGGAGGAGCGACTCGACTCTTCCTTCGCGGTCCAGTACTTCTGTAGTAAACATGTCAGCTCGCATCAGGAGAGTGCCGCATAGTGTTGACTGTGTTCGAGAACCTATTTGCACGAGGTAAAACAGTAAATGAATGTGTTTTGGAGACAGCTGCCCTAACGGGAATTGGGAAATCCACCATTTATAATATCCGGAAGGAAGCGAAACAATCGCAAGAAAAGCATGGAACATCCCTGTTGGGAACGCCGGGCAAGAAGCATCCGAAACAAGCTCAACAATTTCTAGACTTCGATGAATTTGCGCTAGATGCATTACGAAGGCTCATTCACAGGGAATTTTGGATTTTTAGGGTGGCAGTTGTGCAAAGAAAATACATGTGTAAACAAATAAGGTATGAACCATTTACAGGCCAACTACTGGCATTCTTGCATTGCATTGCATTGTTTTCTTTAAAATACAATAAACGTGTGATATTATTTGTTATTTGTGTAAAACAACAGACTGGCCATTGTTGAGAATAAAAGAAGAAATAGTCAGCAGAAAGCATTTTGTTTTTTGGCTGTTATACCGCGCAGCACAATTTGCTTTCAGCCCGCACCCTTCCCCACCTAGTCTGGCCCCACCCACAAGCTTTCCCCTCTGCCCGTCTCTACCCAGACATTCCGGAAAAGCTGTATAGTAAATGATATTGAAATGCTACAAATCTTTATTGGAGCACATGATTGAATGATCACCTGTTTGTTTATGACCTGCATGGTTTTAACCACTACGATAATTACTTTGATCAAAACAGTGCCTAAAACCTTTTTAAGAATCTTCTCAATGGCATAGTGAGAATGCTGTCACTTTGTAATTAAAGAGTCCTAGGTTTGATCCAAATGGAGGCACACCACACTACGTTCCAATTGTCACATCTGGGCATAACATGGTCCTAAAACAAACTTAGACAAACAAAAACCAATACAGACATTGAATTTTCAGTGTATGTTACCTGTAAACTAGGCTCCTTGCTGAACTCATGGCTCTTTGCATTGGAGAAATCATAATCAGGATGAAAGGCAGCATTTAATGTTGCGATGAGATAAAACAGTGTCTTCCGACTGATCGTATCACACAGAGGACCATCCTCGTCCCCAGAAATACTGCGACTGAAAAAAATGGACAAATAAACTGTTCATAGGATACCAAATGCTTCATATAACTGGATAAATTTTTATCATTTACCAAACCTCAGGATATGATAAGAAATTCAGAAGTAATTTAATGATAATCCTGATCACTCTGGCCATCTTTGCCAACTGATAACAGCGCCATGCCGTGGAAGAAATTGAAAGTTACAATAGGGCCGTTCCAAGAAAAGCCTACTGCATCGCTCGTATATCTCGCTTTTGTAATAACACTTATAACAGGCTAGAAAAAAATTAGGTGCAAATACTTTTTGATTTGCCCTCGTACATATGTATTTGAAAACCTACATGTACAGTCACCCACAATAAAAATCTGCTATAGATTCACCAAGGCATCTGAAACCCTGACGTGGGAGAGTGTCGCTAGTTAAAGTTACGGGGAAGCCTGTAGTTCACATATTTTCCAAGGTTTCAGAAAGCTTGGTGGATCTATACCTAGATTCTGAAATACTTGCTTCTCGGTATGGTGTTATACGTGTTGCCTAACTCTACAGGGATAAAGGAACGTCAATACCAAATCATCGGTAAAATGTTCGCCCATAGAGTAAAGGCAATATGCATAACCCCATGCAGGGAACTGAGTATTGCAAGTGGTTGGTACCATCTCTTTGGATTGACAACTTCACTTCCATTTTAATTTTGACACAATATTATTTTCAGGGTTATTTAATTTGGGTTACAAATGTATAATTTTAGAAAACCACAATCACTACCCAGATATGAAACATATCTGACTTCATTTCTTGCCAGCAAATAAAAGCTCTAAATCGTGATTGGTAATAAAGTCCATTTAAGTAATTCATATACTGTTACCTATAATAACTTTGCCCAGGTGAGATACCCAAAGCTGTCTGTGGAGGTGAGAGAGCTTGTAGATCATGTGGTGTCATCCCTTGTTCCGAGTTGAATCTCTTGTACAGCTGTTTGTCATTACCAGCCATCTTGCAAGAGTAGCTTTCAATCCTAAAACAAAAAGGAAATATAATGAAATTGCAACAGAAACAAATGGTATCTTAGAATCAATTCAAAAGACCTGTCAGAATATTATGTCATAACTACAGCCCAGATTTTGTCTTAAAAGATCAAGATTTGTAGGCTTTGAGATTTTAGATAAATGCTAGACATAGGCGCACCCAGGAATTTTCTATGGCGGGGGAGATTAAACTAAATGAAGTAGGGTTCTAACCCCCATAATCCCGCCTCAGTGCACCCATGACGCTAGATACTGTTATTTTTAAGTGCCAATAAAATGTTTCATGTGCATAAGTGTTGAGCTAGACTTGTAATTAAAATAAACTATGAGTCTTCCTTGGCAGAGTGTATCATGTCACGAAACTAGAGGTCCAAAGTTTGAACCCCGGGAAAGACGTGGGGTGTCTCTTATCATCCATTTCACCGTTCATCCTCATCCTGGCGATTAACCCGAAATGGAAAAACGATGCACGTAATCGAAACAGGAAGAAAAATAATGCACTACATAGACACAAAAGCAATACATATAGTAGGAATGTTACGATTATGTTAATGCTACTCCGTAAGTATGACAGCCAATCACAGGATAGGAAGAGGGTTGTTTCTGTTGTTACATTTTGATGAGTATTTTTTCCATAAGAAACGTTTTTGATCCAAAAAAGTAAATATGCGACTAATGCCTCATTTTTACACATGCTTTTAATGTACTGAAATGATTTTCTACTTTCTTTTTCATGTTTATGAGAGAAATTGATTGACTGATTGATTTCGTTTATTTTACTTCGCTTGTCTGCCACTTATGACTAATCAAGAAGATGAAGATGAGTGATGATACGATGAAGGGAAACTCGCAAAGAACACCCAGGCCGGGATTCGAATCCGGGACCCCTGGTGTTGTAGCTAACCATTCTGCAACTGAGGTCGGTTTTGAACGAATTTATTATTTCCTTGGTTACGGTCATTTCGTAAAATGTTCCCACGGGCATTATAACGTTTCTATTTTGTTTTTAAAATGTTGATTTTGCGTAAATTGTAAACCTCTATCGTTTCATTTTAGTATATTCATGTATATTGTAGCTTGCTTACTGAAGTTATTTGCGTGGAACTTCCTGGCTACGTTATTATGTTGCGGTGATAACGGACCGTAGAGCCGAACGAATACTTCTGCAATGAATTTACGAAGTTTTAGGTTGTGTTTCTACGCGATTATGGTTCTGTGCGTTTACTCTCTGCGGAGCTAGGCTCTGCACAGGTTTAGCACGCTGAGCAAGTGCCAGATTGGCCTATATATAACTCCAGGGAGAACTAACCAACCACCTTCAACTCGGAAAAAAAGAATCAAGGCAATATCCGAGCATTTCGGGGCGAGGGGGAGTGGAGAGATCTGGACTTCTGGTTACCTAGTCGCCAACTACTTTATATACGCGCTTCGTATCATTTTGTATTCAACAACGTATGGTGACAATAGTCGAAACGAAGAAAAAAAACATTGCAGATGAGAGCTCCATTTCCTTGCTATACTTTGGTGCGCACGCACGCACACTTTATTAAAGTGTTCAATAGCTGACTCACAGTATTGCTAGGTCTGGCTTCGAGTCCAGATTCGAATCAGTTCGTCAGTTTCACCTAATCGCTAGTCCTCGTTGTCGCGATCAGCCTTAAGAAGAGAAAAGCGACTTGACCCAAGTACGCCTACGCTTCGATTTGATTCTTGTTATTTAACGCAGCTTTTCTGCTATTTTTGGCTAATCGCGACGATGAGGATGATATGATGAGACTGGAGAAGGGACACTCGCAAAGAACATCCATACTCAGGATGGGATTCGAACCCGGTACCCCTGGTGTGGTAGCGAGCTGTCAAAACCGCTCCGCGCTTGCACCAAGAGTTGCCGAAAGAAAGACGTTTCTCGCTGTATGCATTTTGGCTGCATGTAAATGTGATGCTATTTTATTTGGCGTTGGCCGCTAACCTTCGTAGTTATAGTGCCCTTCTACGAAGCTTGTGGTCCTACGTTCGAAATTCTGGTAAGGAACGGATGCTTCATTACGTTTTGTTGCTTCGATATGTAATCAATTCATTCTCATCGTCGCGATTAACGTACAGGTTGAAAAGCAACGTAAAATACAAAGAAAAAGTTGGACAAAATTTTAGGGTGTTCATGAAATTTTACAGACAGTTATTTACGTTTATTATTTTAATAGCAAACATTACAGACATGATACAAATGTTAGATAATCAGTGTTCAGAATTTTTACACATGCCCAATGTAAAATTATACTTGTAATATTCTCTTTAATTTACTTAATGTGACTTAAAAGAAACGCCAAAAAAAATCGCAGTTTGCGACTTATGTGTCTTCTCCCGAACACCCTATAATTGTGAAAAGATTTTCTCGTGATATCGACGAATGCGTTTTGAAACGTTGCGTCGGCAGGCGAGCCTCAAGACGTATTTTCTTGAAAAAGAATCACTTCGATCAAATCGCTCGCTCTGCGTGGACGTCTTCAATAGCCTTGCTGCTCTGCCCCTATCAAACAACGTTGGTCACGTGAATGATCCGACCAGGTATATCAGTGGCCATTTGGATCCACAACCAATCACGCGAGATATCGCAGCTCCTTGGGACGGTGCACTACAGAATCGTGATGTAGGCGAAACTATGAATCACATGCCACAGTATGCAAGATGAGCGAAACAGTATGTAGGAAGCGTGATGTAAATTTGACGGTAAGTTAATGTGATTATCTTAGCAAATGTTAGTGCACCAAACTTTTTTGCCCTTCTGAAAACTGCTAAAACACCGAGAGAATCTTCGGCTTCTATGGGCGAGGGTTATATAGACCTACGAGTTGCCGAATTTGTGAAATTCGTTCAGTCTCTCCAGATTATAAGTTTCAGATACCATGCCTGCTACTAAGCCAGGTGTCCGAGGTTTGAACGCTGGGCTAGTCCAAAGTTTGTCTTAAGTTTATTTTACGCTCACGTTATGCTCTGTTAACAGGTACTGGCCATTTTTGACTTCACTTTTCTGCCACTTTTGGCTAATTTCGAAGATAAGTATGAATGATATTATAAAACTGATCAAGGGACACTCACAAAGAACACCCGTGCCCGCGCCTCGATTCGAACCCAGGACCTTTGGCCTCGTGGCGTACTGTGCTGACAATTCCGCCGCTGAGGTCTGCGACTTGAGTCTTAAGAGTTTAAATTTTGTCCATTGTATGCACAGATAGGTTAATCGTGACTGCCGTACAGTTTACATGGGATACGGTTCAAACCATCGTCGCGATTAACTTAACAGTGGCGTACGCAGAGACGGCTGATGGGGCTATAGCCCCTCCCGAAATAGAGAAAATCAAAATTTTCAAAGGAAAATCCGTTACGAACTGAATAAAAATCAACATGTATAAATGTAAGCCCCTTTAAAAGTGACCCCCAATTACCATTTTTGTCTTTGATTACAATTTTAATTGACTGAAAAGGTCTAAATATACAAAATACGCCGTCTCTCCCTAAACGAAACTTTCTTCTATCCACCTTCACAATTCCAGCCCCTCCCGGGAAAAAAAATCTGCTTACGCCAGTAACCCAACAGGCAGGAAAACTGCGTAAAGAAGCGGAAGATAAATAAATCCATTTTATATGCCACCGCGTAGGTTTCATTGAACGTATAGCTTTGCCTTTGTCGGTGTAAAGTGAGAATCCGTATGTAAGGTAAACCAAGTTGAGAAGGGATTTCTTTCTAAAAGAGGAACACGCGTAGTGTAGTTTATCGCCAATCCATCGAGATCCGTCTTTGGATGTACTACCTTTCGCAGCCTTGTCAACATAGCAACTTGGAGGCCGCACTGTTTCGTATCGAGGCCAGGGAAAACGAGACGCGCTTGTAAGCAACTACATTGCGCCGAATAGGATGACAAAACAACAACTTTCACCCAAGAATATTGTCTTCACGCATGGGGTCAAAGTACTGTGGACATTACGTGACTGGCATCGCAATATATCGATACGGAGTTACTGGGTAGCCATTTAAAAGGTAAAAGACTTGATCGTCTACTCAGATACTGCCGGGAGGGGGGGGGGGATCTCTGTGATCAACACCACGCTCCGGCTGCCTGTACCCACCAATGCGAGACCTTGCAACTGTTGCCTTCCAATCAAAGATTGGATTCCCGGTGGAGAGACAGTGCACAGTGCTTCGAATACTACTTTAAACTGTAGGACCAGTCCCGATCAGCAAATTTGATCACAAAGTAGAAAAACTGGCTACTGATGTGAAGCTGAGTGTGCCCCACAGCCGCCTAAGCAGAGAAATTAACGGAAACTTGCCCACCTGTGATCAGCCACCCCGCAAATTCAACATGTTTATTGTTTTTCCGGTGACGCACGAACGTCCTATCAAGCAGACCACCGCGAATTTATTTCGGGGATTTCCCTTTATATTTAAAGCGATCCACCAGTAAAAGCTATGGAAGTTTAAGTTTAGTTGTGTTGTGGGTATATTACTCTTGTGGCCATCATAATTCCCCCCCCCCCTAGATTGATTGTTTTATTGGTTAATATTAAAAGCAAAGTATCATTTCTGTAATCTTTACATGTATATTTCCAAAACCTTATCCACAACTTCGTCCTCTTGATCTTGTACAATGACTTGACAGGCAATTACGTAACACAGGCTCAGAGTTGCGCTACTAAAAGATTGGTTTTATAATTACTATGTAAAGAAAGTATGACATCTAGAACTGATCTTAGATATGCATTTGGCATGCTTCAAGAAGTCTCATAGTAAAGAGATTTCAAATGCATCTCGAATACAGTCTCGATTTTACATAGGTCTGTCTTGTTCTCGGTATTGTCGAAATAAGTCTCGAAAGATCCGGCCTCGTTCTCGTCTCGATTTTTACAAGGTGGTCTTCGGTACCGTTCCTACGAAATGCGAAAGGGGAAAGTTTTGAAGCTCCCTCTCCTTCGCCACACATTCTCCCATCTGAGCACGGTTTAACTGATTGATTTGCTTTATTTTACTTCGCCTTTTATGCCATTTTTGGATAATTTGCGAAGATGGGGATGAGTGATGACGTGATGAATCGACACTCGCAACCATCCATGCCCAGGCCGGGATTCGAACCCGGGACCCCTGGCGTCGTAGCGCGATCCGCCACGGGGGCCGGCAGCATGGTTTAAGAGCTATTTTATTTCACGATACTTCAATATCTGAAGGGGAAATACCTTCGTGCCTGCTTCAAAGTGCGGGTACTTCGAAATACTACGCGACATTTTTTATTTCATGGACGATACGAAGCATGAATGCAAATCCGACATTCATGCTTGTTTACGATTACGACACAAGCAAAAAAAAGCAATCTCTTTTGCACCAGCAGTGAAAATCGGAAAAACGAAATAGAACTTCACCTGTGTTGAGTACTGCCATATTAAGTCGTCGCGATCGTAAATTCTGTAGCTCGAGGCTGAAAATGACGTCAGCGTGCATATAGAAACAACGTGTAAGGCATGCACTGGCAAATATTACCAAGTGTGAAGCACACTTGTATTGCAATCGGAACAAAAGCGATTGAATTCTGTACTTTTTCCCCGGTTTCAAAAATTGTAACCGTTCGGAGGATTCCAGTGATCACATGAAGCTGGACTAATAATTTCTATATATTTTTTTATTATTCTCATCTACATCCAGCAGTTCAAACGCCGTAACCGAAGTTCTAGTTTATCAATGCTTATTCATGTCTATTTGTCTGATGAATCCCGTGCTTCATTTACCTCGTTGCCGAACTTCTAGCCACATATCTGTCATGGACGGGGAAAAGGATTGGAAGTCCAAAAAAGTTGCTTTTACAGAAGAAAAAAGAAAACATCACGTTAAGTTAGTTTAAGAGATTTATTATGAAATAATATTTCCCAGTTACGCGGGCCACTTTAATGACCCACAAAATGGACAAAAATCATTTTGGGCAAAAGTGGACTTTGATTCCATTATCCTTTATCTCCTCTAGATGTTGTTGTCTATTTTTATATTCTATGCTTTGGTCAAGTAGTGTGTACGCAAAAAGCCTGGAGACTTAAAAACATGAAAGCTTAATTCTAACCCGAATGCAATAATCTTTAATTTTGATGTTTTCTCTAGTTGCATCGCCCCGCAAATGAGTGTATTTTCCTTGCAAAATATGAAGTATACATTTTCCGTTATCATCTGAATCAGGTAGCACCGGATTGCACCTCAACCCCGAAAGGAAAATGTAATTCGCACAACATATTTCAAACACAAGCAATATGCTTGTCTTAGCCACACGGAAGTTGTGTAAAATACAGAACAACGAGTGGATATGGCTCGTGCGGGTAAGATGCACACACACAACTGCAAATAATAGGAAGAAGAACCACCGCCCGTGACAGTTCAACCCACTCAGCTTCCAGCTGGCACCGTCTAACTGTTCCAGAACTTGAGGAACCGGACTGCCACTGCAGCCGCGGCGGATCTCGTGAACTTCTGAACTGGGAGCTTCAATAGATACAAGTCAGAAGATGAACGGGGGAAACGCTAACGCAGAAAATATTAGCAAGGATCAACCAATCGCCAATCCATCGAGATCCGTCTTTGGATGTACTACCTTTCGCAGCCTTGTCAACATAGCAACTTGGAGGCCGCACTGTTTCGTATCGAGGCCAGGGAAAACGAGACGCGCTTGTAAGCAACTACATTGCGCCGAATAGGATGACAAAACAACAACTTTCACCCAAGAATATTGTCTTCACGCATGGGGTCAAAGTACTGTGGACATTACGTGACTGGCATCGCAATATATCGATACGGAGTTACTGGGTAGCCATTTAAAAGGTAAAAGACTTGATCGTCTACTCAGATACTGCCGGGAGGGGGGGGGGGATCTCTGTGATCAACACCACGCTCCGGCTGCCTGTACCCACCAATGCGAGACCTTGCAACTGTTGCCTTCCAATCAAAGATTGGATTCCCGGTGGAGAGACAGTGCACAGTGCTTCGAATACTACTTTAAACTGTAGGACCAGTCCCGATCAGCAAATTTGATCACAAAGTAGAAAAACTGGCTACTGATGTGAAGCTGAGTGTGCCCCACAGCCGCCTAAGCAGAGAAATTAACGGAAACTTGCCCACCTGTGATCAGCCACCCCGCAAATTCAACATGTTTATTGTTTTTCCGGTGACGCACGAACGTCCTATCAAGCAGACCACCGCGAATTTATTTCGGGGATTTCCCTTTATATTTAAAGCGATCCACCAGTAAAAGCTATGGAAGTTTAAGTTTAGTTGTGTTGTGGGTATATTACTCTTGTGGCCATCATAATTCCCCCCCCCCCTAGATTGATTGTTTTATTGGTTAATATTAAAAGCAAAGTATCATTTCTGTAATCTTTACATGTATATTTCCAAAACCTTATCCACAACTTCGTCCTCTTGATCTTGTACAATGACTTGACAGGCAATTACGTAACACAGGCTCAGAGTTGCGCTACTAAAAGATTGGTTTTATAATTACTATGTAAAGAAAGTATGACATCTAGAACTGATCTTAGATATGCATTTGGCATGCTTCAAGAAGTCTCATAGTAAAGAGATTTCAAATGCATCTCGAATACAGTCTCGATTTTACATAGGTCTGTCTTGTTCTCGGTATTGTCGAAATAAGTCTCGAAAGATCCGGCCTCGTTCTCGTCTCGATTTTTACAAGGTGGTCTTCGGTACCGTTCCTACGAAATGCGAAAGGGGAAAGTTTTGAAGCTCCCTCTCCTTCGCCACACATTCTCCCATCTGAGCACGGTTTAACTGATTGATTTGCTTTATTTTACTTCGCCTTTTATGCCATTTTTGGATAATTTGCGAAGATGGGGATGAGTGATGACGTGATGAATCGACACTCGCAACCATCCATGCCCAGGCCGGGATTCGAACCCGGGACCCCTGGCGTCGTAGCGCGATCCGCCACGGGGGCCGGCAGCATGGTTTAAGAGCTATTTTATTTCACGATACTTCAATATCTGAAGGGGAAATACCTTCGTGCCTGCTTCAAAGTGCGGGTACTTCGAAATACTACGCGACATTTTTTATTTCATGGACGATACGAAGCATGAATGCAAATCCGACATTCATGCTTGTTTACGATTACGACACAAGCAAAAAAAAGCAATCTCTTTTGCACCAGCAGTGAAAATCGGAAAAACGAAATAGAACTTCACCTGTGTTGAGTACTGCCATATTAAGTCGTCGCGATCGTAAATTCTGTAGCTCGAGGCTGAAAATGACGTCAGCGTGCATATAGAAACAACGTGTAAGGCATGCACTGGCAAATATTACCAAGTGTGAAGCACACTTGTATTGCAATCGGAACAAAAGCGATTGAATTCTGTACTTTTTCCCCGGTTTCAAAAATTGTAACCGTTCGGAGGATTCCAGTGATCACATGAAGCTGGACTAATAATTTCTATATATTTTTTTATTATTCTCATCTACATCCAGCAGTTCAAACGCCGTAACCGAAGTTCTAGTTTATCAATGCTTATTCATGTCTATTTGTCTGATGAATCCCGTGCTTCATTTACCTCGTTGCCGAACTTCTAGCCACATATCTGTCATGGACGGGGAAAAGGATTGGAAGTCCAAAAAAGTTGCTTTTACAGAAGAAAAAAGAAAACATCACGTTAAGTTAGTTTAAGAGATTTATTATGAAATAATATTTCCCAGTTACGCGGGCCACTTTAATGACCCACAAAATGGACAAAAATCATTTTGGGCAAAAGTGGACTTTGATTCCATTATCCTTTATCTCCTCTAGATGTTGTTGTCTATTTTTATATTCTATGCTTTGGTCAAGTAGTGTGTACGCAAAAAGCCTGGAGACTTAAAAACATGAAAGCTTAATTCTAACCCGAATGCAATAATCTTTAATTTTGATGTTTTCTCTAGTTGCATCGCCCCGCAAATGAGTGTATTTTCCTTGCAAAATATGAAGTATACATTTTCCGTTATCATCTGAATCAGGTAGCACCGGATTGCACCTCAACCCCGAAAGGAAAATGTAATTCGCACAACATATTTCAAACACAAGCAATATGCTTGTCTTAGCCACACGGAAGTTGTGTAAAATACAGAACAACGAGTGGATATGGCTCGTGCGGGTAAGATGCACACACACAACTGCAAATAATAGGAAGAAGAACCACCGCCCGTGACAGTTCAACCCACTCAGCTTCCAGCTGGCACCGTCTAACTGTTCCAGAACTTGAGGAACCGGACTGCCACTGCAGCCGCGGCGGATCTCGTGAACTTCTGAACTGGGAGCTTCAATAGATACAAGTCAGAAGATGAACGGGGGAAACGCTAACGCAGAAAATATTAGCAAGGATCAACCGTATACCAAATTATCCAATTAGGTGCAAATAACGAAACGTGGCATATCCAAAAGTCAATCTCCTTCCGTGAAGTACACACGGGACTGCATTTTGTAACAATCGAGGCTCTAGCGTCTGGACTCACAGCCAGTATAATCATCTGTCGTGTTGTGTCGTCCTTCTATGTTTGTGATTGCTCCATTTCATCATTCATCCTCATCTTCGTGATTAGCCAAAAGTGGGAGAAAAGCGAAGTAAAATACACGAAGGCAGAATACGTTTCCTCGGGGGTGTTGTTAAGGGAAGGGGGCGGGAAACACTGGCCCCTCCGAAAATTACACGTGGCTTCTCCAAACTATTAAAAAAAGGGTCGATCAATCAGTTTTAATTACTTTAATTTTTTCTTGTATGTACTGTACGTATTGTAGAATTATTTTTGTTGTAGCTTACGGTTCTTACAAGCATATTAACACAATTTTTGATGTAACGTTTCGGGAAAACACACATTCTCTCTATCAGGCAGTTGATGCAACTTAAAATAAATGTCTGATGAAGGGAGCGTGTGTTCTCCCGAAATGTTACATCAAAAATTATGTTAATATGCTTGTAAGAACCGTAAACTACAAGAAAAGTAATTGATATTTTTAGGTACTGCACTATGTAGATATCAAACACCTATTAATAATTATATGTTAAAACGTATGGCCACATATTATGTGTTACATAATGAATATTATTAATAATTTATAGAAATCAAATAAAAAAATCTCCAAAAAAATAAAACTAAGCCAGGTCCCTGCGACTCCTTTTCTAAGTATTTATTTCACACACTACACTTCTTGAATCATCCAAGCAAGCCCGAACATGTATCGCTCGCTCAAGGTCTGCGGCCGGACCGGTCCCTCACCTTCAGATAGCAAGGACGATAGTGAGTGTGTTCTGATGACAAAAGCGTGCTCATAATAGAAAGTTCCTAAGCGAGAGGTAATTAGGTTCTACAAAAACATGCCTTTATGCAGTAGGATAGAACATAATCATTCCAGCCAGTCTGCAGTGGCCCTTGACAGTAGAATAACATAACCATTGTACAGTGCAGTGGTTAACGATATCACCCTGTTGAGTTCGAAACCTGGTAGGTTAAGTAATTCAATTTCTACCTAAAACTGTAGTTCCAGTCATCGCCGTTATATAGAGAAATAATGATGAGGTTGTTCAATTTTAAGCAGACCAAGGATAGTAAAATGTTAATACTTGTAAGACCACTAATAACAATAGTAATAACTATTGCTTCATGTTAATGAGTATATTTGGAGAATGATTACTAATTATTATTATCTTCATTAAAAAGTTTACAGTTAATCAATCAGGGTGGCTACAAACAAGCAGAAATGAAATTCCCTGACTTTTCCAGGTTTGTCCAGGACAAAATTAACATTTTTCCCTGACAATTACAAACTAAACTAAATCGATGTTTTTGCAAATGGAAATAATAAACTCATACAGATCCAGGTATGGATATGTTAAGTACCAATATTATCTTCTATGAAATTGACTTAATTTCTCTATTCTCTATGATTTGAATACAAACAGCAAAATAGTGAATTTGGGAAATTATTACAATTCAAAGCTAGGGAAGGAATACAAAATTTTATCATACGCTGTAAGTTCAAAATAAAATACTTGATTATTTTTAAAGTTACAACTAAATGAGAAGAGTGAAGGATTAAGAAATACAATTTGTAATTTATCAGTCTCCTAATACATTCTCGGTATTATATGTTGATATTTCCTTACATTATCAATGGGATTTCTGCTTCAGTACAGTATATGCAAGTGAAGTACTGACAACATGCAGTTATACCATTATTGCTGACGAAAATGGTACGTAGGTATTAGACATTTAATGCAAGGAATTTATAGAATTGCATTGTATAGGTACCTGATTTACCTAACAACACATTAAAACAGGAACACTATGTTAATAACAGTTTCTGAAAGTTCATATACAAGGGACATCCTGAAAAAAGCTCCAATGGTGTCTGTAGGCAGCACTAGTGTTCGGAGAGCAACACACACACATGCAGGCAGGAAGAAGTGGCATGTAGCTGTAATCTGGTACAGTTGCAATGCAGCCGTTTTAGGACAGTTCTAGGTTAAAGATTGCAGCTCTCGTATAGTTCTCCACCGACTGCGATGTAGCCTAGGTGTAGTAATCAGATTTTTGCACGCTCAGAATTTTGTACAGAGCCACCAGCAATCGTGTGAGGTGTGCAGACCGGATGTCGTGAGTGATAGTATGGTCAGACGATGGTGCAGACAATTCACAGAAGGCCAATTGAATGTCACAACCCCATACAGCTGAGTACACTTGCATCACTTCAGGTGAAAGATCTTGGACCACCCCCTATACAGCCTTGGCCTGTACAGACTTTCATCTCTCTGTTCAACTGAAGATGTTTCTGGCAGGACAAGGATTTGATCAGCTACACTGTGGTAGATA
This sequence comes from Lepisma saccharinum, assembly GCF_977018435.1. Lineage (NCBI taxonomy): Eukaryota > Metazoa > Arthropoda > Insecta > Zygentoma > Lepismatidae > Lepisma > Lepisma saccharinum. The sequence continues at coordinate 32,501,287 of NC_139245.1, read as the reverse complement.
TATTTCCAGTCTTTGCTGTCAGACACATATGCCATGGACATACAAAATTTAGTGCCATGCTACGACAAATGCCAGAACAACGGTGGTGATTATGCCGAAAATTAGGTTAGGACTCACTGTTACTAATGCAATAACTTGCAACTGATATTCTTGTTTTAGCCTAATCGGTAGGAATCTTGATTTTTTTTCAAATTGGTGTTTTATTTTTATTTTTTACTATTAGGTGTTATTTTTCCAAAAATTTACATTTTAGCTCATTTTCTGGCAAATACCTGAAATTATACCTTCATGGTGTTTTTAAACTACTGTTTCAAATTGTAAGTTACATGGCCTACGCCTCTTCGTGAGAGTTAGATATCTTGAAAGTTATTTTGGGAAAGTTATTTTCCATACCCCCTTTTTAATTTTAAGGTAAGGGTTTCAGATAATGGAATTTTCCCCGTATAAACTGAAGGGTGTGCATAATGACCATAAGTGGCGACGCACCCAAAAAAATTAAATCAATCTATCTCACGTGACAGATACCGATATATTATGGCACCAAAAATTGGCATTGTCTTTTTTTTGACTTGTTAGTGTTACGTTTCCCAAAATTCGCGTTTTTGTTTTAGAAAATCTTTATGCCAAATATACCGAAACTTAATACTACATTGTGCTTTTAAAATATTATTTTAAATTGTAGGTCACATGCTCTACGTATTTTCGTGACAGTTTGATATGTTGGAACAGATTTTTGAGGAAGTAAAAGTAAAGTACTCCCCTGTACTTTGCCATGAAGGTGTATAGGGGTGTGGAGTTAGGGCCACACAGTTTCTTGATTACGGGTGAAGGTGGGGGTGATGTGATCAGCACCACGCTTCTGGCTACCTTTATCCCTTAAAGGTTTCTCCAGGTACCAGCTTGATACGACGCTGGGTGGTCACCGAAACAGTTTGAATAAGTGGAAAAATCCCGGTTCTCCCCCGCAGGGAATCAACCCCGGGTCTCTCGCATGGTAGTCAGACGCCCTAATGATTGAGCTCCATTATTTCTCGCTCGACAAATATTGAAGATGTGGTTCCCGTGTGACGGTAGACCCACACTAGATCTCCTGTTAGAACCCTGCCACTTTGCTCTGTGATGCAAATGGTTTTGATAGAAGTTGAAAATATCGTGGGAAATACATGATTTAATGTGGCTGTCGGAATTATTCCATGTATAACAAGCATTATAATTTACTCTTGAATAAAATGTTGGAAAATCTGCAGGTTCTATGTACACAAACATGGCCTAGAAAAGACAAGAATGTTGGATTTCATGGAATTTTTTGTTGTTTTAGGACATTTTTTTAAAAAAATCTAAAAAAAAACAACAAAAAATTCGCATTTTTATGCCAAATTCGCATTATTTCGATATTTCGATTGGGCGAAAAATGTGTCCAGACATCAAACACAACTTCGCAGCAATTACCATTTTTCACGGTTTTCGCGTTTGCGAAAAATCAATGTCCCTACTAATTGGAAATTACTTTCTGGCCACCCCTCGTATAAATCCGTAGATAGAAAGTGAAAATTCAGCAGGGCTGGCAGAGAAAAGTCAATTCTTGAAGAAAGTGATTTGTTTTTATGATTGAATGATTCGAGTAAATATGATATTAAAATATTTACGTATTTATTATTAGTATTTTATTTCATAATATTGGACATTAACTTCACTCAGTGAGAGATTTATCTCACGAGTTTAAACAGACAGGACAGAGTGTGGCGTTAATTTCATTGCAATACTAGTGTTGCAGTAAATTTGAGGTTGGAAGCATGCACTTGCCAATTTTTATAATGTTCACCAATGCACATTTATGTTTCACTTTTTCGTGATAATATTCAATATATATATCCCGTTTTGTTGGATTCTTCTAGATATCTAAGAATAGTGCAATGTCATTGTAAACGTATGTTAACTTGTGCGAAACCAGTAATACGTCAGGATGATGAAAGAAGACCTTCGTAAGCACTGCTACATTAAATAAGGCGAAGTGAGCCAGAAGAGTAATAAAATTCCAGCAGCATATTTGCAGTCTAAAGCTCTTATTGTTTATGCATTCGATTTTTGTTGGATGTTGCAGTCCGAATACATCCAACAAAAATCAATTCCATACGAGTGTCATGCATGCAATTTCTGTCGCATGTTGTAGTGAGATACTTTGTCGGGTGGCGATATTCGACAAAAATTACATGTATCAATGGAGCCTATTTGGTTCAATGTTCCTTCAGTTTGTCCAACAAAATGCCTTACTACGACGTCCGACAACTATCGGACGGTGCCACCCGTTCCCATCCCCTTCATCTGTTGACAGTTCTGCCCCCTTACTACTCCCATACGGACAAGAAAAAAATGATCATTCAATGCATTTTTCACGTAATATTTAGAGGCTTAACACATTTTTCTGCCTCTCCGGAAAATTCTCTCTCTCTCTCTCCTCCTGCCAGCACTGGTTTCTGGCGCTGTGATTGTGTTGTGCATAAAAGGGGCCTAAAAGTTGAGGCTGAAACTTAGCTACAAGATTTCCTGTTCTTGTGCAGTTCCATAACGATATCTTAAAAAGTCAATCAAGACAAAATTCCCTGACTATTTTTGACACCTCAAATCCCCAGACTTTTCCCGGTTTTCCAAGTCTGTTGCCACCCTGAATTCAATAAAACATTGGTTTTAAACAGTCTCATTGCATATATCAATACGCACGTAATATATGAACGACATTAGTATTATTCATATTTTCAACTTTTGAAAAATCTATTAAAATATGTCTTTTTTTGAGACTACATACAATTAATTATTGTCAATTACAGTATACTTTTTCAATAAATTCTGAAATATGCTTAGGTTATAGCGTTCCTGTAATTGAAGAATATGAGATTATCCATTATAATTAAACCATAAATTATTTTTAAAATTATTCCATGTAATATAATGAAATGATTATTTGTTGATTTGATTATGTAATTAATGCAAAAATGTTTACTAAACCAATGAGAGGGGTTTGGACCTGATAATCCTCCTCTTCTTATATGGCCATGGATCCAGTCCTGATCTGAGTGGAGCGGATTTGTTTTAAGTGATATAGCGCGGTCGTCTACATACATTGCTCAGCTTTAGGGCTTGGACTGTGAGGTTTAACTTTTTAATTCCTTTCACATTATCTGCATGCCCCTCATGAATATGTATAGTTCCACGTGTGCTTTCGTGTTGATTTGTGAGGCCTTTTAACAGTTACCTGAGCAGCCAATTATCTGCTTGCTTCCCTCAGCAACATCAGAGCGTAATCTTCCACATCTCGATGAAGCTCATGCTTCCTGATATTTCAGGAGACTTGACTTCAGGGAAATGTTGACGCCTGCACCATTGAAAACACACAAACCAATCCATTGAGAACTTTATTTGCATTCAAACATGCCGGCCTCCGTGGCGGAGTGGTTAGCACATCTCGCCAGGGGTCTCGGGTTCGAGTCCCAGCTTGGACATGGGTGTTCTTTGTGACTGTTCATCAATTTCATCATATCATCACTCATCCTCACCTTCGCGATTAGCCAAAAGTGGCAGAAATGCCAAGTTAAATAAACTAAATCAATCAATCACTGAAGCATAAAAAAAATTGTTGCTTGATTATGAACCAACGTATTTAACAGTATACAACATGCCAAAGGGGGGTATTATAACGCCATCGCCTTGTTCGATATCCGATTGACCATATGGTGGTTCGGATCTTACTTTAAACTGTGGGTCCAGTCTCAATTAGCCCGTCTGTTCATGAAATGGACTTTAAAAACAAAAACTCAAACATGCCAAAGTTTATTTTCAAGTCTACTTCGTGCACAGATAGGCTTATCGGGACCGGACCTACAGTTGAAAGTGAAATCCAAACCACTAAGTCCCTCTACCGGCTGCCGAACCCGGGATACCTTGATTATAAGGCGACGACGTTACCACTACGCCATCGGGAACGCCAAGTACACACCATGCAACTAACAGTTAAATGCAAAGCATCCCCGATGGCATAGTGACTAACGAGTCACCTTGCAGTTAGGGGATCCCCGGAAGAGGAGTGTAGTGGTTCTGATCCTAAAGTGTAGGTCAACTTCCAATTAAATTGAGAGAGATGGAAACAAGCTGGAATTGCTGTATGGGAGGATATAATTCCTCGAGCTCCAGAATACACATATTCGAATCCACGTCAGATGTGGATGCATCATTGTCCGATCACCAATTCCTGAGTTCATAAGTGGTCCTCGTCGTCGCGATTAACTCAAGAGGTAGCAAAAGCGGTGTAAAATAACCGACATAGAAAAACAATTACCGAGCCCGAATAGGTTCGACTACCACAATCGTCCCTCCCAACAACCTCTTACCATACCATGCGCACTAATAGTGAAAACAGTTAAACAAGTGAGACGAACTTTCGAAACCTAAACAAAGTAATCTTTGACATTTTCACTGAGGTTCACAGTGATATGAAGTAGAAAGTCCTCTCGCGCTTTGTAAAATGTGAGAAGACATGCTTCCTGGTCGTGTTGTCAGAGATTTAAAAGCGATGCTGCGCCTCCTAACTCCGTGAAAGTTTCGGAATTGTTCCTAGTTTTCTTCCAGCAAATGTTTGTTTTGGAGGAAGCCCTAAAACAAGTACTGTATGTGATATTCTATAAAAAGCACTGAATACACGAAATAAACTTTTGAGACTCACTCGCTACAATGCTGAGCCATCAAACTGATGAGAAATGTCACTGTCACGTTCCCATGTGCCAAAAAATATTTATCTTCGACGATACCATACTCCGACCCAGTTACGTCACAGATATTGCTGTTTAAATTTAGTTTGCCTCGGGAGGCTCTCCAGAATATTTCCCAATATTTATCCGTTTCTTTCCCTTCCTTCTGCTCATGGTCTTTATATAACTGTCGTCAAACAGCTCTTTAGACTGTTAACGGTTAACCATCACAATGAAGATGAATCATGATGAAACGCTCATGCCTTAACAGTCAGGATGGGATACAGTAAAACCTCGTTAATCCGGACTGGGGGGATAAGTTGCCCGGTTTAAGGAAAGTCCGGATTAACACCCTCCCAAATTTTGACGAACACCCCCCCCCCAAACCAGAAAAGTGGACCCCCCCCCTTAGGGGGGGTGTAAGTATGGATTTTTATATCAACAATGGAATAACAATACTCCAACATAAAGGAAACATTTGTAGCTCTACCAGAAGTGTAGTCCAATGGACCTGGAGGGTGGAATGTACAGCATGGTCATTTCCTGGAAACACCAGCTTCCTTGACAAGGCTTTGGAAGGAACACTGCCATCTGGAAAATATCAAACTGACATCTCGCCCTCCTTCCAGGGAGACATACCGCACACAGTGTTGACAGTTCAGCCTTTGAATACCTAAATAAATATTTCTTAAATACGTTACAGATTTGTAAATTGAACCCCTGAGTCAATGAAATTTACATTTTGTTGCATTTTCCTTTCGATTCGTTCATGTGAAAAAAGTACGATAAAAGTAAGGGAAGATATTCAAAGATACAGGTTTGACTTCTTGTAGTGAATTGTTACTATGGTTAGCAACACTATTTTCTGTAACTTGGGCGAGATGGATGATTTTGGAGTGGTAGAGAAGAACTGTCAAATGCCTTAAGCCTTTGGTCAGAATCTCAGTGTAGCATCTCAGTTCGTGTGTTGTCGTTCGGCTTAGTGTAACTGTCTGAAACTTTATTGCAAAAGTGGTTGAAGAAGATACGGGATTTTGACAAAGAGAATGAAATCAGACAGAAAGAAACCGAAAGGGGGTGAGTAGAGAAGCAGTGACACTATATGTAGGTATAATTTCTCCCAACGGATATTCATAAAGTCCTGGGTTCGATCCCCGGCCGGTTCAAATACGGGAAGTTTCCTAACGTTGGAAGCGGCCCCGGCGCCCACCCAGCGTCGAATAACATGGGTACCTGGGGGAAACTCTGGGGGGTAAAGGCGTTCAGGGGCGTGATGCTGATCACATCACCCCCACTCACGACCGGATCAAGGAAGTGTGGGGCGTTATCCCCCACACCCCCTATACGCCTTCATGGCGTGGTGCTAAGCACAGGGGAGAACTTTACCTTTTTTTACCAATATAAAATTTACTGACAGAGTATACGATATAAAACGGCAAATATTTCATGAAGAACCGAAGTGATTCATTCACGTCTATAGTTGATGTATGTGACCATTTTTGTGGCTCTAAGAGTTCATACCTCTGTAAAAAAAACTATATATTAGAGAGTTGTTAAAAAAGTGGGGTTCGCACGAGGTGGTTGTCGAACAAGCAAAGGACAAATGGGGTGTCGAACAAGCAAAACAGATAAAAATAGAAAAGCGTTAACGTCGTGGTGACCTGTGAAATTACTGGCATCCTATTAAATTAAAGTTATTGTCAGTTTGCAAAAATATATATTTAGTAAAAATTGTCTTCCTCTTTATATGTAGGCTATTCGGTTCCCTGACATAATGACATATTTAATTTTTTGCAACTTTTAAGAGGAAGCAAATGAAGTATAAGGAATTAAACATAAAAATAAATTTAATTTACATTAAGTCCCAAATTTATATCTGACCACAGGCGCACCAGTGGGGGCACGACGGCGCTTTCCACTCACTACCTGCTGGAAAACGTAGAGATAAAAATTTTGTTTGGTTCATTGTGCTGGAAAGTGAAATAAATGCTATTCAATTTTTAAATAATTGAAAATAAAACATTACTTCTATTTAGAAGTGAAAATTCCTTGCCTTCCCTTTGCAGCTAACAAACCATACGTTTATTTGCACATGTTTTTTAGTTTTCTTTTAAGGCAAAGATACACATGACTCCTAATTCCCTAGAGTCTCTCGTCCAGTATTTGAAAGATAAACTCTGAACAGCGTCAAGAGTATTTTCCAAAGTTTTGTAAGGGTATAGGACTTCAATATGAAATTCCTTGACCGATTTCCTTCAAAAGCAATACCAAGCATCTATGAACTTGCATCCCAACTTCCCACTATATTTTAAAGTCTTCATAACCATGCTCTAAATATATACGTAGTTTCATTACTTTATTTCAGTTTGTGAATCATTGTTTAAATAGAGATTTGAAAACAACAGCACAATTTGTAACTCACTCGCAACATAGAGCTATTAAAATTATATATATGCATATTTTCTAACTGAAGCTAGAACAGGAGGGGCCAGGGGGCATGTGCTGAGGTAAAGAGGGCGCCGAACGAGCAAAGCAAGATTGTAAAGAGTAAACATCGTGGGATACTGTGAAATGAAAGTATTGTCGCTATGTTTAATTAATAATATGCATTATCAGTTTGCAAAGAAGTAGTTCTAAAAATTTTCTTGCTTCGCTCGCAGTGTGTTGATTTATTAAAGAGTCATATTATATTTGTATTCAGGCATGCAAGCGCGCGTACACCCATGCAATGCATTTTCACTAATATTTCATCGATGAATTGGGCACCCCCTAAGATGAACTCAGTCGTACACCTACGACAAGAAACATACAAATAAAGTTAGAGAATATTGCGCAAGTGTTCCTAATTTCTTTAAAACTAGCTTAAGAATTGCATGAAATGGTTTCTGGTAATAATATGTTTAAATTTTGTGTTTCAATGTCATCCCTTGTCTTTTGTTTTTCAATGTCATCTCTTGTCTTTTGTTTTTCAATGTCATCCCTTGTCTTTTGTCTAACGATTGATTAAATCAAGTGGTGAACTTTATTGGAGAGCAATACTCGAAACGTTAGACTGAAATGTTAACATTATCACAAAAATCTATTTTGTTGATCTCTGGAAACATCTATGAACAAATTGAAGTAGAAACGGTCCAAAATATTCACTTAACATTCCCAAACTTACACCCCCCCCCCCAAGAGAAAAATCCTGGATAAACCCCTGCATGCCTGCACCTTTGTAACCGTCCAGTTTATTTTAGTTGCAAAACTGTACCAGCGGACAGGGGCGCCGACTTGTCAAAAATATTGGGGGGAGGGGGCTCTGATCACTGAAATAAATTAATGAATGACTCATTCTCTCCCTTTTTTAAGTTTTGGCCTCAGAGTTCGGAATCTCATAAAAGCCCACGAATTCCTCAAAGATATCAAAATTTTTATTCACAGTTCTAATGCAGAATATTAATTGTCCACGGATGGACATGTCACAAGTTTCGTCAACCATAATAGCAAAATATTCCCGACTTATAATATCTGCTACCACGGAGCGCAAAAAAGATTTCCCTAATATATCAATGATCTCGTTCTGAATGTCATGTTAGAGCCATTTGTAGCCCAAACGTCCCATCCACTACTCTAGTTCATGCACATCGTCTCTTGAAACTCATTTTAGTAAAAATTTAAACAATACTCATAATTACATACTTAGTATATAGTAATAAGTCATGTATTTTGCTGTCTCTGGTCATAGTCCTTTCCCCCACAAAGTTGATGTTTTAGCGGTCTCAGACCCCCAAATTGATGGTCTAGAACATTTCAAATGTGTATTTAACGTTAAGTTCATGTGGCACAATTCAGAGTAAACTTTACAAGAGAAGCAAAATAATACATTAGATCCTCTAAAGCAAAATTATTTGGGGGCTCTGCCCCCACATCGTTAACATTGGGGGGGGGGTGGCTCGAGCCCCCCCAAGCCCCATGGAGTCGGCGCCTATGCCAGCGGAAATCAATTTTCAATTATGTAGCTAGTAACAGCTACGAACAGTTTGTCGTTTCGCATACTAACTCTAACCTGATGTACAGGTTGGCCTATTCCACGTTGCTCATGCGGAATTTACCTTCTTCCTATTTAAAATCTGTCAGCGTCATGGTTCAATCAGGTCTAAAAACGATTCCTCGCACAATGACATGCAGGTCGGAAATACAACCCACTTTCATTACGTTCGAAAGACTATAAGGAAATAATTAACTAAGTCACCTGTCCTTAGGCTGAATGCAATGAAACACCAATGCAACATAGAAGAATGCACCGGAAATCACACGAAGCTATTTCCAGGAAGCAAGGAATAACAGAGCAAGACAAAGGAGGCACCAAAGTAGTAAACAAAGTACGGTTGCTTCTGAGCATCCAATTACAGACAGTTACGTAACCTCGTTAAAGAAGCATGTTAACGATACTATAGTTTCTTTCTATTTAAATATGTAGGTGTCTGTACCTTTTCTTCAGACTCCCCCCGCAAAAAAAAAAAAAAAAAAAAAAAAACATACCCGCACGCTCTGGATAGGCGGAAATATAATCATATACAGTTGAACCTGAGTTAGACGTATGTCAAGGTAAAGAGAAAATAATACATAACTGAGAATTGCTTGCAAATCAAATTTAGATACCACGTCATATCATTACTAAAATACTTTAATTGTATCTATTTTGAAACAAGATATACGTAGAGGCCTGCATATTTCGTTTTTTGCCGAACACACGAAATGTGAAATAACACATTGATATTACTTTTTCATGTTTCTGAAAGATGCGAGGTGCATTTTTCTACCCTATTTTGTCACGAAATGATGCGAAATGAAGTGCAAAATAGACTCTTAAACACGAAATTTAGAGTTTATTTACCGACACGACACTTTCTGAAATCAGAATTATCCTGCGAGTTGTGCAATTTACGGAAAATTGATTAATTCTGCTGTAAATATTTGAGAAGCAAAAATTGACCCCTTTATACAGGAATAAACTTAATATTCTGGTAAAGACATAAATGTACTATTAGAAGGGATATATTTATTTTGTGTAGTAAGTGCAGTTTTTAAATCAAATTTAGGATTATATTAACATTTTTATAACCAAAATGCATTTTATATACTGCTTTTTCACCGCTATGACAGCGAAATTTTATTTTATTTACCGCTTTTGAACCCGAAATTGACTGTTTTTGTACCGAAATTTTGATGTTTTATTTACCAAAAATATGTGCATCTAGATATACGTAATACAGGTTATTTCTGTCTTAAAGTGGTAAATTAACAAATCTAAAAGTTTGATTCTTAAATACAGGTATGAAGCGCTTTTCCAAATCTGTACATCTTTCCTCTTGTTGACGGCTGCGTTTTATCGATTTACTAACCAATTTTAAAAAATCATCTAAAATAGCATTTATGACTGTGCAAAGTATGGTATACGCGATGCCTAAATCTGCTGCTAATACAGTTTTAGTTTTATGTGTATTAGAGTCCACTTCCCGCATAAATGTTACTTTCTGATCAAGCGTGTAACTTCTCTTTCTGTTCTCCATAGCCGACCAGTAGCAACTGAAAACGTTCACTGCAGGAAACGCTGTTCTGTTTTTATTATGGAACACGTCAAACGTCAGCTATCGCCTATCCTGTTTCGTATTTGAAACTCGCATACTGTTTTTGTAACGACAAGAAATGTATACTTCTGTGACATTGTTGTAGCTTGGTTACGTGCAATTCCACTGTATTTAATGAAAATTAGTACGTATAACTCCGAATTACGTGTAAATGCATTACGAATAAATAAGGTTTCATTAACACGTTTTAAAATTAAATTTTACTGGGACCTTCAGTAATTTACGTGTAAAACAGAATTACGCTGAACTGAGTTACGTATAAAACAGTCTCAACTGTATTGTGTTTTGGGCTCTATCCCTTGCTCTCATTCGGTCTGCCAATCTCCGTGGCAGAGTGGTTAGCACAGCGCGCTACGACGCGAGGCATCCCAGGTTCAAATCCCGGCCCGGGCATGGGCATTCTTTGTGACGATTGACCTATCAGCGGAAAAGCGACGTAACTTACAAATAAGGTTACTTTGTTGGCAAAGGGCTTGAACCAGTAGTGAAAGCCTATATGCTAATACACCTATATCATTTTAATATCCATCAATCAAAAAACATACAAAATGAACAACTTGTGATATTTCAAAAGCTGGCTCTGGAAAACTTTTGCCTTCGCTTCAACCGCTAAAACAACCTATCGATAATTGTTACATAACAGCGAAGATGTATACAACCCTTTCTTCATCCTGTATTTATTTATAACCGCATTTGATCGATCACCTCTATAAGGTCGAGTACCGAAGGTCATGCGAAAGTCGAAATGTTCATTCTTGTTTGAATTCGACACTATCAGAAAAGAGGCCACATTTGAGATTATCTTACAATACTGCGAATGCTTAAGCGGGGATAAGGATGCGAATGTAATATTTTGTATACTTTCTATAAGGCAATTTTCTTTAAACGTTGCCTATATGTAAACATTTTGTAGCATCTTGCGAACAACGAAATGTACCTCAATTCCCGGAATGATTTCTGTAGTAACACGGACGTAGTCGCGTTTAAAACTGACTGCGAAAACATGTTACAATACAATTAAAAGTTGAAGGTAACTTATTTTGTGCCCTGTTACGTGTGTCCCATTGATCCCCAGACACATTACGCAAAACAATGGGCAACTTCTTGCTAGAGTCGAATTACTTTCGGAACATCTCCAGCGGCCTGCGGGAGTCTGTCTAGCGAGCCTATAAGGCGTGTAGAACCTGAGCAAGGGGCTTAGCGATAGGTTCTGGGTTGAGATGACGTCAGCGGCTCGCTTGGTTAATTAGCTGCTTCGAGAGTTATGACTCGTTCCGAAGCTTCAAATGCATAACTGCCAAAGATGTTATGGAAATAATCTCCCTCTACTATACGCGACTCATTACGATGCGACCCGTTGGGGCACATTTCAGTTTTTCATGCATGAAGTGGATTTAAAAACTGCCATCCCTACTACTGAACCAAACCATCTGCTTGGGATTCTCGTATGCAGGAATTGGCTTCATACGTAATCCTGAAACACCTGTCCTTCCAAAGCTAGTTTGCTGATACGACCATACATGTGGTGGGCTTGCCCTACAAAGCGTTTTTTAACAATCTCTACGCCGAGCTGAGGTTACAGTTAAGCCTGTGATGTTGAGATGATTGTTCCGCTTCCTACACTTCAAAGGTCAATGAACTCGAACATTTTGAATGGAACAGGAGACGCGACAATTAACCAATTATCCTTCGTTGCATCAAAAATATCACACGCGTGCAAGAGATAAAAAAAGGACTGAACTTTTTCTTCGACTTTACAATGGATCGTTGTCATTTCTCCCACGATGTTACTGTTGCACTGAGCAAGGAGAAAAGGGTATTGTTTGTGGGATTAAATGTTCATCCGAAAAGTGTTAACGCAGCGGCACGATCTGCTGTTCTTGGAAGGGTATCTGGGCATGATGGACTGTTTTGGCAGAACAACAAAACAATTAGAACAAAGAAAATTGTCCGGAAGTTGCATTAAATCGTACCTTTGTCCTGCAGAGTTGTAAAGCATAGTCCTATGTGTACGTCAATCCACAAATATTCGTTACATACACCCGGTGGATGCACATAGTGGTCAGGATCCCACTTCAAAACTATAGGTCCAGTTCCTATTAGCCTTTCTGTGATTACAGTGGACTTAAAATGAAAACTCAAACCATAACAATACGACATCGCAAGCAATGAAAAAAAATGTACTTCTCTGCTTTACTTTCTCTCTGATCCACCCATTTTGGGGATCAAACAACTGCACCATTAAAAATGTAAGTAGTGCGTTTAAAATACTACGCCTTGTAATCGAAAGGTCTCGGTGGGAATATCTCAGTGGTTCTGTTCCCACTGATCTGAAGGCCTGTCGAACTTAATAACTTCTTTGAAAATATTGCACCTAGTTCAGAAGAAGTAATTTTCATATCCACAAAAAGTTTATTGGGATAAAATACAGTGCTTCAGGGGATGCCATCCCTATAGTAAAGAAAATTTCTGTAAAGTATCCCCAACACGAATAATTTGAGTAAGCATCTCCCCTTAGCTAGAAATTTCCATTTCCTGCACTAATATAAGCATACGGCCGCGATTTATTCACATGCACCCCTAAATATTTCTACTAAGGCTTGATTTATGGCCACTTTCGTGCTAAAATTGCTATTACACCCCTTTAAAATCTTCCCTATGACTACAAACCTGGAAATTCTGGATAAAACCCTTGCAAATTTATTACTTTTCTATTAACGTCTTTCTTAAATCCTAGACAATTAATTTCTCGTATCACTAACGCGAGACAATACACTCACGGTTAACGCTGTAGCCTTGTAATCAAGGGTTTCTGGGTTCGATTGTCGGTGAAAGCACATTTTGTTGGTTTGAAACAATCTAAACTGTACGTTCAATGCCTTAGCCTCCATGTGCACAAAATTAGCCTTCAAACACTTTTGAAGATAGTCAGGCCACCACATGAGTTTCCCTTAGCGCCACATAAATCACTCGACAATTTCCGGAATGTTCAGATTACAAAGTTATGTTCAGCAGTGGCAATCCGAGTCGGGCCTTGCCTGCGCGTTATCAACTTTGCGTCATTGTTTACGAATTCCTACAGCGATTGGTAACGCCTGCTAGTGCTGACAATCACAACACTTTGAAGCCTGTTCCACAGATTAAAAATGATATCACCGAGCCAGACTTGGTCATTTTCGTACTCTGAAACGCAACGATGGAGAGAAAGAAAGGTCAGAAACATTTAAAACGATTGTTCAGCAATTTTTACAAAACCCTGAAATGTGTAAGCATATATATATATATATATATATATTGCAATGTCGGTATGTACTTTTACAACTAACTGCAGTAACATGGTCGACTCAAGAATTTCAATCTGTATTTGTTTGTTTGACATTTAGCGTTGCAATCGTGAAGATGAGGATGAGTGATGAATGATATGATGAAATTTATGAAGACATTCGCAAAGAAGATGAGTGATGGATGATATGATGAAATTTATGAAGACACTCGCAAAGAAGATGAGTGATGGATGATATGATGAAATTTATGAAGACATTCGCAAAGAAGATGAGTGATGGATGATATGATGAAATTTATGAAGACATTCGCAAAGAAGATGAGTGATAGATGATATGATGAAATTTATGAAGACATTCGCAAAGAAGATGAGTGATGGATGATATGATGAAATTTATGAAGACATTCGCAAAGAAGATGAGTGATGGATGATATGATGAAATTTATGAAGACACTCGCAAAGACCCATGCCCACGCCAGGATTCGATTCCGGACCTTTGGCGTCGTAGCGACCTATGATCAGTGATGTGCCGTAGACTTAAGTTTACGTCTACATGCGTTGTCTACGCGTAATCTACACGAAGATTACATTGGCTTATAGCCAGTGATGTGCCGTAGACTATAAGTTTACGTCTACATGCGTTGTCTACACGTAATCTACGCGTAGATTACATTGGGTTGTAGTTTACATAGACTACGTAGACAATCTAAAGTGCATTAAAATTAATTTTCAAGGGTTTCATGAAAGGAAACTGACATTTTCAACTATATTGGTTCCTAACGAAATGAAAAAAATCCTATTTACACCAAAATTTCTCTTCTCTTCTATTATCAACTATGGAAGAAAATAAATAGTATGCAAAAAACAACAACAGATGGCAGTCGTGAGGCAAGAGTGGTCTTTTCCCCATAAAACACTAGAATATTTCTTATATTAGGTTTCTTCCTAGGTGAGAAATTGTTCGAATTTGTAAGAAAGAGTATGAAAAGTTCTCCTCACACATCAGCAACTGATACGCAGTATAATTTTATTTTAATTCCACGGCGCCCTTTGCTAAGTTATCACCTTTCGCCATGTTGTTTACATAGATTACGTAATGTACGTGTATAAAATAGTCTACGTGTAGAATGTAGACTATCGTTGTATACGCGTAGACGCACATCACTGCTTATAGCATTCTATGCTGATAGTTTACATAGTCTACTGTTGACAATGCAAACAAGAGGGAAGAAAGAAGTCCCAGTGCTCTTTGAAAGAGAAATTATTTTTCTCTTCAAACATGTCGATGATCTGGGCCCATAACCAACTTAAGACCATCCAACGTAATCAAAGTTATCGAATTTTCACTGACGAGAGGAAAATGGACTATCGGAAAAAACAAAAAACAAATGACATTATTTTTTACACTCATAAAAGTATTTTTTTTTGTCTTGTTACTGCTTAGGAAAGTGCATGTATCTTTAAAGCAGATTTTTCCACGAGTGAAATGGTGGAAATAGAAGTAAATCAAATCTTGTCATTCTACGGACATCGCATTTTTTTGGGGGTGTCGCGACAAGTTTGTTTTGCAGTTTCATTAATAATTGGTTGAACGCAAATAAATACTTAAAACACTTATTTCTACAGTGGAACACTCCACACTTTCTATTTCCACCTGCTGAAGCTGGTTGCTGCTTCCAGAAAGATGCGCGTGCCTTGCACGAAGAACGCCGAGCGCCATGTTGTCTACGTTTATACGTCATCGACGTAGATTATATAGTTTACATTGTCTACACGTAGAATGTAGACAATCGTTGTTTACGCGTAGACGCACATCACTGCCTATGATAATTCCGCCACGGAGGTCGACCGTATATGGATCTAATGATCGTCGCGATTAGCCACACGTAGCCGAAAAGCGACGGGAAATAAGTTGTATCCTATAGTGTTAAACACGCGACCTTCGAATAAGCCGAGGAATAACTCTTTTTCTTGTTTCGATAGTCTAGTGATAAAGTTATCGCCTTGTTAACGTACCAACTTTTCCTTGATCCGATCATGGCGGAAGTACCCTCCAGCGCTATTTTGGAGAACAAATGCGGAATAGCTTCTGTGTGTATAAAAAACAGTACAAGTTCTAATTTGTGACAGACGATAATGGACAATTAATTATTTTGGCACGACCTGCAATATTATTCTTTTTAAATGTGAATTACATACATTTACAGTCATTCTGTTTTTACGTGTTGACAGTTCGTTCGCTGTTTGGCAACAGACTGAAATTCACCTCCTGCCAGTGGGTAGCCTTCATTACGTAACAGCCCGATTTCCTAACAGGTGAAGACTCAAAATAACCTTGATTGTGATTCCTTGCCTGTGAGTTATCTTTTACTGTGGACATTACACAGCTCGTTACTTGAACCATCTCGGCGACACTGGAATGCAATCAGATGTATCTTAGAGTTGTTCGTTTCAAATTGACGTACTTAGCAATGCTTTTTGTAAATTCTGATTGTATAGAGGAGCATATGTTATTGGAAAGGGCAAGTTGGCTTTTAAAACTGGTTGGTTCAAGGTCCAAAACCGCACCTTACTGACGGTTATTTTCACATATCTCATACCTAGTCAATGAAATCGAAATAATGATCGTCAAACATACAAATAAAATGGGGGGTGGGTGTAGAATTCAAATCCAACAGATTCCGTTGTGGTAGCTCCAACAGACCATTCCACATGTAAAACAGCGACAGCGAAAAATCAGGCTAAGCCAGGGCTGGCTCGGTAGCTCAGCTGGTATAGTAAAGGCACGGTATGCCAGAGAACCAAGTTGAGTCCTGGTCTCGTGCGTGCCAAATCTAAATGAAAAATAATAATATACAAAAAATTAAATATCAAATTATTACTGATCGAAATTCACTCACCGCTACAACACGGGATGATTTTATAAACCAATAATATGACAGTCAACTATTTTTATAGTGGTATGCACCCACAGACATTAATTTACAGATTCACGAAAGTTGTGCTTGATGCCCAAGACTTATTAAGTGACTTTTTATTGAGTAATGCCCAGTCAGCACCAGTGACTTCAAGATCTGGACTACGTCATTATGACACCTGTGGGTTCTTCTAGGCTATGTAGGAAGGGAGAAGAGTAGGCCATGTATAAGTGGTTAGACACTCCCATTTCGCTCGTTCTCGGGGTCGTCAAGGAAGTAACGTTCCCATGTTAACGCCAATCAAGTTGCAAACTCCTAAGAAATGAGGTTGCCAACTCCAGAATCGCGATCATCTTCCTATTGAAATGAATAATTTAATTCACCCCCTATATGCCTTCATTGCGTGGTGCTATGCACAGGGGAGCACTTTACCTTTTTAATTTAATTCACAATTTCTAATTGATTTTCCTTTTGTATTATAATCTCCAGGCTTCAGATAGCCTAGAATATGCCCCTTGTCAGCACATAGAAGAATTACGTTTTCTAGGCTGAAGCCTGGGTCACCACAGAACCTCCAACCCCATGCAGCTCATGTGGAAAGGAAGAGTGCTAACCATTATGTTACATGTATGCATTATTTGAAGCTTCACATCAATGTACAAAAGTATGAAAAATTTGTTTTTAAAAAAGGCCAAATTTGAAGGTCTGAGCATGTTTAAAATATCAAAATGGAAACTTGTAATAAAAATGTTAATTTGGCTTTAGCTTCAGATGGTCAAACTGCAGCTTATGTGCCCCATACAGCTTTTTGATAAATAATATGTAGGTAGCTCTCAGAACTATGCAGTGCTTGCACTAAGGCAATAAATTTTGGAGTCATATGACTACCATACTCTTAATGTGCATCAAATCAATTTTCTTTACAGTCAGAATTGTTGTATTTTTTGAATTCGCGCTGAACATGCTTTGTTCATAAACTCAAACATACTCCACCAGTATCTCCCACAGCAGAGTTATAATCATGGTCATCTCCACTGTCTTCCTGCAGTTTTTAATTTCTATTAATTTAAGAGTTGCGAATTTCAAAATAGAACTTTGCTATAAGAATTTCTCTTCTCATGAAATAAAACTATGTATTTATACGTGCTTGTGCTCCTGCAGCCAACATCAAATGAATGAAACTTAAAGTGACTCTTCTAAGAATCCAACGTTTTTTTAACTGCTATCCCACTCTCTCGTGCAAAATGTCTATAACGTATGTCTTGTACTCAATTGACCAGCTTAATTATTGTTTTCAAAATATAAGTGCCAAACTCACCAATTAATATCTCAAAGCCTAGATCACTTTCATATGCATTCCTTTTCTACTGGAGTAGGGTAATAAACCTGAAGTAAACCCACAGCAAAAGGGCTAGTAACTCTGCCAAAGTGACCAATATGCAGCTTATTTTTCCAGCAGAAACTGTGTGTGCTTTACAATAACGAAACAACAACAGGCAGAATGGTTGCCAATGCAATTTGGATCTTACTTTTTGCGTTCAGTCATGACCGAAAACATGGTAAAAATTGGACGTCTAGAAAGCACTTTTAGAGCATCACAGACTGAAATTTGGGCATAAATTACGCACATATGAAAGCTATTGCGAGCCCTGAATATCAGCAAAATGCAGGGACTTATTCAGAATTTGCCATCTGGGGGTGTAAAAGTAAATTTTGAGCCAAACTGACCATAAATTAGGCTGGTAACATTATAGTATAGGGGTGACTGATTTCTTCAAATTTACAGGAGAAAGTACTTACGGAAATCATTTTCTGTAGCATTGTGGAAGTTCGTGAATGTAGTTTTGATCCATTTTAATGTGAATACATGTTGTTTTCTGCAAAAATCTCTGTCCGGAACGCTGTTTCTGCTGCACATTTGCTTTCTGCACGAGAGCACAATGTTCCGTGAGTTGGATGACGTAACCCTGTAGTCATTGTTTCAAACTCTCAGTGTTTTCACTAGAACATAACGTGTCGAGTATTTTTAATTTTCTTATATTTTTTTCAACTATGCTTGCCTAACCTAACCTTACAAAAAATGGTTTTTGGGGCTAACGTCAATGGCTTGTGAGGCTAACGTAAATGGTTTGCAAGGTATTAGCATAATTTCAAATTCGGGCACGAAAGTAGGTATTTTCCGGTGAACAAGGTTGCAACACTGCAAAAATCGACAAAACACTTGCACAACGCGCCCTGAACCAGTACGCTATCGCCTGCCTAAATGTGTTACAGAATCGAAATAACAAGTAACAGTAAGTACTCATAAATGTAAGAAATAGACATTATCTTAATTAGAAATGCATTATTTCACCTTAGGAAATCTTCCGCATTCCAAAATAGTACGTTAGCAATGTAAAAAAGTACGAAATATATGATTTATAGGTGTCACCACCATACTATAATAGTACCAGAAGTAAATTTTGAGCCAAACTGACCATATTATTAGGGCTCTGTGTTAGGGTTATGTTGAGGAAAATTGGGGAGTGTTAGGAACTGTGAAGAAATCCCTAACTAAGCATATTTTAGGCACATAACTAAAAAATCAAGCTTTATACTTGGGTATAAATTGAGTCAACTGCTATATATGGAATCTGGTGTTTGAATATTAACATATTTTTCTTGGAAATTCATTATCCCAGTTCTCGAAAAATCTTCTTGAGCTAGGTGCCAGCTCTGAAAATCACGCGCCAGGAAACCACCTACTAGCAACTGTGCATACTATAAGAAGCTGAGCCGGTCCCCGTGGCGGAGCACATCGCGTTACGACACCAGGGGACCCGGGTTCGAATCCTGGCCTGGGCACAAAGGTTGAGAGTTTTTTTATTGTTTGAGTTGATATTTTAAGTCCACTTTATGCACACAAAGGCTAATTGGGACTGGACCTACAGTTTAAAGTGGGATCCGAACCACTATGTACATCCACTGGGTATTGAACCCAGGACCCCTTGATTACAAGGCAAGTACGCAACCACTGCACCATCGGGGAGGCCCTAGGTTTGCGAGTGTTCATTCATCAATTTCATCATATCATACAACACATCCCCATCTTCACAAATTAGCCAAAAGTGGCACAAAAAGCGA
Source organism: Lepisma saccharinum (assembly GCF_977018435.1). Lineage (NCBI taxonomy): Eukaryota > Metazoa > Arthropoda > Insecta > Zygentoma > Lepismatidae > Lepisma > Lepisma saccharinum. The sequence continues at coordinate 32,481,591 of NC_139245.1, read as the reverse complement.
AGTAAAATAAAGCAACTCAATCAATCTATAAGAAGCTGAGCATCACCATATTCAAAACATCGCTAAATCATGTGGGAAATGGGGAGTTGGGGGACAAAGAGTAAGAACTTATTACTGATTCTACGGAATGTTCACAACATTGATAAAAAGATCATTTGCTAACTTACGCTGTACTGAAATTTTAACTTAGAATCTTCAAAATTTCGTACACGCAAACTTAAAAAACGGCAATATTACAGCAAGAGATCAGTCGCCAGGTTTGAAATTTTAGTTGCCATGGCGACCTTGATTTTTCGAGCCCTGCATTATCCTATTTAGTAAACTCCACATGATTCTTTACAAACGGCATCTGTGTGTAAAGTGTGTCACACAAAGGGGTTTACAATATTTGAATGTTAATAACAGAGAAAGTATTAAGATAACCTGATGGAACTTGTTGTATCTGGATCTGTCGTGATTAGTGCTTGTTGCTATTCATTTGTTTTTCTTGAACTTCAGTTGCCAGTAGTGACAAGCAATTGACAAGATGGCTGGGAACCTTGCCGTTGAGCAACGGAAGTGAATTTTAAAGTGTTTTTTGGAAATGTGAGAACATGAAAGAAGTGCAGAAACGATGGCGGGCAGAATTTGATGTATGGACTTCTTGGGGGATCTTGTGACAGTTTGTACCACTGCTTCCATCCCTCTTTCGTCCGATACTGATTTCTTCCTGCCACACCGTCACGCCCCAGATCACACACAGTTCCTTCCCTCTCAAACTTGTCGCGTAATTTCGTAATTGTTAGACGTGACGGTAGCGCAGCATCAAATTCTGCCCGCCATCGTCTCTGCACTTCTTTCATGTTCTCACATTTCCAAAAACACTTTAAAATCCACTTCCGTTGCTCAACGGAAAGGTTCCCAGCCATCTTGTCACAACTGGCAACTGAACTGAAATTCAAGAAAATAGCCAGAAGATGCACTAAGATCATATAACCTCCGTTACCTGTATGATAAAAAAAAATCTGAAAGCCGGTAGCAATGATTCGCAGTCTTTCACAGTTGGCAACATATGAAATTGAGAGAAAAGGATTAATATGTGGGTTTCCATCAAGGTGGATTGGTTTAAATCTCAATTTTAATCACATTAGATATATAGAGTATATTTAGATTCCATGAAAGTGTGCCATGGCATTTTTGTGGACTCTGCGAGATACAAGGACACTACAAAAGTATAGACTGGTATCAGTGTTTAAATTTCAACCAATACTTTTCAATACCGTTACATTGGTATTGACTCAGCCTATATATGTATTTATTGGTGAGGTGTGACTTATGCACATTGTCCGCAATATCACAGATACTGTGATTGCCTTTTATCCCAAGCTGTGTGGCTTGTGAAAGAATAATGTTCAAGAAGTGCAGTTTTAAGACAACCTAGGTAATTTAAAATCTTCATGTAAGGGCTTTCCGAATGGCCAGTCACATAATTAGTTTTCACAGCCCAAGTTCCTTTTGTTTTATTGCAATTTCATCATGTTACGTATGCATTTTTTTACATGGTTTGATTTCTATCTACATCTGTTAACACATACTGCAGAGTTTTAGCGATTACTTACTGCATGTTTCCTTGACACTATTTTTTTTACTTACATATACTTCTATATAATTCTTGCCGCCAAAATGTTCAAAGATTTTGTTCAATACATGCTTTCGTGGGTAGGATAGGCAGGTCAGGTTTAGTTCTCTTAGCATTCAAATAAAATCCGTAAATGCTTTTGAAGTTAGGTTAGACGGTAGTCTGTGTCAAGCTCAAGCATGCAAAATGAAGGGTTTTGCGCAAGGTACCTTTAACATCTAATTTTACCCATAAATTAGACTTTTTTAAAATTGAAAATTAAGCTGAGTAGTTTCAAGAAGGTACAAATTACTTCTACATTCATTTCTACTATTCTATGATACTTCCTGTTGCTTTTATCATACGAGAAGGCCTTGTCCATGGCAGAGCGTGCATGATTCCATAAGGTAATTTAATTTTTTTTCCCCAACAAATAACTTTTTTTTAGAAATCCAAAGAGTGCTCATTAATTTAAGGAAGGTTCAAATTTCGTGTAACAATGATTGCCAAAACACTACGATACGATTAGTCTTTCTGCTACGTTAAACGAGACAGTGCTAAATATATTCCTAGCAACAGTCAGTGCATATACTTCCGTTGGGAGAATTTATATTTTTGAGCAGCCTAGTGTACATTATACAATAAATGTTTATTATGTTTAAATTGTATGTTATCACTTTGTCACATAAACTGGGCCCGGACTTCATAGTTGTCATTAAGTGAAATTCAAAAAACACTGTTGTTTTCTATATGTATGCTGACTGGTCACAACAGTATATAATGCACAGAAAGAAGTAAAGTAACAACAGACATTATTAACATCATTATCATATTTCTTCAAACTAGCTAAAAGTACTAAGCTCAGGTACTTACCTTCCAAATATTTTACTGTCTCCAGTCTCAATAGACAAAGCTGTATTAATGGCTTCAAACCGTGTGCTTTCCAGCAGCTTCATTTTTCTCTTCTATGTTTTTGACAAGTGCAAGGCAAGAATTTTAGAACTGTTGTTCGAATCTTATGTCGACGGACCAGTGTACGCTTAATATAATGCTAACCTGGTCAAAGACGTACGAATTAAGATCTCTTTGAAAAGCGTGATCAAGATGCTGACAGTTACATATACTTGAAACACGGCAGACACCTCATACATGTATATACTATGCTGCCCCACAGAGAGCTAAGGACAACTTCACTTTTGAAACTTTTCCTCACGTCTCGGACAGAAAAAGAACAGTCAATAAAATAGCGAAAAGCCGTTAAAGCACGGTAGGCATCCCCTCAATGAAAAGTTTTTCAACATTCTTCTCGGGTGTATGAAAACTCCTTTTCGTTTAGAATGAATCAAACTGTGCGATACAGGAAACATAGGCTGAGCTTCTTGATGAGTTAAATCGTCGGTTGTTTCGAGAGGGGACATCCCAGAAAGACTATATCAAGCTGGCTTCTATTGGTTTTGAGTCTAGTTCTGTTAAATGAAGCACCAACACTTCACTTACTTCTAACACGGAACGTCAGTGGATTTGAAGTTGTTTACAAACACAAAACGGAGACTAGGATGAGAACTCTTCACTGACGCTATCGACACTTTTCGCACTTCCCTTCTAAAGATACAACTGGTGAACTTCACTGTATCTTCAGAAGTAATTCTATCAAATTACTTAAATAAGAATCACAACATAACTACACAAGATATTGTTTACTTCTCGTATTCAACAACTCTTGTCTCAATGACAGGATTTTTCAGCTGTAGGTTCTTCCGTCAATCAAGGGTATTCTTCCCACAATGCACCGCAATTCTCTTTAGCCTCTCTCGCAGGTCACACAAGCGCACTGCGCACAGGACAAGATTAGTGCCCGGCGAGAGGGTTGTGTTTACATCTGTTGTAGAGTTCGTCAGCTTGTCCAGCAGACAACGTGTTTTTATTTGGTGGGCCTGTTCCGTGTGTTTTTTGAAATGAATAGTGACGGTAGTTATGCTGAGGGAATTGAACCCTGATTCTTGTAGTTCTCAAAGAAACTGGATGAAGTTGTTATGAAGGAGTTGGTGAGATATATATTTGCTTTTAACCATAATAGTGTCAATATGGGTTCTTACAAATGAAATTTGATACCGAGAGCAAAAATAGACAGCCTTATTCTTTTCCTTACAAACGACCGAATTAACTTAAGGCTTCTTCGTTTTTTATATCTGTAATGTTAATTTAATGAAGTCACGTTTTAAAACTAAATGTGTTAATTGAATATAATCTCACAAGACACGTAGCAATAAGCGCACGTGCGTTCTCAAGCGGTGGGCTGGATGGGTTGGAATAGGAATTAAAAACACTGGGTTTCTGTTAAGGATGAAAGACGAACAGGTACACTTTGTATATTTCAAATATATGCACAGCTTCTAGTAACGTCCATGTAGTTTGTATGTAGGGATACCAAAGTGCAAGGACATTTTGCATTTTTTTTTGTTTTATTTGTGTGGGTGGAAATTCTCTGCTGGAGACAACTAAGTTACTGAATAAGGTAGAAATTCATTGATAACGCCTACATGACATGGAGCGAGTTGAGAACTTAATAGTGGGAATAAAATCAGTGATATCAGTATTTGATGTATGTCAAAAGCTGACAAAGATATTTCGACCAATATGATACTGTCATTAGAGCCACTGCAATATATTTCTTATGTGAGTATGAGAGGAGGGTAACAGTATGTATAGTAAAAACACATTTCACTCGTTTATTTCCTAATTATTTACATTTGTACTTACCTGTTATGCATAGCGGAACATTTTTGAACGTGGGATTTTGCTTTTTACACTGAAAAAAGCGTAATTTTTCACATTACAAGTATTTATTGTTTGTTGCTAATTCGCTTTCCTTACACACACTATGGCCGGCAAATCTTGCTTCACGTTGTCTATCGTCAGCTGATATGCAGTGTTTCCAAACTTATTAACCGAAAAATGCCACACAAACTATTCACAGAAGGTTTTTAAGCGAAAATTGATCCACAAAGCATTCATGGAAGGTTAGGTTAGGCAAACCAAAAATTAAATTGGAAAAAAATAATTTAACAATGCAACCTTCTCATGTCATCTTGTAAAACTACCGCGTGGTTGCTACACTAACAGGGTGTTACATAATCGAACACATGGAACATTTGATTCACGTAGTTGAATGTAATGGTGGCAAGAACTATCGTGCATCGGAGATACATTTCAGTCAAAAAATACATGATTTACCGGCCGAATAAGTTGAACGAAGGGAGAAATCACTTCCCCGAGCTTCCAAAAGTCTACAGAAACTCAGTTCCGTAAGTAGTTTCTCCTGTAAATGTGAAGAAATGTGTACTATAACGTACTGTTACCGGGAGCAGAACAAACTGACCATAGGTGCTATTATAATTCGAACTGGTAATTATTATTTTTGACACTTGAAGCTTTACCACTTTTGGTAAATTTCGCATATCCGGAAAACAGATGAAATTTGCTAGTTCAATTCATTTCAATATTCGCACTTACGTATTCTGCATTGAGAAACATTGTTGAAGGTGGCATTGCGCTTATTTCACGGAAATAAGCTCTGTTTGCGACATATCGAGTAAGTTTTCTTCGTTGTTTCTTTCCTTCCGTAACACGCGAAATGGCGGTCACAGTTTCAGTACCATAGTTGGCATGCAGTGTTTCCACCCCACTCCACCCAAAAATACCTACGTAGCTCCACGAACCATTTCCGGTTAGGTTAGGTTGGGTCGCATTTAGGTTAGAATAGAAAAAAATGTGTAGCCCCACACACCATCTTTGCATAACCCCACAAAACATTTGCGGAAACGTACCTTCTTCAGTTACAAAAACACATGTTTGGAAACACTGACCGGGATTATGTCATCACACACAGGCAACATCCAACAAGGAAATGGATGCAACAGCTTTCATGCAACGGTCACACATTTATATTGAAAAATACATGATTTGCCGGCAGAATTCAATGAACGATGCAAGAAAACACTTCCCCGAACTTCCACAACTATAAAGAAACTGCATTCGGTAAGTAATTTATCCTGTAAATTTGAAGATATCCATTTTCCGGATATGGGAAATTTACCAAACTTTTAATGTGATTGACAAGATATGCCATGACTCATAGTTGTGACACTACACTGTGAGTGTAGACACAATGTCTCCTCTCATTGTCCTGTGGAAAACAGGCTGAGTGAAAATCACACTCTACAAAGTAGATCTCAAGCTCATCCTGCTTCTCATCTTACCTGGGTAAGATGGTTGGAGCATAATGCTGATTACACTGTCAACCCCAGTAATGGATATCGTAATGTTGCATCTACGTAATTTATTAATCTTGGATATGACTGGAAACTTAAATCATCAGGTACATGGACACTCCTGTTCCGGTAGCAGTAAAGTTTAACCCTCTCAAAGGTGCTACTTTACCTGAAGAGAGAATACTGCATATATGTCATTTCATGTATTTATGTCAGTACTGGACAGGCAGTTTTATTACATCTATTCATTGGGGTTAAATTTTTCCAAAATTTACTGGTGATATTTTGGTAAAAATTTACTATCCTTCGGACACCTCTAATTTTTCGTTTCGTCAATTTTTGACATTCGTACTTACGTATCTGCTTCGCGGAACATTCCTGAAGGTGTATCAATGTTGTTTTTATGAAATTAATTGCATTTTTTCACATTACCAGTACGTCTTTCTGATAGGCCTTTTCGCTTGCCTGAGACGAACTAACCTAACCACGCGCCAATGGTTCGTGGGGCTAGCACCAATGGTTCGCAGTTATTTCCAATTTCTAGATCCTGATACTAACACGACACCAAATTTTAACTATGTTTCCTAACCTATCCACGTGCCAATGGTTCGTGGGGCTAGCTATTCTCTGTCGGAGAATTAATTTTCAAGGAACAACGTGAATTTCAGCTATGAAACATTCCCACATCACACAAAACACCTTCCCGATGTTCGACAATGCTACAGGAACTTATTACGGTAAGTAGTTTCTTCTGTAAAAATAAATAAATGTGTCCGAAGGATAGTAAACAAGTACCGATATTTTAATTCATGACTATCTTTCTACATAATTGAAAAGTGTGACAAAATTATAACCACATTCACACGGTGCTTTTTTTCGACCGTAATGGTGTTCTGGTATCTTTATTTGCTCATATTGAGTGCTAGTTCCTATTTTCCGTTGATTTGTATGGGACTTTCTGCTGCTTCAAGTTTTTCAAACTAGAGAAGCTTTTGACATTTATTGGCACTGTTAGCAGGTTTTTACGTGCACTGCATATATTGGGTTAGCAGATGAGAAAATTCAAAAACAGAACATATTTAGATTTCACAAAAGATTTTACAGAAGTGTGGGAAACCATTTTTGTAAGTCGTCATTAAAACTGCATTTGCGTTTTGGCATGGTTCAGATTGCTGATCGACACAACTTCACTTCTCCACAACTAAGAGCAGTAGTTACAAATTATGGTTTATTTATGAATTCTGATGTAATTTAGCTCAAATCAGAGTGATTCTTATGCAATATATTCTTACCTATTGTTAGAAACTCGAGGCTCACCGCAAGTCGCGGTAGATGTCGTAAATGCAACAACAGAATAGACACAAACATCCAACAATTTTTCTTTGTTGGTAGAAAAGTTTATTGTATTTGCGCTTGCAACTGAGAGCATTGGGAGCCACATGCACTTCTGTTCTAAACAGTAATGAACTGACTTGAAACTTGTTGACAGAGCAGAATATTTTTAAAGAGAAGAGAGAGGCTTCATACAGGCAGAGCTGGACTCAGTGGTCCTGTGTCCTAAATTATTTATGCCTTCATTATTGCAACCCCTTTTAAAGTAGAATATATAGAATGTTATAAAAACTGAAGTATACTGTGGAACAGCCATGTGAGAGCCACGGCCTGTCAAGACCTTTTGTTGGGTGACTTGCCAGCATGGCAAGTCCTATTGTTGTTTGTCTGGGTTTTGTAACCAGAAGGTAAGTGTTATGCTGTTCAGAAATTGTACATGTATGTGCATATTGCTTTATTCCTCTTGTAGTTTATATTTGTCACTAGAATTTAAACATGTTTTAGATGTAAAATTTTTGGAGGACTCGTCAGGCCCGTAGTCAGGAATTGTTTGTAGGGGGTTAGTCAATCCTAGAGGGGTCAAATTTTTAATAGATTGTCACATTGGCAGATGTAGCAGGGTACACAGGCACTTGCCCCCTTCCCCAAAAGAGAGAAGTAACGGAATAGGTATGATATCTTGAAACTCCAACGAATAAAAACAACTTCGAGCAATGTAAAATTACCATATTCTGGTAATGACCTTTCCGGATTGCCAAAGAATATAAAGATAAAGTTTAACATAAATAGGCTAATCGGGACTGTATCTACTTGATATTTACAGGTCTATAATATTAATAGACGATTAATATGTACCAACAGCTTTGGGCGCCTCTGCAAAACTGATTAAGGGAGAGCCCTTCATAAATCGTGCTTCATAATGTTTCCCTCTTGTTTCCAGGATGCAAGATTTTTACGTACAAAGGAATCTAACGAGAATCCAACATTTGTTATGGAAGAAAAATCGAATTAATTAAATAATAATGGTTCTATATTAATATTATCTACACTTTGATGAATTGTGTAAAAAATTGTAATATATTTTTTTGTACTTGCTAAAACATGGGTCTCTCAGTCCACCGTGGATTCTATTTCCTTCAAAGGGGATACTCTTGCGTCACTACAGACAATATTTGCCTACTGGTTACGTTAACAATTTTCCAAAATATTGTGTGAATTGTATTATATTATAGGTGAAATACATGTGTTTGACACCTGACAAACAAATAGGAATCCCTTGTTTGATCAATGGCTTCTTGGATTACAGTGTCTTCATTAATATTTCATATTAAGTTTCAAAGAGAGGGATTGATTTAATAGGGCGCATATAAATTACGGGGCGCCATGGCATTCTCTTTAACATTTTTTCCCCCCAATATAGATCGTTTGGCTCCCAGGACCGGCCCGTGCTGCCCCATAGCTATAGTTCTGAACTTGGACTATAAGAATTGCAGAGAATGGGAGCGAAGCGAGATAAATTTGAAATCAAGCAGGCAATTGCCCCCTGCAAGTGCCTATGGCCATCTGGAAGGAAAATGCAAGGAACACTTGAAAACTACATCTTGAGTATCCATTTGTCCTGCTATTCTTAGATTCTCCTAGTCTTGTTTTTTTACTTCAATGTTTGCTTCCCCCATCCAAGGTCAGCTGGGACAATGCCCCCTGCCTCCCCCCTTGTTGTTGCAGCTCTGTTTGTGAGTGTCTCTTCATCAATTAGCTAGAAGTGGCAGGAAAGCAACGCTAAGTTAACAATAATCAAATATCGACTCCCTCTCTCTACCATATGAATCTCTATTACCAAAAGGAAGCTTTGGGAAGCATAAATTTTAGCAATTCAAAGTTCATAGCCACACATCCAAGCTCATTGGGCACCTTTAATACAAAACTACTCAAAATGTCACAACTGTTTTAGATATTGATAATTGAACCCATGCTGAAAAAAAGGGGTACATTTCTAAGCACTGATATTTTATTTGCAGACACCCTACAGGTAGTTATACACATAAAACAAATTTCAAGCCTTAGACTAAACCCCTTCATTAAAAAAAATTGGGCTTAAAAATCCAATTTTTCAACTATTGTTACCCAAATTTCCACCATAATTTTCATACTTAGGATGCAATTTTGAGCAAAACATACTTGAATATCATAGAAAGTATACTTCATTAGCTACAAAGTGAGTTTTATTTCAAGTTTTTGAGATATTAATGTTTCTGTAAACTGCTTCATGAGCAAAAAATGCCATGCGGCATGTTGGAAAAATGGTCACCGCAGGAGAACTAAGGAGAAGGAAATTTTCAAACAATGGTTTTGATATCTAGAAACATTTACAACCTACGTACTAAAAATGATTTTTTTCTAAAATGGTCATGCAACTAATTATTTTAAAATTGTTTGATTTGGCATGGAATGACCCAATACACTTATTAGGTGTTTTAATGTGATAGTAGGGAATGCCAATGCTCAAATTGTCTTTGGGGTGTAAGGGGTGACACTTTTCTAAGACATCCAAATGTCAAGCTCCCTTCCACATAGCACACCCTCTGCATTTTGCAGTCTGGCGTCTGGACTCACAGCCAGTATAATCCTCTCTTTGGGCTTGTGTTGTATGCTGTCATTGTCCTTTCATCCATTTCGTCTTATCACCATTCATCCCCATCTTTGCAGTTAGCCAAACTGGCAGAAAAGCAAAGTAAATCCACCAGTAATTTTTTTTTTGTCCTGTTATAATGTAGGCAATGAGTTGTGCAGTAGGATTATGTATTATTTTACACAGCATTTGTGTTTTAGTTAAAATATAAATTAAATACTGGTAACTTTGATATTAGTTATTGTGATACAGTATGTGAAGAGTATAGTTTCTGTTTTTATTTTAGGGAGGAATATCGATACGGTGCAAAGATGGAGGAGTGGTTCTATCGACCTCCAGTGCTAGTTGGTGAACGTGTGGTATGGCTTGGAAGTGGAACTGGCATTCCACAATGTGGTGTGGTGCGCTGGATTGGACATCTTCCAGGCATGGGACCTGACCTGAGTGTTGGCCTGGAACTGGTATGTATTGGTATTCTATCCATCTCAAACTGCATGTAATACTCTGATCACAATAAGAGACTGGGTATTCCATTCCTTTCGTTAAAACTAAAAACCTATGGTGCAACAGACCCTGAGGGCCAGGGTGTGCCTACCGACTGCTGGCCTCACTCCCACCCACCTGTGGGAAATCATCCAACCAGTTACGGTGTGACATGTGGTCAGCATGACGAAGCCTCAGTCATTGTTGTAGGTTTCTATGACCGGGTTACGATACTCATTTATAGCTACCCAATTTCCTCACGATGGTGGGTGGCCACCAGTTCCATTCACAGGCCGAAATCTGAGAAGGAAAGTTGTTTTGCTTCCCCCAGGAGACTCAAACCTGTGCGCATCCCAAAGCATGACGTGTTAGACTGCAGAGCCACGGTGCAGGGACCCGTCGTTGAAACTAGTAGTTGCAAATTGCGGCTGTTTTTAGTTTGGCATCTATAATTTATTAGCTCACTAAACTTTCTATGATCTGGATAAGTTAAGAATTCAGACAACTTTTCCTGCAAATGTTGTTATTCTCTGGTGTAAGGGATGACCTTTTGAGATGGCACTAAAAGGTCAACCTCACTTCCACATAGCTACAGTCACTGCAATGTTGCAGGCCAACAAGGCAAACATTCGGTTTGCAGTGTTTTTTTGTGAACAAATCAGCGTGATGTTGTTACCCATGAAACTAGAATTAAATAATATTTATAACCTAAGTAATGTAAGGGAATCCTAATGTACAGTTTGTTGAGAGAGTTGAGTTTAACAATGCGCCGATGATAAATTGAGCATCTTGGGAGTAAAACTTAATAAGCCACACATTCCGTTCAACATTGAATTGGATTCAGTTACTGCACAGTCTCCGGTTTGCCTGTGAGGTTCAGGAACACACAGGAACATCTGGGTAAGCTATAAGCCACAATGTAATGGACAAACTTTTACCTGTGTTTTTCTTGGTTTCATACTTTTGTTGGTTATAAAGTTTTACTCCTGGGCCGCTTAAATTCTCAGTATATTAATGTATTTTACTAAAATGTGTGTGCATTATATTTTGAAATGTATTTTTGATCCATAACATAGTGAAATAAAACCAACTCAGTGCTTCTAATCTGCCAGGCTGGATATTGGGCCCTAGTATCAATTATACTGGTTGTGAGATGTTCTGAAAATTTTCTTTTAAATACGAGGGCAAATCAAAAAGTATTTGCTCCTAATTTTTTCCTAGCTTGTTATAAGTGTTATTACAAAAGCGAGATATGCAGTAGGCTTTTCTTGGAACGGCCCTATTGTAACTTCTGATTTCTTCCGTAGCACGGTGCTGTTATCACTTGGCAAAGATGGCCGGAGTGCTCAGGAAGTCCATGCCATATGAGCAGCTATGCGTTATTTGTTTTTTATGGTCCAAAGCGGACAACATTACCCATGTTGATGAAATGGTGAAAGCTGATCGACGTGTTCATCTGAAGGACACACCACATCATGCTCTGCTGTTTTGACTCGGGAGTGTAATGCAGTATCCACGATTCATCGCCAGTGACAATGAGGGCCAGGAAAATGTCACCCTTGTCGATGTAATGCTGCAAATGGTTAAGTGACATGACCATTCACCTGCCCTTGTGGACATCATCAAGAAGCTTAGGAACCCACCGACACGACACCTTGTGGTATCCCAACGAATCGTGAACAATGTCGTAAGCACTACCATAGGAAATGCCAAGTTCAGTGGCAATCTCCTTCAGATGAACACGTCGATCAACTTTCACCATTTCATCAACATGGGTGATATTGTCCGGTGACAGCAAGGAACGAGGTCAGCCCGATCGCTCATTGTCCTCCAGATTTTCCCGTCCATTTTCAAACTCCTTACACCACCACTGCACACTTCGCACTGATAAATACTTGTCCCCATACACTGGCTCCATTTCCCTATGGATATCTGAGGTTGTTTGTCCTTTGCACTATAAAAAACTAATAACACTTCACTGCTCATATGGCGTGGACTTCCTGAGCAATCTGACCATCTTTGCCAACTGATAACAGTGCCGTGCCGTTCCAAGAAAAGCCTACTGCATCACTCATATATATATCTCGCTTTTGTAATAACACTTATAACAAGCTAGAAAGAAATTAGGCGCAGAGACTTTTTGATTTGCCCTCTGAAAATCAAATTAATAACATACTAGTTTTAATGTTTTCTGAGGTAATATTTAATTTCACTCATACCTTATAAATTAACGCATGAAGTTTAGGAAATTTAGAAAGGCACTTAGGAGTAAAATTGTTGGTATTGGAGCATATACCATGTTTTTGATGGGGAAAAGGGACAAACAATTATATCTCATGTAATGCGCAGTAAAATTCAGATTCAAGAAATTACTTTCTTAGTTGTAGGTTGTAAAGCTGTTGCTATACTACTGATCAAGATCAAATTACATCATACCTATTCAATGAGTCACCTGCGGGTGTGTGAACCAAGAATAGAACATAGTCTTCTGTATATAATGAGTCATCAACCCATGCCACTTTCCCCCTTCTCCCTCAACTGTTTTTAGCATCCCAAACTACCTAACTTCTATACCACCTTGTTTATTCTGTAGTAGAAGAAAGCGAGATTAAAATTATGTTATGGATTTGCAGTGCTCATAAAGTTATTTTCTATTATTACTCGCCTGACACATGCCGCTGGCAATTTATATTTATTTATATTTGCCCCTCTTGATACATATACAGGCCCTTAGTCAGGCAGGGGTCAGGGGTGGCTCAGCCAGACCCCTTGACATTAGGTAGAACTATTTTGTATTCTAATTTGTTTGAGGTGAAGAGTGAAAATGTGGACAGAATATCTTAATTTGTTCACAACTTTGTTCATTCATCTTGTTTATGAGCAGAAGTCTAAGCAGCGGCAAGTGTTTAGAAGATTCTATAGACTTTAGAAAGTTCTTTCATAGAGAGCGTTCTTTATCTGTACCTTCCCTGTAGCAGGCTCTCGTTTGACAGAAATCTGTGACTTCGATGTCTTTATCCACATTCCTTCCACATCTGCGTCAAATGTCAACAGATCCAAAGTTTTATTGCTTTGACCGGGGATGGAATGTACGGTAGGCACTATGATTGAAATGGATATTGTACATTTTAACATGTATGATATAAATATCTGTATCATAAAAAATAGTATGGAGTGTGTATTAAGGGATGGTATCAGTAGCAGTCATTAGCACTTCAAGAGATGTTTTACAAGATATAGAAAAGAACTGTAGTATTTGTATGATATTTCAAAATTTTATATTTTAATGCACTGCCAAACATTTCACTTATGAATAATATTATGCTTTTCCATTGACCGTATTTTCGATTCATTGTGAATTTGCTAAAGGGACCATGTCAAGAAATTTAAATACCTTTTACTAGTAAATGCACTTAGAAAGGAAGAAAAAAACAGGGGAGGAGAAAAATACAAATGCAACAAAACTTAAAAATACTGACAAATAAACTAAAAGCCAAAAATTGCCGAAAAATGTAAAATAGAAAGTGTTTTCATGCTCTAACTGAAGGGATGATATCAGATTTAGCATTGTTTTTAAGAGTCAGAAAAAAAAAAGATTTTTCATCTACTTCCAGACTGTAATTACTAATTATGACCATTGAAAGAGTTGGAGGGAAGGAGGCGGCTTAATTATCTTGCTGAGGGATCGTATCGTCCCATATCTCCACTTTATAATACACACAAAATCAAGTTCATATTTCGAAAATGACTTGCAGTTTTCCACCATTAAAATAAGTTTTTCATGGTTGAAGTTCATTAGGATAAACTTGCAAGGTATCCAATTGTTTTAATTTCACACATATTTTATATTTCATATGTTAAATATCCCTTCCCTCTCTCTTGTCCTACAGTCTTTGGGAAAAAGGTAAAGTTTCTTGGCAACCGGGGTCTGGTTCAAATGACTCCTTTTCACTCTCCTGTTCCTACTTTAAACAAACAACAAAGGACTTTGTAACTAAACAATTGCTTGTTCAAGGCAAGGAATTTACATACAATTTACAAAATATGACAAAATACCAATAGAAATGTTGATCATTTTTCCCTTTCGGCGTTTCTCGATTTTTCTGAATTTGTTTCCTCATAAAAATTGCCATGAGGAAATTATAGACATGACATTATGTGTGAATTGGCTTCTTCAGACTGGTAGCAAATTTTAACATATTTTTCGGGAGTGTATCGTTGGGTGTAAAGTTTATCCACCATGCTAAGAAGTTAACATTGGTCTCTGTATTTCACAAGGTGAAAGGAAATAGTAAGAGGAAGTTGTTTCGATGATGGAAGGAAGTCACATGCCACGAGGAATATGCAGAATCAAGTTACGTAAAGCGAAATCTTTGAAAGTGGTTTAGAATATTTCAAAGTTAGTGGGGAAAGTTTGTTAGATCTGATACTCGTACTTTCTGCTGAGATAAGAAAAACATTTTAAATGCAAAGCAGTGACGAATTAATGATCATTATGAGGTTCTGATATAAATAATTATTAGTAGTTTCTTATCGCATGGGCCTCTGTTTCAATAACCATTTACTTATGTTAATTGGCGAATTACTCTTAGTTTTAGATGCATGGTAAGATGGTGGTTAGGGGATTGACAACAGTCCGAAGGAACAGACCAAAAATTACCAATCTTAGCAATTTGAACTCATTAAACTCTCGCCTTTGTTACAGTAATGCACTACATCACTACTTAACATAGCTGTATATGCTTTTTTTAGTATATCGAAATAATTAATATTTTAGGTGTCAGTGAAGAATATAAACAATATATAACGTAAATAACATTACATTTTGCATCCCGAATACATATATGTGATTTGTGAATTAATCATGATGTGTGTGTTAACACAACATATGAACAATAACAAAAAAAAAGTTTTAACCAACTGCTCTACGTTAACTTGACAACGTTTTGCCCTTAAAAACATGTTGACGTTTATGAAGACTCTCACCTTCCTGTGTTCCAAGCTCATTTTCTCAACAATTCATGAAAAATATTATTTTTTGAGAACTGTTCGATATAATGCAAGGTATTGTAAATAAAATGTTGCATAAACTCCTCACAAATTTCCTTCTTTCTGCACAAACTTGATGGCAATTTTCTCCAGGTGGAGAAAAACTGTATTCAGTGTTTCAAACCCCTCTAATTTCAAATCGAGCAAGCAGAATCGTAAAAATTCCTCAAGGTTATTTTTCCAATGTATTATTTCTGTTTGATTAATAGCGGTTTATAGTTTCTAAGTTCATGGAAAGTGGGAAATTGAAAACCTCTCAATTAGAATTAGAATTAGAGTTAGAATTCTTTCGGGGCGTTCAAATAAGATGTTGCGAACAGTACATAGTCCTGTAAAAATAAACTGTTCTTATGCTGTAACAATATCAGTGGTATCGGACTGTTGATTTGAATTTAGTTACCAATACCAATCATATCCATTCTGCACAATACTGTGCAACATTTACGAGCCAAACCACCATTAAAATTATGCAAAATTTGTAATGTTCATTGATTGTTGTGAAAACTGCACAGAACAAGCCGATTTGATAATTAAATGGCCACAATTTTGATGTTTTGATTATTGGGGATTGATGGAATACTTATGTATTAATATGTATAAGTCATCTTAAAATTGTTACAATGTTCAAGCATTTTTATTGGTGAAAATGTGTAGCAGTTTAAGATGGGCCGCACCTACCCAATACAACTTTTGCGATGCTACCACTGTTGATGCATATGCAGCTCAACTCTCCCAACTTTTTTTCCCCTACGTTACCTTTCCTCGTTTTTTTCAAAACAGCGGTACTGCAGAAACAGTGTGTTCTTTGTGCTCCATTGTAGGGAAGGGATGGAGCCGATTTCACTGTGGCTCGAGCCACATCAATGGAGGAGAATGTACACGAATGTTCTTTTCTTTGTAGTCTCTTTATATCTGTTGGAATTAGTACTCTGGCATAAGAACCCAAATTGATTGGTAAATAAATCTTTCTGAAATGATATCCTCAGCTTAGATGCAAGACACTAACGCTCTCTGCAATGGTCATCAGCGTTTGTTTCATTCCTATAAAGCAAAATCAAATATGATAAATGTCATATTTGCATGCTTAGCATGGCAATGTCATTCTATGCTTTTGAATATACTGATGGTCCAAATGTCCATCAATATTCATTATGACATTTACTTGCTTCAGCCACTACTACAGACGAATATGCTGCTTCTCAACTCTTCATCCAATGCGACACAGACACTCACTTGTGAGACCTGAGTCTGATTAAATACGGCCATGATATCACCCATTCTTAATTGATACTGCTAGTACTATTGCTACGACAACAAGTATTTTGATCTTTGCTCTCAAAAATTCATACCTTTAGATAGTAGTGGCTTGATACTAGTTGTGTTTTCTTCTATTATCTCCTGTGCATAAGAATATTTATCTACTTCCAAATGTAAACTACACTGCTTAATGCCACATCTGAAAACCTTATAATGGAAGTATAATGATGTTTGACTTCACTTTAGTAACTGAGATCACTGGAGACAAAGAGATGTAGCTCGAAGAAAGTGAGAGGGTAGATCTTAACTTTGGCCTGCCACCAGTCGAGAAGAGGGAATATGAAGGAGACAGAGTGTAGCTCTCTCCACACTTACCTGGCCCAATTGTCGCTGGCTATCCGCAGGCCTCACGTCTATGTCGCCGTCTCGTCCCAATGCTTCTGGCATCCTTGGGTGACCAAACTTGAAGGTGGAGCTTACTGTGCTGTACTTTCGTTTCTCATTAGTATCTACACCCCCACTCCCCACCTTTTCATGGAAAGGTGACTTTTATTATCCATCACAATTTGCAGGTTTTCATTCCTGTACTAGTGTGTTGATTACCTCTTATCAGGTGGACAAACCTGGTAGCAATGGAGGATTGTCCGTGCTAAGCCAGCGGTATGCTTGATGTTGGTTGCACGATTGGGTCAGAATACTGTGTGGAGAGGTGGTGTATTATCATGAATTCAGCATTTCCTCGGTCTTCCTCATCAATAGATATAAAAAATATTTTGGTCATCGCATTAATAATATCTTTGAGTAGTGATCGTTTCAATTTCCAGATAATAGCATTGTATTAATTTGCCACCCTAAAATAGTCTGCCCACTCTAATAGAATAAACACATGATATATATATATATATAGATAGATAGATAGATAGATAATGCAAAGTAACAAGCTGATAGAGAATTATAGCATAATTAAAGCACACAAAGCAGCCTTAACAATTGACTAACATAACTGAGTTTCACTTCAGAAGAGAAGAACGTTCATTGTTTCACGATTAGGAGATGCCGCGTGCTTTTGGTCAGTCCGGTTTCCATTCTTGATGATGCTGTTTTGTTTTCTTTGTTTCTTGTAACAGCGGCATCTTTGGTAATTTATTTTTCCTTTGTTGGACTTCATTTACAATTGAGCAAATCGATTTTAACAGCCTTGGTTCATTCTTAGTGTACACGAGCAGTGGCAGAGTTCGTGCCATGGCGGTCTATTATACCTGTACTATATTTTTGTTTTCATTAGAAGAATTATTTTTTCCTGACACATTTTTTTTTTCATAGCCCTCTTGAAACGTCACTCTATCTTGAAAAGTTCCAAGGGTCGGTCCTGGCCATGGCCCACCGAACCAGAGCCCACCTAAAAATAATTTATCCACCCTTAAGCTCACCCTAAGGAAAAATTCTCACAATGCTACTGGCCTAGGAACAAACCCCTTGCTCCAAACTACCTGTTGATCAAAACTTGCCAAGTGGCAGGTAATGTGTGGTCAGTATGTCTAGTCCCATTGCTATTCTTTCCGGGCTTTCGAGACCAGAGTCCGAGGGATCCCTGGTTTAATACCCTGGTGGGAACAAATTGCACAGTGGTTTGGATCGAACTTTAAACTGTAGGTGCAGTCCCAATAGCCTATCTGTGCATAAAATGGATTTAAAGAATTGAATCAATTGAGACAAGAGTCTGCTAATATTGCTTTCAAGTGTATCCCCATGTATCATCCCAGTGATGGGTCATCTAAAAAATTTTAGGTAATTGAATTTGGTACTGCTTGCCCAAAAGGTGATACGGCTAATAGTTAGTGTTAGAGATTTATCTTTAAAAAACTAAGCATGATTCATCTTTCTTTTATATATCTTTATATTCGCATATAACAGAACCTTTCTGTTGCTCATTTTGTAATTTCATTTGTTTCTGTATAACTTCAATTGTTTATTTTGTATATATCTAATGCTTTAAGAAATCTGCATCTTTTGCACTAGGCAGTTTTCTGTGTTTGTGTAGAAGCTACTCGGGCAACAGCCGAAAATCGTCGTGTCGCGGACAATTATGGATAATGTAGGCCTTATGTGGCTACATTTCATTCGAGGCATTTCAGTGAAGTGCAGTGATATGTAATTGATTATCACAGGAACATTATAGTGCTCGATATCCTTTCACTCAAGAACTAGTGGTGTGTTATTGTAGCACTGACTTCCAACCTAATGTAAACAGTTTCCCTAGTCAGGAGTGCAGGAAAGTGTAATTTACGTGTTTTGTGTATATATATTATAATACAACATTATAGTTAATAGTAAGTGCCTGTATTTTCTTTACATCTGGTAAGATCATTGTGGTAAACTTAGCTCTGGTGTGATATAATTCATTCCAAAGGGATTGTAAGTGTTTACCGACAAATATGCTTACATTTTAGGGTAGGGGTAGCGTCTTCGCCTTGTAATCAAGGGATCCCAGATTTGATACCCAGTGGAGGCACATAGTGGTTCGGATCCCACTTTAAACTGTATTTCCAGTCCCAATTAGCCTTACCGTGCCTAAAGTGAACTTAAAACACCAAATCAATCAATCAATCAATTTTAGGGTAGGATCCTCATTCAGTCAGAGAGATTTCACCAAATGAATGCAGGCTTGTGCAGCCTGTCATTCTGATAGGGTGTGAAACATTATTGTTGATTGGTTCATTCCCAAGTGACATCTGTAGCACATTGGTTGTCACTTCAGTCTGAAATCTCCCTAAGGCTACGTGGGGTGTCTAGAAAGATCATGAAAGTGTCTGAAATAGAAACAGGTAAAGTCTGTTGGATCAGCAGTTATTGACATTTGTAACTTACTTGCCTGTGATTGATGATGCCAGTGAGATGGCAAAACCTCAGACCTATATGTACTTTTATTGTATTATAGTGTTAATGTATGTAATTTGCTTCTCCTGGTAATTCTGATTGGCGAGACTATGAAATGGGGTGTTACATGTTAAATCCTTTTCATGCTTGTTTTCTTACATTTCTCAATGTTGTATGAGGGGCAGTCAGATGAAAACCGAACACCCACCGTAAAATGCATTCCTCGCAAAAGTTGGCAACACTGTTGTGTGCTGGGCAGAGCGGTAGCGAAGGGTTAAGAATATTCAGAGCATGAGACTCCCAGGGTTCATTCTTCTCCGCTGCCACTCCGACCAGGCACTGGGAAAGGGTAGCTGCCATTCTCTATTACTATTGTTGGTAAAAAGAATAAAAATAAATAGCTGTGAATTTATACTATAATCTATTCTAGAATTAAATAAACAAAATCAATAGGTACAACTCTCCCACCCATTTTTTGTTTACATAAACTAAAACCCCATTGGCCAAGAAAAAAAATTGAAATAGCTATTTGAAATTTTGAGTTTAGTTCAGTTCGTGCACGTTCCAGATTCAACTAGATAAATTTTAGGTCCACACGCTTAACTTCACATTTTCTCAGTCCGTGAGGGTCTAGTAGACGCGGGGCGATAGTAAGAAATGCCACTGGCACTACTGAAGTCGGGCTTCACTTACTTGTCTGGATCAGCTATCTCCCCTCGGCGTAGCACAACTCAATGGAAGATGAGTCCTCCCATCCACTGTACTTGTGTTCTATCCACTTCACCACAGGACACAAAGGACAACGAAAGTTCTTCTCCTTCCCTCACTTAACACAATTTCACAATCCTCCTCTCGTCAGATCTCAAAACACACTCTCTTGGAAAACGCACGTTTTTCTCTTCCAACACAATTTTCTTAAAGAAGGGGAAGAGATAGCCAATCAGTTCGTCAGTTTTATCGCCCTTTGGCTCCTCTGTCGTCCCTTGGACCAATGGTCACCCGTCTTTCATGGTTCCATTTAACATTTTGCACAAAAAGAAGAAAAAAAAGTCACTTCTTGGAGACCCCTCTTTTCACCACACACACAACTGCCAACTCGTGTCCTTATTTACCCCTAACTGTTCCTGTATAAAATCTATGTTGAAGCTATTGCACTCTATTATTCCATGTATAAAAACTCATCACGCCTATGCAATGGATAGAGGATCCGATTATTAATTATTTGAACAAAATTATGACAATGTAAAGTTTAGTTAATTATATGGGGGTTTGGTTATGCTGGATTCTGGGGTGTCGCTGGAATGTAGGAGTTGGGGTAGCCGTACGGCCTCTCTGTCTCCTGGGTCGGCAAAGAAAAAAAACAAGAAACGGTCGACTAAGAAAAACGAAGAGAAAAAAAAAATGATGGGCTTGCCAATGGAAAGAAAATACGAAAAATCAATAGCATAATCTACTAATAATAACAAAATAAAGGTGCGCAGTACAGATGCCCCCCCATGCGAGCATACGTAGAAGGACGTGGGTTCGCATGGAAGTAGTACGCGCTGAAGTGATGTTATGTAAAACGACAATAAAAACATTATGTTTGAAAATTTACAAAGATTATGTACTTATACAGCATCAGGCCACAAAACTATACTATTTCTATGTGCTGCGCTGCTCGCTACGACCTATCAATATAGTAAATTATGCTGGTTATAATATCCAATGAACGATTACATACATATTTATATTAATTTTCTTGCAATACTAACATGAATACAAATTATTACTTATTTCAACTTGTGCAACATTTCCTTTTAAAACAAAATATAAACGAGACATCGACATTACTTAAAAATATTATAAAACGAACATAAAATATGATTGATTTCAATTATCTATGCCACTATTAATTAAGTCTTATACATTCAAACCTTCATGACAATTGCTACATTTTATATAAAAAAAAACAACATAAGTTCACATAGTTTTGATATCGTGTCTATTTATCTTCCTGGTCTCTGTCATCTTCCTTCCAGGTAATGTAGGGCCTGAGGTTACTGGTGTTATGAATCCCCATGTCTCTTCCTGTTTTGACATCCTGGAGCGAGTACACATTCTGCCCCGTAACCTTCGCCACCTTGTATGGGCCCGTATACAGGTGAACAAACTTCTTGCATATGCCCTTTTGGGGGTCAGATACAGGGAATGTCTTCTTCAATACTAAGTCACCCTCTGAGAAGACAGTAAGTTTTCCCTTGTCGTATCTGGCCTTCCTCTTCGCAGCAGCTTTCGTGAGGTTGCCTCTAGCAAGTTCGAGTTTAAGCTGGTAATCTCGTTCCTCTGACAGTCTGGGTAGCTTGAATAGCCTCATCAGCTCTTGCTTAGGACTCCGACCATGGAAAAGCTCATATGTTGAAAACCCGGTCTCCTCTCTGTGCGCCAGGTTCAAATATTTGACCACATCTCCCACGTGTTCTGGCCACTTTTTGTGGTTTTCACTGCTGTATGCCCTGAAGAGTCGTGACAACTCACGCATAGATCTCTCCACAGGGTTGCTTTTCGGCGATTTCACACTAATAAACTTCACCTCGATTCCCTTTTGTTCCAGCGTTTCTCTCCATTTCTTGCGTTCTTGTGAATTGCGTCCCTTTGTCGGTCAGCACTGCCTGTAAATTCGGACACATCAAAAGGAATTCGTTAATCAGTTTGTTCAGGGTAGCATTTGTGGTGGCCCTTTTTATGCAGTATACCACTAAGAACTTGCTAAAAACATCCTGCACAACAAAACAGTATTGTAATCCGTACTTAGCCACCGGCAGCGGACCATACAAGTCACAACTGATTAGCTCACCAGGTGTTCTGGCTAGAACTGGGAACATTTCACCTTTTACTTTAGCTTGTACGGCTTTTGTCCTTTGACACGTATCACACGCGTTTACGTAAGCTCGTACTTGCTTTCTTAAAGCCTTCCACGTAAAGAATTCAGTGATTGCCATTAGTGTTTTCTTTTGACCAAAGTGCCCTAGTCCATGAAAATATTGAATGACCTTCTCAGTCAGTGACCTCGGCGTGCAAATTTTGAGTGCCCCCCCTTCACTTTTACACAGGACATCATCTTTTAATTGGCATTTTTCTCTGTTCTCTGTTGTGTCTCCATTCGTTTCGCCTTGTTCCAACTTTTGTATTATTTCTAATAACTCAGGATCCCTTCTTTGCATGTTTGCGACATCGTGTATTCCACGAATCAAATCATCAGGTGGTCGTGACAAAATCGCAGCGACTATTTCACATGGCAGTTCTGCGTCATCCTGCCTATCATTCGGTTTGCTCCACGGGTAACGGCTGAAATAATCCGCCATATTCGAGCTTCCCTTGATATACTCAATCAAGTAATCAAAATTCTCCAGCAGCATGAGCCACCTGCTCACTCTTGCATTCGTGATGCGACACCTCAACATAAACTTCAATGCTTGGTGATCGGTTCTTATAATAACCGGCAATCCCCAGACATACACTGCGAATTTCTGTAGCCCAAATAGAATGCTAAGCAGCTCGCGTTCAGTAATGTTGTATCCGCACTCAGCTTGATTCAACACACGGCTGGCGCACCCAACGATCCTAGGGTTGCCCTCGCTGTCCCTTTGATACAGAATAGCAGCAATGCTTTTCCCCGAGGCGTCACTCTCGAGGAAAAAGGGGGCTTCCTTCATCGGGTGCTTGAGCATTACATTCTTCATGAAAGCCTCTTTAATGGCAAGCCAGGCCTTTTCTTGTTCTGGTCCCCACACGAACCTTGCACCCTTCCTCAATAGTGCTACCAGTTGCACCGTGAACTCGGCGTACCTGTACTGAAAGGCTCGATAGTAATTAAAGAATCCTAAGGCTGATCTTAACTGTTTCACATTTCGAGGCGCCTGCATGTCGTGAATGGTTTGCAGCTTTTCCGGATCCTTGCATATGCCCTCCGGACTTAAAACAAAGCCAAGTAATTGAACTCTCTTCCTTACAAACTTGCATTTCTTTAGCTTTAGTGTTAGTCCTGCTTCCTTTATCTTCCTCAACACCACTTCCAAGTGTTGCAAGTGAGACTCAAACGTATCGCTGGCCACACAAATGTCATCGCAGAAGTACTCGCAAAACGGTTGCACCTCGCTGCCAAGAACCATCTTCAAACACCTCACCGCTCCACTCATGGATGTCTTCAGGCCAAAAGGTAGCCGCGAAAAACAATAACACCGACCTTCATGTACAAAGCCTAAATAACGTTGGTGTTCATCCTTCACTTTTATTTGCCAGAAAAATGACGTAATATCAATGCACGTCACATACGGTTTTCCTTCACACTTCTGTAGAATCTCGAGGGGTGAAGGAGGGCTGTCATATTGTGATAAAACGCCCTTGTTACAAAATCTTAGGTCGAGACATACTCTGACCTCGTTCGAGCCCCGCTTCGGCACTATAGTCAGCGGCGATATGTAAGGCGTGTCACTCGGACGTATTATACCCCATTTCAACATATTTTGTATCTGTTGCCTAACTTGATCTCTCACTTTTATTGGTATTGGGTAGATCTTTTGTGCGAACGGCTCTTCGCTGGTCATGGCAATGGAGTGCTCATATCCTGCAACTAGTCCAGGTTCTTCACTGAAAACGTCCATGTGCCGACAGAGGAGTTCCTTCAACTCTGTTTTCTGCACATTTGTCAAACCATCAGCAAGCTGCACGTGCTGTTGCATATCTTCCAGGGTAGCGCAATCCTGGCGTTCCTTCGAGATTGGCTGCCTATTTTCCGCCGGGCGAATATCATTATGGCTGAAACTTTTGCCCAGGATATTTAAATCTGCCACTATGCTTAAATTGCACAGTTCTCTGCACACATCGCTGTTTTCCTCTACCACGAATGGGGCTTCCACACATTGTCCATCTCTCTTCATAACCAGCATGCTCGCTGCATAATTAATATTCGCGTGATATTCTTGTAACACGTCGCTGCCAATAAGGAAGGGTCTTACGAGTGCCTTCACAATTAGGCAATCTATTTCAAATTCTGCCCCCGATATGTTTACCTTTAGCATCGCTTGGGCGATAATCTTGCTGGACTTGTTTCCAAAAGCCGACACCACTCGTAAATCACCCACCTTCAGGAATGGAATAAGCGGATTTTCCTTTATTAATTCTTGCCAGAGGTCTTCACTCAGAACCGTCGCCGTGGACCCGGAATCTACCAAAACCTTGCAGGGTCTCCCCTCAACCAATATTTCTATTTCAGGCAAACGTGTTTGTTTCACTTTTCGTTTTGTGACGTCATCAACCTGGAGGTCATCAAAAATGGTGCAAATAGCATTGCCGTTGACGGGTTCCTTACTCTTATCATTGTCGGTCGGAAGATAATCTGAATTAGATATCTCATATTCCTTCACCTGCGTTTCACATTCATTTTCATTTAATCTGTCTAATTGGTCGCTTCTCCCTCCGTCCTCTCTATTTCCATCCGAGGTGCTGGAGATGATAGGCAGCGTGTTGTTCTCTCCAGCAGCCATAAATCAGGCGTGGAGTGGCGGGGTTTCGTCTTCGACCAAAACCTCGTTAGCTTCGAAGCCTGAATCTCGATTGTGAAGACCGCGGCCTCCCTGAGCCGGTCGTCCCCTTTCACCGGGGGGTGGCCATGCACTCTGCCCCCCTCTCCTTCCTCGGTTGTCAGACTCCGCCGTCCTGTCCTGGCCGTAGCGCCTGGGTCTGGGGCCATTGTTGGATCGGTCGGTGTGGTAACCCCCGTCTGCCCCCCTCCTTGGGTCATTGTTTTGACGTGCAGAAGTCTGCAACTGGTTCACCTGTCGCGGCCTCCTCTGTGCCTCCCGCGGGGGCAACGTCGCCTGTATTTCTCGCAACAGATTAAGCATTTGCGGCACCGTCTCGACTTTCACACCCAGCAAACACCGCTGTACGTTCCATGGAAATTGGCGTGTGGCTACCTTTACTAAAATCTTCTCCTCAATAGGATCATCAAGAATTGAGTTCTTTTCCACAAGTTTGGTAAAATATTCGGAGATGGATTGATTTCCGCCTTGATTGTAACGCCCGGAGAAGATCTCGGCTCGGACGCGAAGCATTGTGTCCTGGCTCAGGTATTCCTCCTTGAACTTGGCCACAAACGTTGTGAAGTCCGGCACCGTGCTGTTAACGGCATTGAACCAGGAACCCGCAGCTCCCTTTAGTGACAGACTTGCGACCTGGAGTTGCTGTTTCTGCGGTATTTGCGACAGGGCAAAGTATGTTTTTAAATCATTCAGATACTGATGAGCTTTCAGTTCACTGTCGCCCCCTGAGAAGACCGGAAGTTGTAGTTCACGTGGCTGGAATATGTGAAACTGTTGCCTTCCCGCAACCAACTGAGATTGACCCTGCTCTACATTCATGTGCGAACTTGCACTGCCCCCGTTCGCCCCTGCACTGTACTCTCCGATGTTTGCAGTATCTGCGCGTGCCTGTTCTTGACGGTCACTTCGGATCGAAACAGTTTCTTGTTGCAATGCTGACATTTTGTTTCGCAAATCAGTAATTTCTTCCCGAAAGTGAGTGCGTTGAATCTGGCTTTCCTCGCGAAAATCTCGGACCAACTCTTCTCTTATCCGACGAAACTCGCTGTCAACACGTCTTTTTTCTGATGCAGAACTCCGTTCAAACGTGGCACGAACGTCCGCTTGGTCACTCTTTATCTCTTCGAGAGCTTTCTCCATATCATGTTGACCTCCTTTTAACTCTTCCACATCCCTTCGAAGACTGCTAGTTTCGGCTCGGATCTCATTTTGTTCTTCCGTCAGCTCTTTGACTTTCTGTTCTCTGTCATCCAACCGGTCGCACATCTCCTTCCGAAATTCTGCGAACATATTTCGAATTTCATTAAGAATACTAACGTTGCTTGCCGAACTATTGCTGCAAGTGCAATTGCAACATTGTTCCTCTTGTCTGTTCATGTTTTCTGGGTTCTGAACTACTTGCCCCTGAAAAGTGCTGTGGTCGAGAATGGATGAAGCTTCAACGGAACTCACATTTCCCTCTGTTCCAGCCGACTGAATGGACTCGCTTTCCTTACGCTGCTGCTTTGTTGTGCGTTTCTCGGCCTCTGGAGAGTAGTAATATGCCGGTCTTCTTGTTCTCTCTCTCAAACTTTTATTCATTTTGACACTTTATCTATTGAAATACCACAATAGTTCTAATTCTTATTAAAATATCATGCAACACAAATACAAAAAAAAAAAAAAAATCAAAATGCCATCTGTTCTACCGTTGACAAGCCATATCATCCCCTTTTCTTTTCAACTACCATGCAACATACGAATGTAAACAACAAGAAGGATTCGATGACGAAAAAAAAGAAAGAAGAAAAAAAAAGGCAGAAAAAAAAATGACCGGGCGCGTGAATTTACCCCTCGGAACCAGGGGAAAGAGAGGCCCTGGGGGGAGGGTTTAGAGAAAGAGGAGGGGGTGGGCTGGTCATAAAGCAAAGCTGCTCTCCCTTACAGTGTTGCCTCCTAAATTTTTAAGCAAACAAAAGCACCCTCGATCCTTTGCATCGGCGATCGGGTCGGCCATAGTTTCATCTTCAGACAGCTTCCAAAAGTATTTCCCTTTTCCCTTACAAAACTTTACTTTACACAACAGTGGCATTTAAAATATTTAAGCATACGTACATCTTGGATTCTTTCAATTAATCTTAACTGATTAAAATGCCCCATAGGTGGTCGCCATCTGTGCTGGGCAGAGCGGTAGCGAAGGGTTAAGAATATTCAGAGCATGAGACTCCCAGGGTTCATTCTTCTCCGCTGCCACTCCGACCAGGCACTGGGAAAGGGTAGCTGCCATTCTCTATTACTATTGTTGGTAAAAAGAATAAAAATAAATAGCTGTGAATTTATACTATAATCTATTCTAGAATTAAATAAACAAAATCAATAGGTACAACTCTCCCACCCATTTTTTGTTTACATAAACTAAAACCCCATTGGCCAAGAAAAAAAATTGAAATAGCTATTTGAAATTTTGAGTTTAGTTCAGTTCGTGCACGTTCCAGATTCAACTAGATAAATTTTAGGTCCACACGCTTAACTTCACATTTTCTCAGTCCGTGAGGGTCTAGTAGACGCGGGGCGATAGTAAGAAATGCCACTGGCACTACTGAAGTCGGGCTTCACTTACTTGTCTGGATCAGCTATCTCCCCTCGGCGTAGCACAACTCAATGGAAGATGAGTCCTCCCATCCACTGTACTTGTGTTCTATCCACTTCACCACAGGACACAAAGGACAACGAAAGTTCTTCTCCTTCCCTCACTTAACACAATTTCACAATCCTCCTCTCGTCAGATCTCAAAACACACTCTCTTGGAAAACGCACGTTTTTCTCTTCCAACACAATTTTCTTAAAGAAGGGGAAGAGATAGCCAATCAGTTCGTCAGTTTTATCGCCCTTTGGCTCCTCTGTCGTCCCTTGGACCAATGGTCACCCGTCTTTCATGGTTCCATTTAACATTTTGCACAAAAAGAAGAAAAAAAAGTCACTTCTTGGAGACCCCTCTTTTCACCACACACACAACTGCCAACTCGTGTCCTTATTTACCCCTAACTGTTCCTGTATAAAATCTATGTTGAAGCTATTGCACTCTATTATTCCATGTATAAAAACTCATCACGCCTATGCAATGGATAGAGGATCCGATTATTAATTATTTGAAAAAAATTATGACAATGTAAAGTTTAGTTAATTATATGGGGGTTTGGTTATGCTGGATTCTGGGGTGTCGCTGGAATGTAGGAGTTGGGGTAGCCGTACGGCCTCTCTGTCTCCTGGGTCGGCAAAGAAAAAAAACAAGAAACGGTCGACTAAGAAAAACGAAGAGAAAAAAAAATGATGGGCTTGCCAATGGAAAGAAAATACGAAAAATCAATAGCATAATCTACTAATAATAACAAAATAAAGGTGCGCAGTACAGTTGTTACGTATCGATACTGCCATCTGTAGGGTAGGAGAAATGTATAGTGAAAATGCACAGGTCCACACAGTTGCTTCGTCATTGCTCAGGAGGTGAGCGTAGTGAAAAGTGTGTTTGTCCAGCATTGGAAATGGAGGCAAGCAAAGAAGAGCAGAGGTGTGTGGTTCGTTTCTTGGTGGCTGAGGGTGCTGGAACACGCGAAATTCATCGTCGCATGTCTGCAGTGTATGGCGAACACTGCATGTCCCTGACAAGTGTGCACGGGTGGCAGAAGAGATTCCGCGAAGGACGCACATTACTGCAATACGATCCGTACCCGGGACAGGCCCATCAAGCCATTACGCCCGATGTGATTGCGAGGATTGATGGTCTGATCTGGGAAGACCGATGAATCACAGATGAAGAAATTCGTGTTCAGGTTGGCATTAGTCATAGCTCTGCATGCCATTATCAAAGATCACCTGCAGTTCCGAAAAATATGCATGCAGTGTGTTCCGCATCAACTGATGGAGGGACAAAAGATTGACAGAATGACTGCATGTCTGAGTCATTTGCAGCGGTACCACGAGGAACAGTATGCGTTTCTGTCACGTATCGTCACAGGGGACGAAACATGGTGCCACCATTTTGAGCCCGAGAGCAAAGGACAAAGCCAACAATGGAAACAGGTCGATTCTCCCCCGCCAAAGAAATCCAAAGTTGTCCATACGAGTTCCAGTAAGGTCATGATGAGCTCCTTCTTCGACTGCAAGGGCCCACTGCTTGTCAACTTCCTAGAGCGTGGAGCCACAATCAATGCGCAGCGCTATGCAGACACGTTGCAGAAACTTAGGCCGTGTCCGGATTGGCAAGCACTCCGTCCAGTTCTCTCGCGTGCCGTCGAAGTCACGTCCAAGTCGTCCGAATCTGCATGTCCCCTTGTAGTACGGTTGTCACTTTTCCCGCTAGGTGTCAGCTCGAACTTCACCCACCGCGCTCTGGGGCGCAGGCATATCGCACGGAAGCAGAAGGCGGACGCCAAACAAACATGACAATGATTTCCACCTATTTACTACTCATATTAAAAATGTAACTCGCTATTTCATCATTTACAATTTTTCTGCATTCAGTATTATCGATAAAATGTTAAAGTATAACTGAGTTATACATCCTCTAATCAGTAAATGTTGTCTGTACAAAGTGAAAGTTAGAATATGGCTGCCAAGCGCAGCGTCACAGCGAGTTCAAGCGTGCATCTGTCGCTCCTCTCTGCTCTCCCCTCAGACTCCACGTCTGCCGCGAATTCGGACAACGAAGGTTGCCTGAGTCCCCGGATGGAACGGTGCTCTAGGTGACATCTGCTGCCGATTCGGACATGGCCTTAGACGCGCCATAAAGTCAAAACACCCTGGAATGCTGTTGGACTGAATCATCCTTTTGCATGATAACGCCCATCCCCATACTGCCAATCTGGTGAGGGATAAGCTTCAGACATTTGGCTGATAAACGCTTGAACATCCTCCGTACAGCCCCGATATTTCCCCTTGTGACTTCCACATTTTTGGTGACCTGAAGAAAGACATTCGTGGAGATCGGTTTCATTTGGACAAGGAAGTGCAACAGTGGGTGAGGTTGTGGATCCGTCAGCAACCCAACTCTTTCTACGAGACTGTAATTGATCGTCTCGTCTCCCAGTGGGATATATGTCTTAACACTTGTGGCAATTACTTTTGAATAAAACAAACTCCATTGTCACTTTGTAGCGGGTTTTCATTTGACTACCCCTCATACTTGTGTGCACATTCTTGTGTTATGAAAACTTGAATTGAGAATTGCCATGTTTTCTCATTCAAGGACAATCCATTGCCTTATGGTGGCATAGATGGAAAATGGGCTGGTCGACAACTGTTTGCATGTCAGCCTAAGCATGGATTGTTCGTACCAGTGGCAAGAATCATTTTGGAGAAAGAGCTCTTTTTGATGCAAGAAAAGTTTGGTAAGTTGAATGTTCCTTTCTTTATTATTTCATGTTTTCGGGTATTTTTTTCTTTCAACCTATGGCTCTTGATGATGAAATCACTTATAACCCAGTAAATTTCCCATTTGAAAAAAAAATGCAGGATGTCTATTGTCTGGGAATTCCTTGAATTCTGGGAAATGTATGCTAGTTTTTTGCTATCAGGATTAATATTTGGATTCTGTGTGAATTTCTTTCACAGATGTGTAAAATAACCATGTTTACTTCAAAATGCACCTTTGCACTTTTTGGAGTTTTTTCCCCATATATACTGGGTGATTTTTTTAACCTGAATCATTTGAATATCTTGAAAAAAAAAACATCCTACAAAAAAATGTTCCAAATAAAAAGTTGATAGTTTGGAGGGGGAAGTTTAGTGGTGCAACAAAAGAACACCCCCTCCCCCTCTTGTAGGTGGGGTGGGGGGCAACTTTGAAATTTCAAATAGAAACCCCTATTTTTTATTACAGATTCGGATTTTACGGAAAAAAATACATAAGTTTTGTCTGAAACATTTTTTTTCGATATGTGATAGATGGCTCTATAATCGACAAATTTTCAATTTGATTTTTTTAACCTGAATCATTTGAATATCTTGAAAAAAATCATCCTACAAAAAAATTGTTCCAAATAAAAAGTTGATAGTTTGGAGGGGGAAGTTTAGTGGTGCAAGAAAAGAACACGTCCTCCCCCTCTTGTAGGTGGGGTGGGGGGCAACTTTGAAATTTCAAATAGATACCCCTATTTTTTATTACAGATTCGGATTTTACGGAAAAAAATACATAAGTTTTGTCTGAAACATTTTTTTCGATTCGTGATAGATTGCGCTATAATCGACAAATTTTCATTTCTTGAATGTTTACACTTTAAAAGAATGTATTTCATTTCACAATTCATTTAAATTAAAAAAATAAAACATTTTTGTTCCAGGACTTGAAATTGTTGTAAAACAAATAAATTTATTTTGAAAATACAAAATTACTCGACAAACTACATTCATTTCTCAATTACATTAAGTGTTCAAAATGGTGACCTTCAACTTCAATACATTTATTGATCCGCGCTTCGAATGAATGTGCACAACTTATGTATTTTTTTTCCGTAAAATCCGAATCTGTAATAAAAAATAGGGGTTTCTATTTGAAATTTCAAAGTTGCCCCCCGCCCCACCTACAACAGAGGGAGGGGGTGTTCTTTTCTTGCACCACTAAACTTCCCCCTCCAAACTATCAACTTTTTATTTGGAACATTTTTTTGTAGGATGATTTTTCTTCAAGATATTCAAATGATTCAGGTTAAAAAAATCAAAATGAAAATTTGTCGATTATAGCGCCATCTATCACAAATCGAAAAAATGTTTCAGACAAAACTTATGTATTTTTTTCCGTAAAATCCGAATCTGTAATAAAAAATAGGGGTTTCTATTTGAAATTTCAAAGTTGCCCCCCACCGCACCTACAAGAGGGGGAGGGGGTGTTCTTTTGTTGCACCACTAAACTTCCCCCTCCAAACTATCAACTTTTTATTTGGAACATTTTTTTGTAGGATGATTTTTTTTTCAAGATATTCAAATGATTCAGGTTCAAAAAAATCACCCAGTATATATGTCACCTTCTAGCTTCATTGAAGGTTCATATTGTATTTTGGCATTACACAGCACAAAGAACTGGGTTGAAATCAACTTTTATGTTTTGCTTCAAAAGGCAGATGGGCGTCGCATGAATCCTTGAACCAATTTGGTTGCTCCAGTTGCCAGGATGTGAATGTAGAGAAAGGGTCAATCCATATGAAATCATACAACCTGGTTGCTTGACCATTTTTAAAAAAGTTTATTTTTTGAGCGGTGTGAGCCTCATATATTGACAGTTCAGAACCACTCTTATTTTATTTTTACTATCACCGATTTGAAAATGGCGGGCATTTTTTTATCATGGCGCGCGTCATTTTCTCCATTCGTAAGCATCAGCGGCAACTTTTTTTCTCAGCTCTGGTAAGTCCTACGACAATGAGACAAAATCTGTGATGTTAAGCACATTATAGGCTACAATTATATTTCTGTGTAATTTTCTAAATATTATTCCTTCATAATAAATTTTAAGGTTAAAATTGTGTATTTTAATCGCTCAAAATGACATTTTCGGACATTTTTTGAGGGGGAAGGCAGTTTGCTTGACACTTGAATTTTTTTGCGCAAGTACCTGTGTACCAATAGAGTACGTCAAAATTATTTGAAGCTTGAGACTTTAATGTTTGTTTTTCTACAGGGTCATAAACATGTACTTTTTGTTAAAAAAATCCAAGTTCAGGGTTAAATATCTCTGGTGGGCAGTTGTTTAAAAATCTGAAATTTGTATACAATACACTACTCCATGATAAGTAACTTCAGTAAAAATTTTGAGTTTGAGATTTAATTGGTTTAGGAGATACAAAACTCGTGAAAAATTCAAAATTTGGCATTAAATATGGCATGCCTAATTTCATTTCTTATTAACATTTTGTGTTGAAATTCTGCAAACTGTAATTTGGAATGTCAATGAACAACATTACAATCCTGAAATGGCTCTGCAATAAAGTATATATACGAGGGCGTGCTGAAAAGTAACGCTTCCTTTTTTTTTATTTTCCTCATTACCTTGTAAACGCATTTTGGATTTTGAGCAACCATACATTTCACTTATAAGACTTTCCACCTTCTCCATTGAAGGTTTCAAACTTCTATCGCCAGGGGGTGCTGAACTATTGCGAGGAAAATGGCAGCATGTAACCATGCAATGTTGGTGAAGCGCCTGAAGTAGCATGCCGTGATCGAGTTTATAATCGCAGAAAATGTGCTACAAATTGACATTCATCTGAGACTGAGGGAATATTATGGGGATGAATGTGTTAGACATCAGTACTGCGCGATCTTGAGTTTATCATGCTCTTAAAGAAAACCCCAGCTGAACATGAATCCAATGACCTCCATCAGTTCTAGTTCCTGGCCTTTCACTCCATTCTCTCACATAGCTTAGATTTTTTCAGCTGTGGTATATATACTTTATTGCAGAGTCATTTCAGGATTGTAATGTTGTTCATTGACATTCCAAATTACAGTTTGCAGAATTTCAACACAAAATGTTAATAAGAAATGAAATTAGGCATGCATATTTAATGCAAAATTTTGAATTTTTCACGAGTTTTGTATCTCCTAAACCAATTAAATCTCAAACTCAAAATTTTTACTGAAGTTACCTATCATGGAGTAGTGTATTGTATACAAATTTCAGATTTTTAAACAACTGCCCACCAGAGATATTTAACCCTGAACTTGGATTTTTTTAACAAAAAGTACATGTTTATGACCCTGTAGAAAAACAAATATTAAAGTCTCAAGCTTCAAATAATTTTGACGTACTCTATTGGTACACAGGTACTTGCGCAAAAAAATTCAAGTGTCAAGCAAACTGCCTTCCCCCTCAAAAAAATGTCCGAAAATGTCATTTTGAGCGATTAAAATACACAATTATAACCTTAAAATTTATTATGAAGGAATAATATTTAGAAAATTACACAGAAATATAATTGTAGCCTATAATGTGCTTAACATCACAGATTTTGTCTCATTGTCGTAGGACTTACCAGAGCTGAGAAAAAAAAAGTTTCCGCTGATGCTTACGAATGGAGAAAATGACGCGCGCCATGATAAAAAAATGCCCGCCATTTTCAAATCGGTGATAGTAAAAATAAAATAAGAGTGGTTCTGAACTGTCAATATATGAGGCTCACACCGCTCAAAAAATAAACTTTTTTAAAAATGGTCAAGCAACCAGGTTGTATGATTTCATATGGATTGACCCGAAAGTCAAATGCATGCTGGCGTACAAGGGAGTCTCTGGCACATTCTGTAGAGACTGAAGCTTCCTAGAAAATCACCACGATTGTGCATGCGGAAGAATGTATTAAGGGTGTTTCAAACACCCCCTCCACCCAAAAAAGGACTTACCAAATACTAAAATTAAATAATGAAAATATACTTGTTCAGAATTTGTTGTATAATCAATGATTATTAATTTCCTCTGAACTTATTGGAAGGAAAGGATTATATTGGGATAATGCAGCTTTGAAAAAAGATTGATGCTTACACACTACTGTTTATGAAAATATTCATAAAATATTAATCAGGAACTTTTCTTTTTGTCATCTGGTTCTAACATCCTTTTTTGTTATTCAATAAATATTCATCAATTTGACATGAATTTCTTTAGATAAGGCTTAACTCACATCACATGCCATAATTTCACTAAGTAATGAAGTCCAGTTTTATCATGTACTTATAGTTTTCCTCGAGCTTTCACTACATCATGTGGCTTCATCAGGAGATAAGACAAGAATAGTAAAAAAAAAAAAAAACAAGTAAAGTGCTCCCCTGTGCTTAGCACGACGCCATGAAAGCACATAGGGTGGTGTGGGGGTAACGCTAGTCACACTAGTCAAAGTTTAAAACATGGGGAGGTAATCAGGGTGTCTAACAGTCTGGAAAAGTCAGGAAATTTTATTTTTTCCGGAGAAGTCAGGGAAATTTACTGTTTTTCTGGAAAAAAATTGTATTTTTGTAGACCTTTTACAATAGAGATTGTTTAAAAGTTTGGATGTTGGCTGCAGCAGGTGGTATTCAGTCAATGACAAAGTATACCTTACATCTGGAGCTTGTAGTTTCTATCTCCATGTTAAACAAAGATCTCTGTCCATAACAAATGCTGTCTGATGCCATACCTTGGCTTGTCTGTAGGTTTGAACTCTGCAAATTGTTTTATATAAGATTTTGATTACTTTGAAATCTTTCTTAATTTACAGTTGTATGGTCATTTTAACTTTTATTTATATAACAATTAAAATTGAAATTTACACAATTATAGTTATAGGATTCTCGCACACCTGAGAACTGGAAAATTTCATGGAATCTGAAGCAAAATATACAAAGCTGAGGTAAAATTTTATGATTGATGAATGCGTCCCAATGAAGCACAAGTGAGGGACTTTAAATGCTCCTGTCTGGTGAAAACCCAGGCTGTTGTAGCATTTCTCTTTCAGCAAGGAACACATATGTATTTGCTTGTCTGTTTCTCATTTTAAATATGTTTCCAAGGCTGGTGACCAACTGCATTGCAATCAGGGGCGCCTACTTGTCAAAATTATTGGGGGGCTCTGATCACTCCCTCCCTTTTTAAGTTTTGGCCTCGGTGTTCGGAATCTCATAAAAGCCCATGAATTCCTCAAAAATATCAAAATTTTCATCCACAATTCGAATGCAGAATGTCAATTGTTCACATTCCCGACTTCTAATATCTGCTACCACGGAGCGCAAAACAGATCTCCCTAATATATCAATGATCTCGTTCTGAATGTCATGTGAGAGCCATTTGTAGCCCGAACTACCCTAGTTCATGCACATTGTCTTTTGAAACTCTTTAGTAAAAATGTTAACCAGGGCTGGATTAAGACGAAATTGGGCCTGATGCTGCATACCATCGATTTTTTCTGTACAACTAACTTTCAAGGTGAAAAATTTACTACGTCGCACTTACCGAACAATAATAAAGTGGCAACAATCACCAAGGTATTGCAAAAAATGCAGCTAAATTACTATGTAAACTGTTTAACGTAAAATTGATAGCATTAACTTGAAATCTTCGGTGAACAATAAACACAAAGACGTTATAGTTACGTCACGTAAAGAATAATAGTAACTGTATAATAAGTAATGCTGTGTCTAGGCGTCCGAAATTGGGGCTCCAAATTTCATTCTAAGATTTATTTTCAGGTTAATATAGCAAAAGATAACTGTTCAGCTTTCGGAAAATTCTCGTCTGTTTTAATCTGAGCCTATTTCAGGAATGGGCCTAATGCTGCAGCATCAATAGCACACACCTTAATCCGGCCCTGATGTTAACAATACTCATATATACTTACAAGGGAGGTTATGTAAGTGTCCCCCTCCGATTTCCATGAAACTTCGCAGGTGTATAGAGGGGGCCAAAGGAAGAAATACATGTTTTTTTGTTTCAGCTCAAAAACGGTTTTAGGGGGCAAAACCCTCCCTCAAATGTCAAGATGAGGAAAAATTTAAGTGGGGATCTGACCCCGAAACCACGTAAATCTGGCATAGGAAGAACACGCACATATAATTGGAACACACACAGCACAGAACTGTAGGATTGTCGGTACCAAACGCAGTGCGATTGTAGAGAGATTCTGAATTCATAGACACCGTTGTTTCCGGATAGGCATGGGCATAACAATAGACGGACCAGAGCAGGGACACGGAGCGTGGTTAGCCGAAACAAAACGTATTTTTTCCTTTGGACCCCTCCATACACCTGCCACGTTTCATGGAAATCGGAGGGAGACACTTAGATAACCTCCCTCATGTGTTTTGCTGTCTCTTTTCATAGCCCGCCCCCAAAGTTGATGGTTTAGCGGTCTCACCCCCCCCCACCCCCCCAGCGTTGATGGTCTAGAACATTTCAAATGTGTATTTAAAGTTAAATTCATGTGGCACAATTCAGAGTAAACTTTACAAGAGAAGCAAAGTAATACATTAGATTCTCTTAAGCAAATTATTAGGGGGGCTCTGCCCCCACATCGTTAACATTGGGGGGCTCGAGCCCCCCCCCCAAGCCCCATGGAGTCGGCGCCTATGATTGCAATATTCAAAACTATATTTGAATTTTAAAATACCTGCAAATTAGCTAGAAAATCCTTTTTCATACAATACTGGTGCAAAACTTGAAATTTGGTATAATTCCCAGGATAATTATATTCCATGAAAACTCTGCATTTGGGGAGATCCTGCAAATAGTGTGTGGTATATGTGAATAAATTCTAACTGATAGTTCAGTACAGATACAGCAGCGGCAGTATTGGCTTAACCCTAATTGTTATCTATAGTTAGTCTAGAGCAGAGATTGCCAAACTCGCAAGCCGTGGAACTACTTTCAACATTTGAAAATACATAGCAAGGTACGTGGAATAAATAAAAAATATTAAAAATAGTTTCTTGGTTCATAAGAACTTTAACATGTAATGAGATTATTCTTTAATAGATGGATGGGTCAGTAAAGATGTGCCACATTAAACTCAAGTTGCAGGATCATGGGAATACTTTAGCCTGATAGGTGTAGCTAATGAATTTATGTTATTTTGGTTCATCATTACACGAAAATGTGTTCTTATGCCTCTGATTGTTATTGAGGTACCAATATTTGAAGGGCTCTGGTGTAAAACATGGTGACATTTTGATCATATTTGAGTTACAAAGTAAAATGTCCCATTCTTAAATTTTCGAGTAAAATTGCCATGTCATGCAATTTGCATTGGATTTTGTGAAACTTTCTGAAATTGGTAAATACAACTTAAAACAATTTATCCACGGTAAATGTTCTAATAACTTTTTTTTCTTAATGAACTCAGAAATGACCAAAATGTCACTTACAAAGTTTTACACCCGAGCCCTTCATTTGATACAGTAAGACAGATGAATGTAACTGGCACATAAGATTCTCTTTTTCAACTTTGCTTAAAATGTTTGTTATTTTTATTGGTGCATGAGTAATCTTCATTGTCAAGATTTAGTTATTTCATTTTGTCAAGATTCCACCTGTCATGTGAGTAGAATCTACATAAAGACATAACTTGCAAAAATGTCTCTCGCCAGCATCTGTTTTGGATGGAAAAGTAGGGGAAGACCAAGTAAATGTGGCATTACAAGTCCTAGTTGAAAAGCGCCATTTTTCTGGCCCTGCTACAGACGATATAAAACGGTTCTGTACTGACTTATGTAGTAATGACAGTGTGATTGCAAGAATGAAAAATGTTGACATTGCTGTTGATCGGCTGGGTCAGATGTGGATGACAGTTCTTGAAGACTGTAACAACAGTGCCTTTATACTGTTTGTCCAGGAGATTTTAATGCTTTCACATGGAAATGTTTCTGTTGAGCGCAGTTTCTCTGTAAATAAGCAATGCCTTGTGGATAATATTGATGAGGACTCACTTATTGACCAATGATGTATACATGATGGAATTGTAACTAACTTATGGAGGGTTTGAAAAAGTCCCTATAACAAAATCTTTAATCCATG
Source organism: Lepisma saccharinum (assembly GCF_977018435.1). Lineage (NCBI taxonomy): Eukaryota > Metazoa > Arthropoda > Insecta > Zygentoma > Lepismatidae > Lepisma > Lepisma saccharinum. Next base: position 32,443,007 of record NC_139245.1, on the reverse strand, counting down.
CAGCAAGGAATGCAAATGGAAAGTGGAAAGAAGCACTGAAAAGGAAGCATGATACAACAGAAACTCGGAAGACTCATTTAGAAGAGAGGAAAAGAAGTATGGCAGAACTGAAAGAACTGAGTACAAAGAAAGCTAAAGTCCTGAGAAATCTTCAAAGGAAATCCAAGAACTTGATGAAAAGATGAAAGCATTAAAGAAGGAAATACTGTAGTTGTGTTTTTCAAGTAATGTGTTCTTTTGAAACTTTCACATGTTAATGAACAATTCTATGTTAGAAAAACATTTCAAGTATTCAAATTGTGCATTTATTTTAAAGGAAGAAAACTATTGTACAAAATTACATTCAGTTTATAAACATAAATATTATTTTTCTTATGACTACTGAATTGTTATGGAAATAAATTAACTCCAAAAAATTGGAAAAACAATTATTTTATAATGTGTGGGTGGATCAGATGGCTATAAGGGGTGAAGGGAGGTCATCAATAATTTCACATAATGGGTTAATGAAAGCTTGCTAGTATATTCGTAAATTCCGATAAAAATACAGGTACAAGAGGATAAGGTATGCTATGAGGTGAAAAGATTAATCTGATGTACTACAGTTTACGGTTTTATACTTGTCTGACTAAGTGTGAATTTTCATCTAAGTGCTCTGATTTTCTTACATATATCACCTTTGACTGGGTGCCAAAACTTTGGATTTGGCGGCAAGGACAGTTACTTTTTTTTTGGTAGATAAGGGATAGCATTAAGAGACCATACTGGTGGGGAAAAAAGTAGGGGGACAATCCCCCCCATGTTCGTGTACATTAATTGCCCTAATGACTTGGTGTGGTAAACCTGGAAAAGTCGGGGAATTTTGTTTTCACAAAATAGTAGATACCCTGGTAAGTTAGGTTAAAATGATAATAGACAATGCACAAATGCAATGGAGTGACAAGACACTACATTGTATTTTGCCATTTTAACCTTTTTAACTTACCTCCCCATGTTTTAAACTTTGGCAATTCTTGTCTTGTCTCCTGATGAAACCACATGGTGTGGCGAAAGCTAGAGGAAAACTGTAAGTACATGCCAAGACTGGACTTCATTACTTATTGAATTTATTTTCCAAGAAATTTGTTTTTATGCAAATTATGCTGATCTTAACTACAGGTAAGCTAGATCATACATGCATGCTGTTATATTTTGACAGGCCCATAGCTAGAATTGATCTCCAGGAGGGGCTCACGGGTTATCAGGACGGGCTTGTAAACAAAGTCCATTTTCCTAAGTTTAACAGTACTAAATGAAGATTATGTGTGTGGGGGGGGGGGTAATTAAGTTAATATAAAATTTAAAATATCATACAAATAGTAGTTTTTTTTTTATGTTTGACTGCTACTGACATAATTCCTTGCTGCATACTCCATACTACTTTTGATGATACAGATATTTATATCATACAAGAAAAATGCACAATTTTCCATCATGGTGCCTAGCATAAGTTCTCACCCCCTGCCGAAGCAATAAGATTCCCCTCTGTCTCCATAACCTGGGAGCTGTTGACCTTTTGGTGGGTTGGGTGATATTGGGTGACAAGTACAAGGGGGTTGGTGGCAGCTTTCTTAGCGGAAGTGTATGAAGCAGCTTGGAATATTTGTTTGGTGACCAGGGTCCATGGTTGACCAATGTTTGGTGTAGACTGAGGTTGTAGTTCTATCAGGAGGTGGGTGAGGCGTTGATGGGAGAATGGGATGGCTTTATAAGTGTAGAATGGATGGATTCATATTTTGGATGCGTGCAACTTACTCACTATCATATATAAGCATAAAATCAAAATTTGTTATTTACTTATGTACAGTGAGTATATACTGGATGGGAGCTGGAGAAGTGCAAGTATTTCATATTGTTGGTAGGTTTGACATGGATAGAATTTTCCAAATAACCTTCATGTTCACATTCACATCCAGGAAGGTGATTTGGTTGGTGGAATGGATCCAGGTTAACTTGATGAAGCAAGATTGTTTTTTTCAGTGTTTTGTGTTGCTGTATGTTGCATACATAAATACGCGTATATTAATACATGGATTTCTTTATTGTGGATTTAAACTTTGGTTCTTACAAAGAATATTCAACACGTTAACATAACAACAAGCATAATAAGATTACAAATCATAAACAACCCAGTTCATGGCTGCTTTCTTAATCTCTACTAATATGTAACAATATTCCCCTTGGTTTGCAAAATAATTATTCTACACTAGAGTACTTGGGACAGGTAGTTTGTCAGTGATTCTCAACCTGGTAAATTCATTCTTTAACACTCTATGCTTTTGTCCCAGTAATTTCCCGTGTAAATACAAGTAGCTTTCTAACTTATTAACATGTTAACATGTTGCCTGCCACATGAGCTATATTTAACTCATGAAAGTTTTATGCCCAGGGCCTTGTGAAGAACTCGCACATCTCTTTACCTTGGAAGCCTCGTGGTGCACAAGCAACTTGTGCTACCATGTTTTAATATACATGTTACGTGAAGAGTGGCTCCGTGGACAAAATTATGCAGATGGATCGTGAAAATCTTACTTAGTGATGCTGTTATTGTTAGATTTAATACAAACAAGCATGGATCAAATTAGTAGATGTACATTAACTTTTTTTATATTTATTTTTGCCTGTAAATTACACTTAAATCTAACAAGTAAACAAAAACTCGTGAACTGTTTTCATTTTTTTTCTGATTGTGCACTTTGCCTTGGAATTATTGCTGGCCAGCTTCTCAAACAATATTGATGCAATAGTATACGGAAGAGTCATGTTACAAATAACAAAATACTAAATGTTCAGAAACATATAATAACAATACTCTGAAAAAAACAATGACAATACTCAGAAAAAAATAATTAATATGATGTGCGCCAAATATAACTCGCATGGCGTGCAGCATGATAAATGATTTAGTGCCACATGAGTTGCATATGACACACACATAAAATACAAATAATTAAATGTAACAATTATTCATCTAATCATCAAGAAACATATTGCTTTCAATGTTTGTATTATATTCTCATAATAAAAACATACATCATGGCTCCAGGGAAAAATATTTTTTTCTATTGTGGCAGTCAACGTGTTAACTTCACACATTAATTAATATGTACCCTTGAAATTTAATATTAATAAATACATTATGGCATAATCATAATGTGTGTCAGTTCAATATATTTTTAGCCTTGTTGTCAAATTTAAATTAGTTGACAATTGGAATCTAATGGAATCATGTAGTTTCCACTGGCCAAAATTATTAAATTAATTTGGTAAGTGCGGATTTCCATTGGCATACTCCATTTCGGACACCGAAAAATTCCAATTAATCAGAATATTTCCACTTCTATATATTTGTTAATGAAAATTATTGTGCAACTAAATTGACCATGGTCCGTTGACCTCCAAATTTGGAGGCAGGAAGCAACTTGCCCCTCCGGTTAGATAGTTTGATCTCTCACCACTACTATCACGAAAACTATCTGTTTTCAGAGTGGTAACTCAAACGAAATGACATCTTTCCAGGTGGTAGCCAGATCGGTAGCAAATCACAAACTTGAGAATGTCTCGCATCCTGGTATCAGTGACGATAGGCCCTGGTACTAGGCTGCAGCCCAGCAGGTCATACATATATTGTTATGACACAACACAATGCACAAGGTCTATACAGTGGGCTATGTAATAACTTTTAACTTTATTCTATGAGAATCACAAAATTTGTGATTTTTTTCCTTCCAAATGGCAATTCTCCACCAGAACATATTGTATGTGTAGTGACATGCATATTTAGTTTTTAATGGAAACACGAAATTTGAAATAACACACTGTAATTTTCATTTTTTATGTTTTTGAAGGTGTGATGTATATTTTTCTTACCATGTTTTCCCAAGAAATGATGCAAAATGAACTTCAAAATGTGAAGCAAACTCTTAAACATGAAATTTATACCAACACTTTCTAAACTCCGAATTATTATGTGAGTTATGCAAATCACGGAGAATTGATTAATTTTGCTGTAAGTATTTGAGAAACAAAAATTGACTCCTTTTCGCAGGAATAAACTTGATGTTCTGACAACTACACTACAAAGGAAGAGTTTATTTTGCATAATAAGCATAGATTTGAAATGAAATTTAAGGTTTTAATCACAATTTTACACTGAAATGCCATTTTATATATACCACTTTTGATCCTGAAATGTGGTCAGTGATCTTTTATTCACCATAAATATGTAATAATAATAATAATCCCTGGCTCGACAGCCCAGAAAGGGCCTTGGCCTATCTCCCGATTGCCAGTCTCCTTCCCGTAATCCTACCTAGAGGAGGTGTGGAGATATTGAACCAGTAATGGGGGGATTTGGGGTCAGCACATTGAACCCCCAGCCGTTACAGGAGATTTCAGAGACCAGATTACGCTACTCTCATAGCTCCCCAATTTCCTCACGATTGTGGGTTGCCACTGGTCCTATACACAGGCCGAGAACCCAGGCAGACTCGAACCCATGCCATCCCGCAGTCTGAGTTCAAAGAACAGCACCTTAGACCACAAGGCCACGAAGGTGGACACCATAAATATGTGGTATTCCAAAATATGGGGAAAATGTATGGTTAACTTTTCTGCTTTTCATTTAATGACTGCAACACTGACGCTCTGTTTAGTACATCCAGGATTTCTACATTCCTCGAATCATGTATAAATTGACTAGAAGTAACCACCATCTCTGCCATTGCTTTAGCTGGATTCAATGTTGAGTTTTCCTGTTGAGTGAGTAGATAGTGTTTTAAATATTTTCTGCTAAATAAATATGAAAAATGTGACTTCTTCCACAACTTCCAAACTCTCCTTGTTGACCTGGAGTACCACTTTTGTACTGTCTATAAAGTAGCTGAACAAACATGCATTAGTTTTAAATACTCCTTCAATTTCATGTGTTACCTGACAACCTATCCCATAATTACATACATTTGTGACTAAAACTATTGGTAATAGATTGTCAATGGGATTTAACAGGTACAAAAACTAATAGTTGTTTAACTAGTGGAAATTCTTTCGGACATTCCTCATCCCAAAATCATTGAACATTCTTCTTCTGCAAAAAATATGGATATGGTATCTATGAACCTAAATGAGACAAAAATTGTAGATGAAAGTTGCTAATTCCAGTTTGTTTTGTTTCTCAGGGACCATGCATTTCAACCCAGCCTGAATATGTTCCTTTAATAGGCAATATGTATCTAGATATATATTTTGGAGGAGGTGGGGTGGTCCAACCAACTGTTTCAGAATTATTATCATGATGTCTTCTGTTGAGTTGGAAGAGATCAGAAAAAAACAACTTTTTTTGGAAAAGAAACTGAAGTTTTTCCACAAATTTTTGGTTGGTCTTTTTTTTTTGGCTCTTTTTCTCCAAAGTGTTCCATATCAATGGAAATATATTACTTGGCTAAATTGCCATTGTTCCACAGCTTTCATTTATATCTCTAGTGTAAATAGGGACTCATACCTACATTTTAAATACAACTTTCGACATAGAATTCATGGGTAGACATAAGCAGTACTTGCAAAAAAAGAAGTTTTGTAGATATTTTATAGCTAGAATCTAATAGTATAATATAGTTTTCAGTGTTGGACTTTGACGGACGAATATGCACATAAAGCAATAATAATAATGTATTGAACATATTACAATGGTGCATTTTACTCACTATCAATTCAAATAAAAATATATACATAACTTACGTGAGTGAGTAGGAATGTTTCAGAACGACGTTTCGGAAGTCTGTACTACTTCCTTCATCAGGTATTAAAATAAAAAAAACTTTAGGTGCCAAACATGGTACCGCATTGTTAAATCGTAAGTTGAGGATTCAGGTTGAGGATAGAAAAGGTAAAAAAACATACGGTGACAGCATAAAAACTCTGATGAAAGTCTTCGCTGGTTAAGAGGGGAATGCGGGAGGGGAAATTTCACCTTCCATGCAGGATAGGAACGCTCACAGTCTATGTGTTCCATCCAACACTGATGGAAGTCACTAGGGGACTGTAATAGGTCTTCAACTTTTATTTGTTTTTTAACAAAGGGAATTTTTAACCAGCAAAGACTTCCATCGGAGTTTTTAAGCTGTCAACGTAAGTTTTTTACCTTTCTATCCTCAACTTAAGATTTAACAAAGCGGTACCATGTTTGGCACCTAAAGTTTTTTATTTTAATACCTGATGAAGGAAGTAGTACAGACTTCCGAAACGTTGTTCTGAAACATTCCTACTCACTCACGTAAGTTGTTTATATATTTTTATTTTAATAATGTATTGCTACGATTTTAACACTTATCAAATGTACTCCCAGTGATACTTTTTTCCCTTGAACTGTATCCAAAACTGAAAACTTAGTTTCGTCTAAATTCTAAGATGGGGGATCATAGATAGGCCCCTTTGCATTATATTTACCATAAAATTTTTGTATTCTCGCTTTCAAATGTATCATGTATAATTTGACTTAATGGCTCCTAAACCTGGTCATGGAGCAAGTCGTGATGTGTTGTGCCCACCTAATGCATTGATTCTCAACTAATGAGAGACCACAACACAGTAAATTATTTTTTATAAAGCTGATGTCCTGCACAAAAATTTAACCCATTTTTAATTTTTAAACTTTGTACATTAATATACACCCCTGATATTAAGTATAGGCTTTTGTTGATAACTACAAATTTGTGTTTAAATTAGTTGGCAGCCACTGGATCTAATGAATTATGGCAGCCTGTATAATCGATGCCAGGCCCGGCACTAGGACACAGCTTGCTGGTTTAAAAACACTGATCTAGTGCTCGGTGGCTCTAAAACTGGGGCAGAAACATATAGATTAGCTACAAATGCCGAAAGAGTCCATTAAGGAAAATCTACCAGAAAAATTTTATTTGATTAAGCACTTTATTCTTAGATGTGCTAATTGGGACTACACCTAAAGTTTAAAATGGAATCTGAACCAGTAGCTTCTTCTGCCTATCTGCACAGTCGCACATGCACACCCAAATAAATGTGTAATGCAATTAAATCATAATCCTTGTCGCAACAGACTGTGAAAGCCAGGGCCTACCCGTTGACTGCCGGCCTCACTCCCACTTGCTGAGGTGGGAGATCATCCAACCAATTACGGGGTGATGTGTGGTCAGCACAATAAACCCCCAGTCATTGTTGTAGGTTTTCATGACTGAATTTGGCTACTCATTTGTAACTCCCCAATTTATTCACAATGTTGGGTGGTCACCGGTCCCATACACATGCCAAAATCTCAGGAGAAAAATTGTTATGCTTCCCCAAGGCAACTCGAACCTGTGTGCATCCCATAGCTGGAGCCCAAAGCATGATGCCTCAGACCACACAGCCACAGTGCGGGATTGTGTAATGCAATTAATTTTTATTATATTTATTCATTGAACGCCAATTTTTTCAAAACATCGTATGTCCTCATGCCACTTCACCTTCCATTTACTTCCTTACTTCAGTGTTTCTGTCAGTTTCTCTTGACATCAAATGAGGTTTACATTCGCACTTTTCAAAGAGCACCTACTCGTGTTGTTTTCAGCGGCGAGCAGAGGCGCTCTTCTGCTTGGGCTCAATGGGCTTTCAGACTCACTTCACACAAAAAACTGGGAGCTACTACCTACAGGCATGTGCCGACTTCCCTTTTCATCATGTAGTGTTGCAATCCCTTTCCATGCCTTACCTTGTGATGGAGTTGCAAATGGAGGGATTTTTTTAGAAAGGGAAATTTGAATGATATCTTCATCTCACGCTGTTCCGAGCATGATAGTGTTATAGAAATCCTCAAGCATTTGGTACCTTAAACGAAGAAAAGGTGGTGAAGGAAAGGGGGGCTGACAGCGAAGCTGAAGTTGTAAACAATATTTTGCATTGTAACGATTAGCTGCCTTTGCTTAGTATAAGGAATGTATTTGTTGACCAGTTTTGCGTGGTTCTGGGAGGGAGGAAAAATGTGAAACAAGAACAAATGAACTTTGTTCAAGAAACAGAAGTTTGAGGTTTTGCAGTAAACAGTGGAAAAAGAGCAGAGATATTATTTTTTCAGTATGGTTTTTGAGAGTGGGATCACAGGTTGCAAATAGAATAAAGATTTGATATATACCCATTCATGGTGCTTAGTGACGAAACACTTCATAAGAATGATTGTATGTTTGAATGCCATTCGAAATGGCATAATGAAAGAGGCGAAGTTGAAAATATTTCACGATTTTTGGTGTAGTTTGGAGTACACCTATGTGATGAACTTGGGAGTTAGCGTGGTTGCTAATTTCCACTAGGATGATCTAGGAGGTGAGATCTGGTGCTTCCTGGATGAAAGGGGAGAGAATCCCTTGTTTGAAATGGGTGCACTTGTCTTTGTGTGTAGTATGGTATCATAATGGAGGTAAGGTCTCAATTTTCATTATTGTGGATGCCATATTCAATGATGCAAGGTCAGATGCGATGGGTGGAATACATTGGTAAAGGTGCTGGAAAACTACATGGATCTAAGAGTTACTTGAAAAATGTCACCTGTTTGGAATTAAACACATTTGTAATGTCATATAAATTGGTGTCATTTACATGCTCTGAATTTTATTTGGAAGTTCAACGGAAATTTTAAATAATCAGAGTTTATTGTATTTTTGTCATAGAACATTCAATTCAACCCTCTATTCAGTGCATATGAAAATCTGTAACTTGTACTATATGTCACTCATTTGAAATAATTTTTGTAAAGATGCTGTATTTGTATTTGATTAGGATTTAGAGGATCCTCATGACAATGACTAAATTGAATAAGTAGGCTACATTAAAAATGGTAATTAACTAAAGTGTATGCTCAAATGTTTATATGGCATTAAACTTGGGCTTCTGATGGAGAAAGATAATGTACATTATTAAAACATGGTAATTGCAGAAAATACTGGTGATATTATTATCCTTTACAAACCATTGCAGTTTATTGGTATAGCATTGTGAGTAATTTTGTCAGGTTGTCGGATGCTGAATTTTCTACAGGTCAGTGGAATATTTCGAATATGTAATAAAGCTTATTTCTATAAATTTTCATGAAATACAACTCTGCTATCATCTCTGTGAAAGGTGTATCATGACTTTGATTGTCAATACAATTAGCAAAATTGGTGGAAATAATTGGGTGGGGTGACAACACAATAATTATGGACGTGAGGCTGAGGATCACACACATTCATCCAGACCACCAGCTGCCACTGATGTGAACCACTGTGCCCCCAATGGTGATTGAACCTGGAACCCCTTGATTACAAGGTGACAACATTACTATGTCATTGAGGAGGCTCATTGTTATGATATAGTTATAGATAGCAGCCATGGGCAAACTCGATCAAGAGTTCCTGGCTGGAGACCTAATCCCCAAAAACCACTCCCCTGGCTCAGGTTTTATCATAGTCATGTTCTGGGCACATCGAGAACCATCCTTATCCACTTTCACCAACTCAACTCGACCACTTCAGCTCTTACTTCACCTGGACCCCTCAACCAATTAAATCACCTTCCTGGATATGCAGATTGAGGAATGTCATTTGCAAGCATCCATCCACATCAAACCCACTAACTACATGCAGTAGTTACATTTCTCCAGCATAACATAACAGCAGAAGAGGTTATTAGGATGTATATGAATAGGTATGTTAATCAGCAGCCACCCATTCCACACCAAGAAAGGCATCTAATTCCCCGTGGCCCTCAGGGAGCAATCTCTCAACACTTCACCCACCTCCTGATAGAAATACAACCTCTGCACACCCTCACCAAGAAACCTGACACAAACCTTCCTCTACTTGTCACCCACTACCACCCCAATCTAAAAAAAAAAAAAAAAAATGTCACACACCCTGCGTTCCCTTCACATAGTGGCATACTTTTGCATATGTATTTTGAATAGTAAGGTTTTAAGTCCTGACTTGTCCAGAGTTTGACATTAACAATTGTTTCATATTTTACATCAACCTTTAAAGTTTTCATAAGGCAACGTGAAAGTTTGTTTTTAGTTTATTTTATGCTCAGATATTGTTATCAGGACTGGGCCAACAGTTTTAAAATGGATTCCAAACAACTAAGCTACGATGCCAGGTGCCCCAATCCCAGCTTGAGTATGGGTGTTCTTTGAGTGTGTGTCCACCAATATCATCACTCATTCTCACCTAGCCAAATGTGACACAAAAGCGAAGTAAATTAAACCAAACCAATCCACTATGCAATATGTATCCAATAAGGATCAAACCTGGTACACCTTGATTACAAAACAACATTGTTACAATATGCCATTGGGTAGGCACATGCACATACACACGTTGGAGAGAAACAAATTAGTAACTAGAAGCTATGGCCAATATCTCTCTCTTGGGTGCCACACCATGTAAAATTATTTCGCAAGTTCCAAATATGGCATTACAGACCTCTAAACTCTACACTCATAGAGGTCCAAAATTTTGGATTTTGAAAACTGTGGAACTATTTATTATTTGGATTAAATGGCAGAATATGAAAACATAATCTGCTACCTGTATTTTACACTTAATTCTTTCGATATAAGTTGTTACTTTGGTTATTGTGTTTGAATACTAACTAAGTTTAGTAAAGCTTTCTGCTTTTTTTTAAAACTTGAAATGAATGATTCCAATTTCCAAGGGGGGTGGTGGAGGTTTACTGACCGGTTAGCTCCGCTCTACCAACACCAATGCTGAAGATGAACTTACCCCCTACTCCATGGTAAATTCTGGATAAACCCCTGATCTTTCCGAGAAAAAAAGTGCACATGAAACACACCGATCCTCTGTATGTTTATGGCATCCACTTAGTTATCAGGCCCGTAGACAGGCAGGTAACAGGGTAGGGGGATGAGCCCCCCGCGACTACCATGAGCTACCTTGTCATTAGGTAAAATATTCTGTATAATTTGTTTTGCAGAGAGTAAACATGTAGACAGCAGATATTAGTTTACTCACAACTTGGTGAAGGATAAATTCACAGAACATTAATAGCAGCTGGGTCATTCCATGCCAAATCAACGGGGGTATGAACCTTGACATCTGAGAAATTAATAATTTTTGGTGCAGTTGTAGTACCAGTAAGATTGACGAAAACTGCCAAATTTCAGATTTTTTTGACTCTTAGTTTTTGAGTTATTGACTTTCAAAGAAGTAAAAATCCCAAAATTTGACTACAATTTTTTTAATTTTTAAGAAACTTGAAAAGAAGATTTTTATTTGAAAATCTCAAAAATACTATTTTGAATTCTTTTGAAAAAAAAATGATTTGAAGACATCAATTGACTATTTGTGTGCAACATTTCATAATGGGACGGCAATGGGTTCCTATGGAAATTAAATTTTTGTAATGTGTGCGAAATTTGCTAAATTTGTTGATTTTCATATTATAACCACAACTATATGCTGAGTGGTTGATGTTGAAGTCTTCATATTCTATTTTATAATTTTTGGAGTACAAATAACATGAAAATATCTAAAACTTTCACTTAAAGAACCTAACCAAATGCTAACCTTGGCCAAGATCATTTGCTCCTAGTTCATTAGGAAATTAAAAATTGTAAATTTGGCTTGTCCACGGAGGGCACTATCATTTCCATAGAGTGGATTTTGAAGTCCTTGGAATGGATTTCTGTGCTATTTCCCTTTTAAAGCAACCAAACATTTTTTTGTACATAACCTTTTCCTTAGTGACAAGTATACTTGAACTTTATTTCTTTTTGATCATAAAAATGTTCTTCCAAGTGAAAGATCTAACTTTCTTATTGTATTTATCTTATATAACAGTATTCCTGTTAACCCGGCATTGGTCGCACATGATCTCTCATTCTGGGTGTGTGATTTTAACATCGTTATTTATCAGTGATTGTTTTGTCAACACCCTCCCTCTGTCTAGCCGAGTTTCTAACCTTCATCTTTTGCCCACGATTTGTTTTCAGTGTTAGTGAGATATTCAAGCCACTAGGGAGGATTCGTTGAATCCCCTTGCTGTCTGAGACCATATGCTGCTATAGGCGGGCCTAGCTTTTACTGAAAATCTGATATGCCGTTCCATGCCCGATTAACAAAAATATCTTTATATAATTTTATAGAATTTCAATTTTTATCGTTTTACAGAATCTCAATTTTGAAAGAAAACATCTAATCGTAATATTTGAAGATTTGACGTTTTAGACCATTTATTTGGCATATTTTAAAAACCCAGTCTCTGAGATCGTGTGCGACCATGAAGGGTTAATTCTTGCAGCATAGCTGCTTTCTTGTTTGTGGAACTTTTTTTTTTTTTTTTGGAAAAGTTTCATTATCTGGTCTTTGACTTCACCAAACAAAAATATTTTTTAAAGAACACTACAGCCCGTTTGATTATCAATAAAGAACACTTTACATGTGACGTTTCCACCCTATATCAGGGTCTTCTTCAGATGGAGAACTAAACTAGTTCTAAAGTACATGTTTTTAGTTTATAAGAAAACTGCCTTGCTCAGCACCTGTAGTGTTTTTAATTATAGAAACCTGTCTTCATACTGTTACCATCCTTTTTTAGTTTCTTCTGAGGGGGTTTTATAAAATGTGGGCCCCTAGTCTGTCCTTTGTGTTGGACCCTGCCGACATTATTATCATCATCATTATCAGGGCTCGAAAAATCCTGGTCGACAGGTCGCCATGGCGACTAAAAATTTCAGCCTGGCGACTGTGATCTTTTGCTGTAATATTGATGTTTTTTAAGTTTGCATGTACGAAATTTTGAAGACTCTTTTAAGTTCAAATTACAGTACAGCGTAAGTTAGCCAATGATTCTTTTATCAACGTTGTGTACATTTCATAGAATCATAAACAATTTCTTACTCTTTGTCCCCAACCCCTCATTTCCCGCTTTCTCACATGATTTAGCGATGTTTTGAATACGGTGATGCTCAACTTCTTATAGTATACATAATTGCTAGTAGGTGGTTTCCTGGCGCCTGATTTCCAGAGCTGGCGCCTAGCTCTGAAGAATATTTTTCGATCTCTGATCATTATTAACAGTTTTGTTATCATGGTACTTCATTTCCTGTAATTGCATGCTCTGTATTAACAACATTTGTAACCTATAAAATATACACACATGTGATTAAAAATGATTCATTAATAATAAAACAATTCACTTAGATTTAGCATCATCTAAAACTATTTCCACAGAAACTTGCACTATGTATTTCGCCACACAACTTTGAAACTGCACACACAGCAAAGGAAAAGGAACCAACACTACTTGACAGTAACCTCGCTGGACACGAACTGAGAAACAAATATATTGATTTCAACCATCAATATCCCTCCACTTGAATTTCAATTGTTGGCATTTAAAGTGTTTACATTTCTTAGAGGAATAATTGCTCATATTCATAAAGTGTGAAGTGTAAAAAACGGAAGAGAGCATGTTATAAAGTCCAGTATAGGGTTTACATGGCAGGAATGACACCACTACCTTGCTTAGGACAGAAAATTGATTTAGCTGGTTTCCCCCCCTCACCCTTCAATTTGTTTCAGTTTCTCACTCAGAATTAAGAAAATTGAAGAGAGTTGAAATTTCCACCTTTCCAAGTGGCTCCGGCTCCCACCCAGCATCATATAATGTGGGTACCTGGAGGAAACTCGGGGGAGGTAAATGTGGCCAGGGGCGTGGTGCTAATCACATCACCCCCACCTTCGGCCATGATCAAGAAAGTGTGGGGCCCTAACTATGCACCCCCTATACACCTTCATGGCATGGTGCAAAGCACAGGGTAGCTCTTTACGAGTACTTTTTTACATTTTGACACATTATCAAAATATTTTAAACTACCACAAATTTGGGAGATTACATTTCATAGGGGAACTTCTTTATTTGTACCTTCGCTGGCCCTGTTGCAGCATCCCATGTAGACAGAAATCTGCAACTTCGACGTCATCATTCCTCCACATCTGCGTCAAAGGTCAACTCCCAAATTTTGAGAGCGATGGGGAGTTTTATTGGTTTGGCCAGAAGTGGAATGTATGGTAGGCATTATTATTGAATATTGTGCATTTTTTCGTGTATAATATCATCAAAGGTAGTATGGAGCAGTGGCGTACGCAAGGAGGTGGGGTTACCGGGTTTAAACCCCCTTGAGCTTTTGAAATAATATGGAAAATGCTGTAGAAAAAATAAAAATGGCTAATTTATCACAGTCAAAGATCTGCGACCGTAATAATAATAATAATAATTTGAATTATTATTCCCATGCAGCATGAAGAAAAACTCAACATTCCAAACACAATCTAAGCGGCCGTAAAGTTCAATTTTGCAATTGTTTTTGCAAAAAGTCGCGCAGTGGCTCTCGCGAGAATTGTGAAAATTCCTTGCTTCGTCGCAGTGTGCCGACCTTATTGGAAAAACGTTCTTCCCGGTACTGATTTCACATCCCCTTGTGAACTCTCAAGTGATGCTGAGTCTACATCCACATCATTAAATAATGTTGAAGAAGTGCTTTGTGAATCACGTAGAAGTGATAAATGTGTTGGAATGTCTATAAACTTACTTTTCAACGAAAACATAGACTCAGTGGAATTTAGCAACATGTATTCTCGCGCTTCATCATTATCCTGGGCGAGTTCCATAGGCAAAGGTAATGTAAATTTCCCCGTGCATATAGCACCGTGCAATGAAGGCACACGTAGTGGTGTGGTGGGCCCCAAAGATTCTCGATCTCGAACTATTTTGTAGGTGATGTGATCAGCACCATGCTCCGGCAGCCTTCATCCCCCAGGGTTGCTCTCAGGTACCCATTGCTATGAGGCTGGGCGCGGAGACAAGGCTGGATAAATTCCTACCAATTCCGGGAATCGAACCCGGATATCCCACGAAGTTGTCACACTAGACCCGCGCGGCTCCTTGGATGAGTTTCATATTTCGATTATTTCAATAAATTTAATATATTTGCTTGTTTTTATGGATTTTCTTCACACTTAAAATGTCTCACTTATCATATACAAATAACCGTTGACTAGATAATTATTTTGTAACAAAGAAACAAAAGAAATGTAATTTTGTTCTATTTCTTTCATAAATAGCAGCTGCATTAGTAGTAATTATTAGTAGTAATTAAACTAATTAATTAATTATAAGAATTATTAATTAATTTATTATTATTAATTATTTAAGTATAATAAAACAATGGTAATGTGAATTTGTAGAAAGCTTTCGAAATAACACCCCCCCCTTGATGAAATCCTGCGTACGCTACTGGTATGGAGTGTGTAGTAAGAAATTATATCTGTAGCAGTCAATTAACACTTCAAGAGATGTTTTAAAATATATAGAGAAAACTAGTATTTGTATATTTCTAAATTTTGTTAACTTAATAACCCCCTCCAAACACACACACATACATAGCAAGTGTATCTATGAATTTGGAGGGGAGACGAAATACCATGAGTTCCCGATGGTAGAATTTCCGGGGGGATAAAGTACACTGATGTAAAACATCCCCCTACCGATAGACAAGCGTATCTATGATTTTTTTTGGAGGGGGACGAAATGGAAATACCAGGTATGGTAGAATTCCCCGGGGGGGGGATATGCAATAATTAAGACCTATTGTATTTAGTCCTCCTTGTGTGTAATGAGGGGGAAATTCTACCATGAGGGAGGAAAGTTCACAATGGACTTAATATATTGTATTTTTTCCGGGGGAACGTTTACCACAGGCCCGTAGCCAGGCCCCCTGGCACTGCTGTCAGCTCCCTTCACATTAGGTAAAACTATTTTGTGTAATTTGTTTGCATAGAAGAGTGAAAATGCCGACAGCAGACATTATTTTGCTCACAACTTTGAAGGATAAATTCACAGAGCATGAACAACAGTCATCTTGTTTATAAGAAGTCTAAATAGCGACAAGTATTTAGAATATTCTCTTCTCTAGACTTTGGAAAGTTCATTCATAGGGGAGCTTCTTTATCTGTACCTTCGCTGCCCCTGTTGCGAGTTGCGACCTCCCGTTTAGACAGAAACATGTAACTTTGACACGTCATCATGCAAATTCCCTCGGTATCTGCGTCAAAGGTCAACATGGAACGAAGAGGAGTTTTATTGTTTGCATCCGGGAGTGGAATGTACGTTAGGCACTATGATTCAATACTGGACATTTTTCTTGTATGATATAAATATCTGTGTCATCAAAAGTAGCATGGAGTGTGTAGTAAGGGATGATTTCAGTAGCAGTCAATTGACACTTCAAGCGATATTTTAAAAGATATAGAAAAAATGTAGTACAGGGTGTTCCAAAATGAATATCGGGGTTTTAATTAAGTGTATATTCTATTACATATACAATACAGAAATGAAACATACCTTAAAAGGAAGGGTAACTCAAACAGTTTTTTGTCACAAGTTACAAGTGTTCAATGTGGCATCCCCTTGTGACACGGCACACATCTAGTCTGTAGGCAATTTCTTCCCACACTGAAGCTAGCATGTCTGGTGTAACAGACTCCACAGCTGCATCAATCCTGCGTCGCAATTCAGGGAGGTCGGCAGGTAGCGGTGGCACGTATACACTATCCTTTACATACCCCCACAAAAAGAAATCGCAGGGGCTGAGGTCGGGAGATCTTGGGGGCCATTGCAGAAGAGCCACGTCAGCCTCACAATGACGACCGATCCATCGTTGGGAAAAAAACAACATTCAACCAATTCCGTACTTCACGATGAAAGTGAGGGGGCGCGCCGTCTTGTTGCCAGATGATCCTTTTTTGCTCACGATCCAGTTGAGGGTAGAACCATTGCTGGAGCATGTCCAAATAAGCAGTACCAGTGATAGTGTTTTCCACAAAGAAGAAAGGTCCATACATTTGTTCTTTGGATAGAACACAGAAGACATTCACTTTTGGCGAATCCCTCATGTGCTGCACTGTTGGTGTGGATTTTCAGACCCCCAAATACGCATATTATGCGTATTCACTCGTCCACTAAGATGAAATGAGGCTTCATCACTAAAGATCACACGTGTAAGAAAATCATCTTCCATGTCCAGCACATTTTCACAGAAGTTGGCACGGGTCACATTATATACAGGCTTTAGGGGGCCTGTAACAGATGTAGATGGTACGGCCTCGCCCGCCTTACAGATTTCCTGGGACGACCGAAACTTGCTCATCTGGTAGACGTGGTCTTCCGGAGCTCTTCCCTTTGCACAGGCATCCCGTATTCTTAAATTGGTTGTACCATCTTCGGATGTTGTTATCCGATGGGGGATCGCATCTATATTCCCGCCGAAAAGCACATTGCACTCCAATTGCTGAGTTACACCTTGCGAATTCCAAGACACAGAAGGCTTTACGCTCAGGAGTCATCACCATCTTTACTACTAGCGCCGTGCTGCGGCGGATTTACAAAACATCACCTGCGAAGTTGAAACGAAAACTGTTTGAGTTAACTTTCCTTTTAAGGTATGTTTCATTTCTGTAATGTATATGTAATAGAAGATACACTTCATTGAAATCCCGATATTCATTTTGGAACACCCTGTATTTGTATGATGTTTCTAAAATATATACATAACTTAATGACCCCTGCTCCCCCCCCCCTTTCACACACACACATACAATGTACCTTCATTTAATACTGTTAAACTTTTGAAAAATTGACTTTGTTTACAAAGCCCTCCTGATCACCCCGTGAGTCCCCCTGGAGATCAATTCTAGTTACGGGCCTGGTTTACCATGGGGGAAGTTCCACACTGTGACACCGGCTAATGTCACGGTTTGCAGGGTTGCCAAATTGAAGGCTCAGGCGCCTCTCGGATTAAAGATAGCCGTGCTATAACCCTCAAGATAACCCGTAGACTTCTAGCCGGAAATCCCATGCTTCGGTTCCGCACGTTCCTCTGTAGTAAGCGTTGATTTCAATAGAATCAGCCAATTTTTTCCGTGTTTCCCCGCGTCTCAGTGCGCGAGGTCCTTTATACTTCTTGGTGTCGCGATTACAGTACTGTTATCTATATTAGTGGTTCTCAACCTTCGTGAGCCCGCGGCCCGGAATTTTTTTTTCCAATTTGATGACCCAATCTCAACAATTTTACTTGTAAATAGCTTTCATTTTTTATACGTTAATTAATACATACCTGTGAAATTTAACATAAATAAATAATCACATAATCATAGAGAGTATTATATTATAACTATGGCTGTTGGCAAATATAAAATTTGGTTTAAATTAGTTGATAGCATCAGGATTTAACGGATCCTTTTAGTTTTCTTCTGATTTACATTCGAATGTTCCATTTCGGGCACCGAAAAATTACAAAATATTTCCACTTGAATAAATTTGATAATGAAAATTTATGCGCAAACTAAATTGACTGTGGATCCATTCCATGCCAAATCAATACAGATATGTGCAATTTTCAACCTGACCATCTCTGATTTTCATGAAATTTCGGGAGTTGAGACTATGCATGGAACTAAATAACTGTGAAAATTTTGAGTTTCGTTTGTCTTGTAATTGTAAAATTATTATTAAAGGTCAAAGTTCGCAGTAATTGCCCTTCGAGCTCGTTTAGCTATACTAATTGTGCTGTAACTCGGTTCCTATTTGGCCTAGGAAGCTAAAATAAAGTTTTTTGTGAAGGAAATTAAACTAGCTTTTCAATGTTACGTAACAAGCTACCTTTGGACAAAAATAAACTTCTGTCATGTGACCTTGAATTTTAACCTCTAAAATCTCAAAATAGGTCATCGCCAAAAATCGTGATAAAAATATATTGCTATACTCTAAAACATATGGAAAAATCAAACTGGGACTGCAATGAGATCAGAAGATACAAAATAATATGTACACCTATGTGACTGATAAAGGCCTCATTACAATGTACTAGGGTGAGTTAATAGCCCCCCCCCCTATAAACAACGAACCTTTCGAACGTCTACTGTCGCGATAGGGTTTTCTCACAGTCGAAACCCAAACCAAAAGTCATATTTGAAGGTGGTTGCCAGCTCAGACTGCAAGTCTGTTCACTCTGGCTAACTCGAGAACTTTACCATGGCCTGATTGAAATTTGGAGGCGGCACAGACGACAACTCCCCCCCCCCCCTTCGCCTTCTTAGAAGCTTTGCTTTATCGCCAGCACTTCCAGAATTTCCTCTTATCGCTAGTGAACACAGAACGAAATGTCATATTTTCAGATGATTGCCAGCTCGGGCTGCAAGTCGCATACTTCAAGAGAACCTCTCGCGGCCCGATATATCTGAGGTCAGGGCCCGGGGTTGAAAAACCCTGATCTATATAAACATAATGACCATATCAGTCAGCGTTTGCGGAAGGATTGAATGCCTCCTCTACCCATAGACGTTTTGTTAGCTAGGGATTATATCGGGAAGAGAGTCTCTATATCTCCTCGAATTGTGAATTCTATCTCGTTTCAACTTTTGCTTTTACCTTCTGAGAACGCACCCAAGGCTTGTTCATAAGGAATATGCGGGAGTCTATAAATCAATTATTCATCATACATCGTATCTAGCTTAATAATCAACATAAAGAACCGCTTCCACTTAATTAATAATTAAGAAATTAAACCTCTCTTGTGCTGGTTTTTTTTTTCAGTAGCATTGCCCATTCCGACAATATTGAAATTAATTGATACCTGGTAAGAAACTGTCGTTCTTCGTCTTAATAACATTTTTCTATTTGACATTTCATTTCAACTTACGAACCAATGAAACAGAACGAGCCTCCGTATTCTTGTCGGTACGGCTTCTGACTGCCACGCGGGTGGCCCGGGTTTGATTTTCGGGGAGGGTGATGTAAGATTCCTGCCATGTCACAGCATGGTGTAGTTCTGGTGTTCGCCCAGTGTCAAATGAGTACCGGGGGGAGTAAAGACGGCCAGTGTGTGGTGCTGATCACGTCACCTCCAAAAAAATCGACAGATGAAGAACGTGTGGGGCTCTAACTCTATATCCCCTATACGAGAGGGTGCTGATAAGTCCTTATCTTTCCTAAGAAAAAAAGACAAAGTTTTAGGAAGGATTTATTCAACATACTCTCCCTTCAATTCGATGCATTTGTTGCTGCGGCCCTGCAGTTTGTTTAGGCCATCTACAAAAAAATATTTAGGTTGGGTGTCAAACCATGCATTTACAGCTACAATGGACATTTTCACTCTAACCTAAAATATGATTTTAACTGTATCACTGCATGCCATTCATTTTATATTAACCTTGTGCAAAATAGTTTGTGTTAATTCGAAATAGTTTGCGAAAAATTGCCCTTAGAAGTTGTACCAAATTGATGCTATATGTCACGAGAACCGAACGGCCTCTGATTGGATATTCCAGTTATGACGTTCTCTTTCGGCAGTGAACTCTGTCGTCTGCTTAGCGCTCTGGAAATCCATGCACGAAGGTTCCTCTTGTTTGTAAAGCTGAATATTGAAGAGAATTCTCTGTGATTTTCAAAATTAAAATTTGGATTATGACATACGAGAGATGTACGAAAACCAATTCCGGCAATCTAACATGTGCAGATACATTCACGGTAGCTCCATATTTTGCACAATTGATATTGGATGGAGCAGAGATAAGAGGAGCGAAAGCAGCGAGTTAAGTTTTGCAAGGGAAATTCGACATGGTATTTACTTTCATCGACAGCTTATTCAAGATCATTTAATATTATTCTGTTGAAAGATTTTTCTCAGTAGCAATCATTCCTAATTTCCAGTTATTATTAGTACTGCTGGTATTACTGCAGTGCAATAAGTTTACCTGGAGAAAAATGTCGGTGTCTTCTTGCACGACGGTATAAACCAGCTTTTTTTTCTTTCTTCTTGCGTAGCTGAAAATAAATGTATGTTATGCAAATGAGCGTCGGGAAAGGGCAGTAGTTCGAATCGGTCCGTTGACCAGCTCCTAGAAGTTGGCATCCTTCATTTCAAGTTACAAAAAACAGAAAGTGTATTATTTTTATTGTAAATAATAATAACAGAAATAAATTTCAGTTAGATATTATTCCAACCATGGACGTTGCCAGAATTTTTTGCTGGAGCTCGGGAAATGATAAAACTTTAATAGTAGAAATAATAACAATAATAAAAATTCATAATAATAAAATTGTTATTTTACAATGATAAATATTATATACTAATAAATATAATCAGATGAGTGAATATCTAGTACAAAGTTATTTCATACATTTTTTGTTCACATTTCACTCAAGTGTATTGAAATTCAGTTATTGTATTTGTTATAAAGTTTTGCATACATCATTCGCGAAAAGGCTGTAAAAGGTAGGGGAAATGTTTACTCATAAGGTTTATGTTGTGACCTCTCCCATAAAACTATATTTTTTTGGAATATTGAAAACTGTGGAACCATTTATTTATTGATATAAATGGTAGAACATGGAGATACAACTTGGTTCCTATATTTTCCTTTAATTTTTTTGATCTAATACACTTTCTACTGTCGCTATATTCTGTTCAAATGCTAACTAAATGATCTTTATTTCCCCTATTAACAATAAAAATAACAAGTTTTCTTCTTTTCTTTTACTTGAAATGAACGATGCCAATTTAAAAAAGGCCGACTCTCATCCTTTCGACGCCCATGATTCCAACAGAAAAATCAAAGCAGAAAAATGCGCGAAATCGAAAAAGTTGAGTGTAAAATGCAGGAACCATATTTTTATTATTTAATCCAAGGAATAGCTGATTCAAGTTTTCAAAATTCCAAAAATTAGATTTCTTATGTGAGAGGTCGCACTATATCACCAAAATTTACTCCTAACTTATTTTTTTCTTGAACAAGGCTTGTGAATGTAAGTAACAAAATATAGTACTATGCATTTCAGTACACTAACAGTATTTGAAATGTGAAAAAATATATATATTTGTGCTTCATATTCGCTCATCTGGTGGACCGAACAGAATAGCCTGCCCATGGTAATGCACTATTTATTTTTATTTTTTTATTTGATATATTTTATTTTACTTCGCTTTTTGTGCCTCTTGGCTAATTTGCGAAGATGGGGATGGGTGATGAAATGATGAAATTGATGAATGGACATTCACAAACAACCATGCCCGAGCGGGATTCGAACCCGGGACCCTTGGCGTCGCAGCGCGATGTACTAACCACTCAGCCACAGGGTCCGGCGGTAATGCACTAGAATGTAATGAAATAGAACAGTATTTTTAGTAACTTGTACTTTTACATAGCTTTCACACAGATCAATTTCATTGTTCTTGTAGTTTATTATTAATTTGCCCTCACCATGTAAATCGCAAACAAACAAGTCGCCTGTTGTTTTTTTTTCATTCGTGGGTACATTGAAAAAGTATATCAGGTACATTGAAAAAAATATATCATATTGGAACATCTGGTACTCTTATTTGTGCATAATGGTGAAATCTTTATTTTCCACTGTGATGTCCACAACACTGACCAGCTATAAAATTCGGGCTGCTCTGCTCTTGTAACTCGCAAGATGGAAGCTTGTTTCGGCACAAGGCAACAAAGAATCTTATTTGTAATGTTAACTCAGCAGAGAAAACTATGGTAAAGCACTGACTTAGTGCTTGCTTAGTGGTAACAACCATTTTCTGTTCTAGTAGTTACGTATCTTTTCCAATCCATTACCTCATAGCAAACACAAACATGTCCTAACACCAAATGCAGCCAACGCGAAGTGCAGACGACAGGGCGTGCCGAACGACGACGTCACAACATGGCGCAGGTGTGTTTTGGGCGCAACGCTCGGCTCGAAAATTAGAAACCCTGTTTTTTTTACCTAAAAATGAACGTACATGATCGTAGGAAATTGCAGGTGTTATTTGTCGACGGTGTAGAATTTAAAAATTATCTTTAAAAAAAAAGTAGTGGAAATGTCCATTGCGTCAGAAATGTTGCTGAATTTTTGTCCCTTCAAGTGTTTCTTTAAATTTGGGAATAGCTGGTAGTCCGATGGGGCCAGGTCAGGTGAATATGGTGGGTGATCCAAGGTTTCAAACCTTAACGTAGCCAATTTTTGCATTGCAACATTGCTCGTGTGAAGGAATGCGTTGTCGTGACGGTAGACAACTTTTCTAGACAACTTTCCACGGCGTTTTTCTTCAGCTCTGAGTGAAACCTGCCCAGTAATGAAGCATAGTAAGCCCCGGTAATGCCGTGACCTTGTTGTAGATAATCAACAAGATTACCCCATTCCTATCCCAAAAAACACTGCCAAGAACCTTTGCACTTGATTTTTGAACACGAAACATTTTCGGTCTCGGTGAACCACTGTGACACCATTCTTTTCGTTGGTCTTTTGTCTCTGGATCATACAAATAGATCCATGTTTCATCCTCCGTGACTAAACGTTCCACAAAATTATTGCCGTCCTGCTCAAAACGTCTCTGGAAGCAAGCACCCTTGCATGCTTTTGGTCGGCATGCAAACATTTCGGCACCCACTTGGCCGACAGTTTTGTCATGTGAAGATGATGACGAATAATGACTCCAACGCATTCACGGGATATGCGTAGGTCCTCCGCTATCTTTTTAGCAGAAATTCGTCGATCTGCGAGAATCATTTCATGCACCTGTTCAATTGTTTCAGGCACAATTACTATGGAGGGTCTCCGGGGTCATCTTCAGTGACAAAATGTCCTGTCCTAAATTTGACAATCCAGTTCTTAACAGTAGCATAGCACGGGGCTTGGTCCCCCATTGTTTGTAGCATCTCATTATATATGGTTTTTGCAGACTTTCCCTGGAGAAAGAAGAACTTGATCACTGCTCTGCTCTTAACATGGCTGAACTTGACTGACTGCTCCGCCATCTCAACTAATCACCTGAAAAAGAAATAGCTCCATTAGTACCACTGATGTGGTACTAATTAGTTGGCATTATAATAGCTATTTCTCGCGATCCGCTTGCAACGCTCCACTAACAACACTCGTTCTAGCATTTTTTTTAATGCCTTTCCTGGCCGTACGCCGAGCAGGTTCGGCGTACAGGACCCTATATTCCTTGCTGCCTTTCTGGAGGGAAAGCTTGGATCCCTAAAGCACGCGCCCAAATGCTCTCTCTTACGCCCGCGTATGGAGCAGAGGGCTACGTGATTGGTTCACGTGACCCTTCCTGCCTTCTGAAGCAGACGACAGCGGTAGAATTTCTACCCGGTTCTTCGCGCTCGTGCCACTCGTGCTATGTGTTGCTACAATACGCAATATTGACTGACGTAACTTTACCAAACCGAAATATAGCACTTCTTAATGGCCACTGCATTGTATAATTTATCGCACGAACAGCGATGTGCATTAAAAACTAAAAGATCAACACAGTTTTTGTCAAGTAAGTTGCTGAAGTCCTCGTGGTAGAAGTTCAGCCTGTGGCTGCTCTACCACTTAATAATAATAAAAAAATAAGAGTTTTGCGGGTTATTATTTTTTAGTTATTATGTAACTGCTTAATATTGTGTCAATGGAAATGTTTAGCATTCATTTGAAAACTCTTAACATCGAATGGTCTCTGGACAAAATTATTTTAAAATGTTTATCAACATTCTCAAGACGTAATAAACAGTGGTCTGAATTACTAATCGGCACTGTTATGTTAGTAGAGTGTACGATAGTTGGATCATCCGCCCACCTCCGTGTCAGAGTGTTTTGCACAGCGCGCCAAGACGACAGAGGCCCGTGATTCGAATCCCGGGGTGAGCACGGGTGTTCTTTGTGAGTGTCCCTTCATCAATATCATCATCACTCATATTCATATTCGCGATTAACCAAAAGTGGTAGAAAAGCGAAGTAAAATAAACCAAATCAATCATTAGTTGGATCATTCACAACAATGACGTCTACTGTTGTCCAGAGGCTTGTGATTCAGGTAGGTTTTATAATGATTTGTGTCATGCCGAAAGGTATAAAACACCAGAGTTCAAAACATTTGTTGCATAGTGAGGCATCTAATTTTCTAGCTAAAAACTGCATGGATGATGATGCTTTATTGCAAACCCAGCTGACTTCAGGCAAATAAACAACACCTGTGGCAACTAATTCCATAAGTAAATTATTAACCAAAAAAGGGCCGACCTTTCCTTCGGACTTGGCGTTCCCACCCGAAATGCCCATGCTACGCCACTGCTGATTTTATTTTTGGTAACAAACATATAGAAACATGTAGCTTTCAAACAAAAAAAGAATTCTTAAAATTTGAAGATGGGAAGGGGGCAAAGCTAAGGACTTATCTGCGCCCCCTCGTATATGCCTTCATAGTATTGTGCAATGTGCACGGGGAACTTTAACTTATTTTTACCTTCAAAAAACTTAATGTTATCCTGAATTTATGCAATCACGCCGCACAGGTTCTGTTTCCACGACTACTATAGGGTGCCGATGAGGACATTTTTCAAAATATGCTTTATATATTTCAAAAATCACCAAAAACATAAAGAGAAATATTCAAAATCAAGGTAAAAAGTATTAAAAAAATAAAATAAAAATTTTGTTATATTTTGTCACTTTCTAGAGCAGTACAAAAAATAACCAAAAACATAAAGAGAAATATCCACAATCAGGACAAAAATTAAAAAAAAAACAAGCTAAAAATTCTGGCCGATGAGGACACTTTTCAAAATATGCCTTATATAAGATAAAATTCACCAAAAATATAAAGAAAAATATGCAAAATCAAGGTAAAAGTGTTAAAAAAACAAGGTAAAAATTCTGCTATATTTTTGTCACTTTCTAGAGCAGGCGCAAATAAACGTAAGGTAAAAACCCAAAATCAGGGCAAAAAGTGTTAAAAAAACAAGGTAAAAATTCTGCTATATTTTTGTTATTTTCTAGAGAATTTTTATTTTTGGAGGAAACCGAAATATAAATGGCGTTGTTTATTATTGTATATTATCTGATTCCGCTTTGATCTTATTATGAAACTTACACATACAGCCATTTGTTACACATATCCGATAAAAAAGTAATTAATTCATGCTTACAGTCACAACAAGAGCATTCTTGTCCATCATATTTTATATAGTGTTTTTCAATTTCTGAGACAGGGTGTGACGGGGGTATTACAATTACACTTTCTACGTGAATTTTATTCTCTTCATTATATCCACCAGTAATCTTATAAGATAAGTATAAAGGTAAACAATTATTTAATAACCATAAGGAATCGTGTCAATAACACCATCTTTTTCCGGTAAGATCACCCGTTTATCGTATTCCAATTTAAATTCATTTTAAGACCACTAAAAAACCTCTTATGAGGAAACCTCCTCAGAGACTAACTCCCTTAGTTAGGTTTTTTGAAAGCTGATTAACTTACGAGACTTTACGCCCACGCCAGAGGTTTCAGCTGTGCCCACACAGGTTTACGGAGAACTTAATCTCTCGCCAGTGACCTTCATTTACTCATTACTTGATTAACTTACGAGACTTTACGTCCATGCCAGAGGTTCAATTTCTCTATGGTATGATTATGTGGTGAAGTTTAGTTGAGATATGGAGTTATGCAATGATTTTTATCTATGATTATGTGGTGAATTTTAGTTGAGATATGGAGTTATGCAATGTACCAACTAAACTAACTAACTAACTCTCTAGCCTTCTTAAACCCGAAGGTTCATGGCTGCAGCAACACAGGCCTTCCATCTGTCCCTATCTTGAGCAAGATCTATATACTCTTTCCCATCCCTACCGATTTCCTTTAGGTCCATCTCAACGTTGTCCCTCCATCTTCGTCTTGGCCTTCCTACAATGCAATGTACCAGGGCTGTTATTTACGGAAGCAAAACTCCGTGTTTGGAGAAACCTGGATGTCCATCTGAGAGGACCAGCGCTGGTTTTTATTATTTTTCCCCCCAGATGGACACCCAGGTTTTTTCTCATTACTTTTTGAGGTCTGTAAGTGTACCTATAGCTTTCCACCCAGCATTTTTATCTGAATACGAGCTATAGCATCCACCCACACAGCTCTCACCTTTTAG
Source organism: Lepisma saccharinum (assembly GCF_977018435.1). Lineage (NCBI taxonomy): Eukaryota > Metazoa > Arthropoda > Insecta > Zygentoma > Lepismatidae > Lepisma > Lepisma saccharinum. The sequence continues at coordinate 32,415,945 of NC_139245.1, read as the reverse complement.
GGGCCCCTCACTCACCCACCAATAACTCAGTAACATTAAACAGTCATTGAGCACATTCCCAGAAACATTTGAATTAGCCGAGTTAAAAAAAGGATACTTTCCTCACTTCTTCAACACAACAGAAAACCAGACGTATATGGGACCAATACCGAATATTGAATATTATGGAGAGAGCACTATGAAAAAATGCAGTAAATGCAACCCAGATGCGACTTGTAAACATTGGCATACAAGAAATCACTTTTTACAGTGGCATGATGAACGAGCTGAAGAGAATTACATATTTGACTTTCAAAAGAAATGAGTGAGTATTGTGAGTCAGATGTAGACATACTTACTCAAGCAGTTATAAAACTTAGACAAACATTTCTAGATACGTGTAACATCGATCCATTTCAATATATAACAATCTCAAGTGTGGCAATGGCTGAGTTTAGATACCATCATATAAAATCCTATACCATAGCTGTATTAAAAGATAGCAACCATGAAACATATAGTAAAAAATCTATAGCATGGCTTAGAACATTTGGGGAGAATTTAAAACACGCATTAAACGGTGGAGAGGAAACTATATTAGGACGGAAGGTTGATGGCTTTGATAAAACAACCAACACAGTTTATCAGTTCCATGGGTGCTTCTGGCATGGTTGTCCCAACTGTTACAAAGATGATATAATTAACAACAAAAAGCAAGAAAGCATGGGTGACCATGAAAAAACAAAACGGTTTACTCAGCAATTAAAAGATAAAGAGTACAATGTTATAGAAATGTGGGAGTGTGATTGGGAACCTAGATACAAAAAACGTAAACATGAAATAAAAGATATAGTAACACCAATCACCCCTAGGGATGCTTATTTCGGTGGATGAACAAATGCAAGTAAATTACACGTTCGTGGAAAAAAGTTAAAATATATAGATATTTGTAGTTTGTATCCAACAGTTATGTTCTATGACAAGTTTCCTGTTGGCCATCCAGTAAAAATATTACATCCTCAAAATTACGATTCTAACTGGTTTGGATTAATTAAATGCAAGGTACAACCACCAAGAAAGTTATATCATCCAGTACTACCTATTAAAGAAGAAAAATTGATATTTCCATTATGTGGTAAATGCGTTTATTCTAAAAGTCGTAAGTGTAATCACACAGACATTGAACGTGGATTTACTGGTACATGGAGCACACCGGAAATTAATAAAGCACTTGAAATAGGATACAAGATAACAAAGATATATGAAGTTTGGCAGTTTGAAGAAACTAGCTCCAACATGTTTAAAAGCTATATTTCAAAATTCTTAAAAATAAAATTAGAAACAAGTGAATGGGAAAATGATTACAGCACTAAAGAATTGTATGTCGAAGATGTAAAAAATAGATTAGGTATCGAATTAGACATTGATAACATTAAACCTAATCCAGTTTTACGTGCAATGGCTAAACTACTTTTGAACGCATTTTACGGTAAATTTGGTCAAAAACGAAAAATGGAAACAACAGATTATATCAACTCAGCAAAAGATCTGTATGATATATTATTGAATCCTAAACTGGAATGTATTAACCTTTCATTAATCAACGATGCCATGATTGAGGTTAGGTATCAAACAAAGGATGAGTGGTTGGAAGATCCTACTAAAACAAACATATTGATTGCATTATTTACAACCTCATATTCTAGATTGAGATTATATGATATGCTTGACAAACTAGGTGACAAAGTAGTTTATTACGATACTGACTCTATTATATACATTGATGATGGTACAAACACTGTAAAAACAGGTTGCATGCTTGGAGAATGGACAGACGAGTTAAGCGGTGATTACATAATAGAATTCATATCTACAGGACCAAAAAGCTATGCATATAAAACATCAAAAGGTAAAGTTGTGTGCAAAATTAAAGGATTCACATTAAATTACGTAAACTCTCAGAAATTAAATATGGCTGAAATGATAAAGATTTTAAATAAAGAAATTGATAAAATTATTTTAGAATATAACCAAATTACAAAAAGCAGAAAAACCCATACTTTGGTTAACAAAACAATTCAAAAAAAATTTAAATTGGAATACGATAAACGGGTGATCTTACCGGAAAAAGATGGTGTTATTGACACAATTCCTTATGGATATTAAATAAAATAAACTTGTACATTTATTATTTATATTTTTTTTTATCTTATAAATGAATCAGTCATCACACAAATACCTAGGCGCTAAATCATTAGAAAAAATGTTAAATTCGTCGTTCGAGTATATCAAGATGCAAGATTTAGAAATAGGTAAACCGTATGAAATCACCAATGGTGAAATTGTAAATACAATGCATGGTCTAAAAGCACGCGTTACATTAGATAACAAAAACAAATTGTTTTTACCAGATCGATATGGCAAAACCTTAACTAATGAATTGATGCAAGAACTTGTTGACGATAAATTTAAAATTATATATAAAGGTAAAAAAGAGCTCTTTGATAAGCAAACAAAGCATGACATTGAATTTGTTAAACCATGAACTAACAGAAAATATCTAAAACAGCATCGTATCCCTTATTAGATTACTGGTGGATATGATGAAGAGAATAAAATTCACGTAGAGAGTGTAATTGTAATAAATCAGTCAGACACCGTCTCAGAAATTGAAAAACACTATATAAAATATGATGGACAAGAATGCTCTTGTTGTGACTGTAAGCATGAATTAATTACTTTTTTATCGGATATGTGTAACAAATGGCTGTATGTGTAAGTTTCATAATAAGATCAAAGCGGAATCAGATAATATACAATAATAAACAACGCCATTTATATTTCGGTTTCCTCCAAAAATAAAAATTCTCCAGAAAATAACAAAAATATAGCAGAATTTTTACCTTGTTTTTTTAACACTTTTTGCCCTGATTTTGGGTTTTTACCTTACGTTTATTGGCGGCTGCTCTAGAAAATGACAAAAATATAGCAGAATTTTTACCTTGTTTTTTTAACACTTTTACTTTTATTTTGCATATTTCTCTTTATATTTTTGGTGATTTTTATCCTATATAAGACATATTTTGAAAAATGTCCTCATCGGCCCCCTATAGTAGTTCCACGAATGGATTAACCTGCAATTACAGTAACATAATCCGGTTGAAATTCGCGTGACATGTTTAAATCAGTCGCAAGTTTAAGTAATTCTGGTTTCAAATGTTATACCACAGACAAGGTTATACGAGGTCATTCAAGTTCTAAGGTCTCCTATTTTTTCTTCATTACTAGAAGCAGTTATAGACGTGAGAGTTGTTTGAGAAGAAGCATCCATTCTTGAAGGTTGATGGCAGCTCGAAACGGCCCATAGGAAGTTAGTGGCGCTATCTAACGACGGGCATGTTTTTGATACTGGAAATGACATCACTTACATCGAAAGAACAGCATGTTAATTTCCATTTTCTTCACCTGCGTGGAGTAACACCCATCGATATTCATCTTAAATTGACTGAGACATGCTGTGGTGGTGTCATGGACGTGCGAAATGTGCGTTCATGGGTCTGATAGTTCAAGGAATGTCGGATGTCGTATGAAAACAAACCAAAGGAGCCTCCCCACGAACCAGACGCCAGTTACTCCATTGCTGAGAAAAGGAATGTTTTGGGACTGCGAAGGCGTTATACTCACGCAATGCTATCCTAAGGGTACCACAATGATTGGTACAAGCTATGGAACTGATTTGAGGACCAAGTTCCATCCAGCATTGCGAAAGAAACTGCCGAAAATGGCTGAAGCTGCGTTCTTTCATCAGGACAATGCACCTCCTCATTGGGCGGCCATTGTTCAGCCGCTCTTCATGAAAAACAAATTTGAAGTGAATCACATGCTCCGTCCATACTCCCCTGACCTTGCGCGTAGCGATTTTTGGCTTTTTCCAATGCTGAACTTTCTCCGGTGCCGCACATTTTCCTCTCGTGCTCAGTGGCGAAGCGTCCTATGAGGCCAGGAGGCCGGGCCTACCCACGCCATTACTCTTTGAAAGGTGTATTTACTTATTTCGTCAAAACATGTAATTCAATGGAAAAGTTTGGAATTTTCATTTATGATAATTACAAAAAAATTCTAACCCTGTTCAGTATACGAACTTACCACGGAGTGAGGCACATTTGGTGGGGCCTCTTCTCTTCACATTCTGTCGTACGGTAGTATATGCGGGAAGCCTAATCTTACGAGTACTGTACGTATGCTTATAACGTGCTCCTGAGGCCGGCCTCGCGGTGTTACCCACTAGGACGAACAGAATGTCAGCAACGCTGCATTTCCGCCAGGGTTGGAAATTTGTGGTGTACCAGCATTTTATATAAACATTAGCCTGTGTTCGTGCAGAGAGATTTCTATTTCATTGTACATTCTCCATATTTTGTACGAAACTTAGGTTTTCCTTCCTTTCATCGACGAGAGTAATTGAAATTGAAAATTACGGAGTACTGTAGTTCCGATTTCGTTTTCTGGTCAGAGTGCTGATGGTCTTGTCGATTCACCCAACACCGTAGCGTAAACGGAAAGTCTAAAGAACTTATATTTGTAAAGTACGTCTTCATACCAAATTAAGTAAATTAAAATGCTAGCTACGCCTTATATTTACAAAGTAGTTTTCCTTTAACTGGAAAGTTAATAATTTATTTTTATCGTGAACGGGGATTCCCCTCGCTTGTTCCCCCTCTGTGAAAACTTGCCTGCTGCTCAGGACGCTACAAGGTAGCGTGGCTCGGAGCGCGAAGTTCGTGGCGGTAGAGCTTTGTGATTCGTGTCGTGTGCAGCGGTGAGATTTATGTAAGAAAGTGCTGGACTAAAATGCGAAAACAACAAGATCAATTGAGTTCTTGATTGAGTGAAGATGTAATCATCGGTAAGGTAGGACCCACTTTTGGTCTTTCATATTTTCTTCTTCTAAAATGTTTTCAACTCTATTTTCCTTTGCGAGTAGCAGTGGCAAGTGACAGCAAAATTTAACGTTATTTAATGCGTTAACACTGTCGTCGAATAGATATTACAAGCAGACATTTCTTTATGCAGCCGACACAAGCGAAGAGGTAGGCAGTTTCGTTTACCCTGAAGGAATAACAAGAGAAGAGGGCGGTCAATGAGAGTACAATGTAAGGTAAAAAAAAAGGTAAAAAAGGTAAAGTGTTCCCCTGTGCATAGCACCACGCCATGAAGGCGTATAGGGGGTGTGGGGGTAACAATGTAAGGGAAGACTTTTTTTGGTTTAGGACAAAGAGTGTTATGGGGTTATTGCGGAGGCCATGTCTGTTTCAGGTCTGGCGGAACAGGCCAGTGTTGTCACTTTGGATTGGCAGAAAAGAGCTGAATTGCGCCTAAAAATTGGGATTCTATTCTCCCAAGCAACTACATTTATTATAACCTGTTTATATGTTACATAGTAACCTGTCGTGTTGCCGGGTCCCAAACAAGGATCCTATGTTCTATTATCACGTAAAGGTGTCTACTAACACAAGGGGTAGAACAAACTAGGATGCGAAGTATACACACTGAATGAGAGAGGACACCTTTACTTATGTTTTTTGTTGAAAGCCCCGTAGTGGTCATCCTAACACGTCACGAAGCCAGGTGACCTAATTGTGGTCATGTCCATGTTTCCTGATCATATTTAATTCATTCTCCATACATTCTCATCGTCACGATTAGCATAAATCAGAACAAATGAGACGAAAATATTCAAAATTTAAATTATGTTTACTTGCACATACAGGTGTCAGAAATTCATTTATCTAGAAAGCCAAGACTGGCATTAACTACAACCATTCCTTTAGGTAGACAACAGATAACAATGGTGTTTTCCTCGGCGCGAGGAAGTCTTGCTAAAAAAAAAACTAAGTTGGCAGCAGTAGAACGTACCAAACTGACATTCGCTGAAAGTGCGGAATTCTGTCGTCTGCTCACGGCACAAACGTCAGACTGACCCGAAAATTATGGGGGGGGGGGGTTCTAGCCCTTTTCACCTCAATTGCAAAACAAATAAATAAATTTAGAAAAAAGCGATGGAGAATTGACAACAGGGCTCGAGCACTATTCGTTGGATTTTCGCGATGTCCCATGATTGGTAGTTCTTTCTGGAGGTGTGTGCATAAATCAGGGGTTGAAAAATCACAAACAAATAAAAAAACGAAATGAACAGAAATCTAGATCGATGACATCTGGTGGGTGGGGGGAGAACGTCTAAGACATAATTATCGTATTGATGGCCGGTAACAACACTTTTGAAAACGTCACACCACTGGCAAGTAAAGAAGCGGCCTGGAGGGACATTTAACCACTCTCCATGACATAGCCCCCCTCTTTTTTTTTTTTTTTTTTTTTTTTTTAAGCAACTAATGGAAATTATCGGACTTTTGTGCCTACCCTGTTAGGAACTCTACGCTTCGCCACTGCTCGTGCTGCTTTTGCATCGGCAATTTTCCAGTGGCGCAAGCAGACCCCCTAAAGAAGCGCTCGCGGCGGCCATGCAATCATGGCGTCGACGTTGCGAAAAGTGTGTACGTCTTGATGGAGACTATGTTGAGAAGTGAATGAAGTTTCATCTCTGTTGTGTAAGTTGTTTATGAAAGAAAAAATAGGAGACCTTAGAACTTGAATGCACCTCGTACATTTAGTTTACCAAAAGCCTCGAACGAGACCGAGAAATAATCGAGACCTCTCTCCCTAGATACCAATACTATAATCCAGGAAATTAGAAGTAACTGTTTTCGAGATGATGACGAAAAATAGAATGAAAGTGCACCATTTTCTAAGATGGCGGATTATGCGCAATTCTGATTGGTTAGGTCTTGTGTTGATGAGGAAGACGACAACAATTCTGTAAAACAAAAAAGAATCTTTGTATACATTATGTGTACGAGTAATGCCTATTTCGGCTACCCTATCTATCTATCCCGATTTCTTCAGAGGACTTTTTCATCTTTTTTAAACATCGATTGGTTGGGGTCCTGAGCAAACAAAATTCCATCTTCCCTTTTTTTTAAATCTATGTAGGTAGATACTTGTTTTACAGCGAGATCAGATTTTATTCTTTATCATTGTACTAAACCAATACCCGAATCACATTAATTTGGAGAATTGCTGTGCGTTGAAAATTAATACACTTGCAAACACGTACGGCTTGCTTTCTTCACTCAGGTCTCCCTTATCGCACAACACGATTTCAACTTCTTGTTCTGACATCAGACGCGAATGCCTAAGTTGTTAGGTTAGGCTTGTTATGTTTGGTCCTCTTAGCATAATACACTGCAACTGTATAATTTAGCATAACAATGAAAGCATTCCGCGGTGACGTCAGAACACAATGTTGCAATTGCGTTGTGCGATAAGGAAGGCCCTTCTTCACTCATTGCCAGCCACTGGGAACGCAAGCGTTCTGTTTAGTGTGGGCTCATGGTCTACAGGAGAATGTTTTCCGTAAATCTTGTTTGTTATTTTAGCCTCTATTGGCAGATTTTGTTTGCTTGTGTTAAATTAACTGAAAAGGCGCGAGCGTTTAGGTTGGAAATTGCTGCTTTAAATAACGGTTTCTTTCTTTTTTCGCGAGGCAAGCAGTGAGTGAGTGACTCACGCGGACTGTTCACCGGATTGCATGTTGAGATGCGTTGCTGAGTCAGAGGAGAGAGCTCCTCGCCTCACCTTTTTGCTTACTCTTTTTCCCAGAGGGGGTTGAATCTGGCGAGCATCCCAGATATTTCTGTAAGTTACAGCCGCACTTGTTTTTCATATGCAATGCCTTCCAGTCTGGATTTTCTGCTGCTGTCAGTTTCGTCTCGGGGGAATGTCTAGTTTAACGATCCTCTGTGGAAAATTACTGAAACAGAGAGCGGGGGGGGTGAGGGGACAGCCCCCCCCAATAATTAGGAATATTACCTCATGTCGAGGTTCAGGTTAGGGATGATCACAAAATTCGGATTTCAAAAATTATCCGATATCCGTTTCGGATATTTGTAGAAAATTCGTACAGTGAAATACAAAAATGAGATGTGGCTAGCCCGTAAGACGGATAAACGATAACACTGCCTGGATAATGCACATTCGGTTATCGGGACATTTCGGATAATCCGAATATCTGGTCATTAAGATATTCGTATAATTCGAATATCTGGACAACTCGGTAATGAGGATATGCAATATCCGGATATTTGAAATCGATAGAAAATTGTCCGATATCCGTATTTGGCCATAGTTCAGGTAGGGTGATATCGAGATGCGACTTTTCAGGGTATCTGTCTCGAAGGGCACGGCGATGAGGTTGAGGATGAGTAGCTGAAATTGATGAAGGGGCACTCGCAGAGAACACCTTGTCCAGACAGGGATTCAAACCCTGGAACTTCCGTGGCGAGATCAAAAGTTCACCTTCGAGCCGCCGCTCATCTCGGTGCTTCGAAAGAAGTTACTTGAATTTCTCCTCCTGAATGACAATTAATTTTAATTTTATGAGGCTTTCAGTTAAGAAAAAGAACGATCCACTTGCTTGCAGTTGAAGTATGAAAAATGCATCACAAATTAGAGTTTATCTAGAATGAAGCAATTTTAGAAGTAAGCGAGTTACTTTTGAGCACACGACTGTTCCAAGGTTGGTGTTGAACCTATAACGAACATTTTTTTCAGCCAATCACAATATAAACATTATTAACAATTAATAAACAATTAACATATATTTACTATTATTACTTCAATAAGCATAACATGTTGAAGGTTAAAAACAAAAAGGATGAGAGTCGAATAAAAGTTTCTAAGTTACGGTTTCTTTTCATATACGATGTGCCACTGGTGCGACATTCATGGACGTCCGGAAGAGGGGTCAAGGAGGGGCCACGGCCCTCCCCTGGAAAATGAAGGTCCACCAAAAAAAAATATATTTCACACATAATTTCACTTCAGCCACAGTAATTTGTGTTAATTATTATAAGGGTGTTAAAGGAACATGATATTTTCAGACTGAAGCAGTGTTTTTTGAGGGAACATCACTATTATGGGGAAAAATAATATGCCTCCTTTGCCCCACCCCCCTGGAAAAAAATACCTTGCTTGCACCTCCCTGCAAGAAATCCTGCCGACGTCCATGGCGACATTCACTATATTTCATTATAAAACTGGATGTGTTCAATGTCAAACTCTTATTTTCCGTTTCAAAGTGGCAATTTTTAATAATATCCAATAACATTCTCTGTAATTATTTACTTTGGTTTACTTTTCATTGATTTTTGACGCTGGAATGAATTTCCGTTTTTCACATTAAATGATATTTTCACTTGCATTATACAATTAAACGAATAGTGAATATTAACTTTTTTATTGATATATTTGAACACGATTTTTATTTAGTACTCGCTCAGAATATGATGTAAGTAAATTTTGATATTTTTAACTGTGTCCAAACAATCATTAAGTCCAGAAAAATCAGATTAGTTACTTGATTGGAAGCACCAGCGTCTTATAACTCATAATAAGATAAACACAAACAATTTTTATCTCACGCGGGCCCCCTGAAGTGCGGAGCCTCGGGCTAGTGCCCCTCTCTAAAGCCGGCCCTGTTTGGGCAAAGTTAATTTTAAAAAGTGAACTTGCCGAATACTGAAGAAAATGAATGGAGTATTTTCATGCGCTCATAAATTTGCTTGGCACGTGCCGGAAAAGTTTTCTTTTTCCCTTCTCGTTGATGTCACAGGTAGCAGATGCTGTTCTATTCTTCCGGTTCTTTTCTGTTTGGGGCTAATTTTAGTTGACGCCCGATTCATTCATAGTGTCGAATAGATCCTGAATCTTGTGAAATCCAAGATTGCGCTAGCTGAGGCTTCCTTGAGCTACCTTGCATCGTCATGGGAATCAAGACAAACCACACGAGTTTAGCAGTGTGGCCAACCAACCACCAGATTATTGTTCGTCGTTAGCACTGTGCGAATTAAGCTTTTCGCTTTGGTGGGGGGGATACCCACTCAGTGGCGTATTTGTGATTTCATTTCGGGAGGTAAGTTTCTTTGGGTATGAGATTTGTATATGTTACCTACCAGTCAGTAAATTAACTATTGCCTTGCGGTTCTAAGTACAGTCAACGGCAAAGATAATGATAGGCAAATTGTCCACCGCTATTTTAATTACTTTTTTATTCTACATCGTGTGTTGTTTTAAGGAATGGAACTATGTTGGTTCGAAGCAGGCATTGTTTTTTAGTTATTGACGTCATTATTTCAATTCATTGTCATCACAATGTCTAATACAGACACAATTAAAATGGTGGTGGACACTTCGCCGTTGGGTGTACCTTACAATATTTGTTCTAACCTAAGCCATTAGATTTTATTAGGGGTGTGCGGAATTCCGAAAAGTCGGGATCGGGACGGGAAATTTCCCGTCCCGATCCCAACTTCGGGAAATGACTTCCCGACTTTTCGGGATCCCGAGCAGTCGGGAAATACTGAATGGTCATTTTGAAAAGTCGTTAATTCTCGACGTTTTCTGCATTGTAAATGTCTGGAACTTGTCGGAAATTGTTAGTTTTTGTACCACAAATGCAAAAACAATCACTTAAGGTGAAAATGACGTGTAGAATTCGAGATTTCAAGAGCTTCGGTAAATTTCGAACATTTTCCGTCCCGAAAATGTTCCGACTTTGTCGGGAAATTGAGAATTTTTCCCGTCCCGATTGTCGGGATTTAAAGAATTTCCCGTCCCGACCCAAAAAAATCTGTCCCCCACACCTCTAGATTTTATAAAATTTACACGTAATTTGGAAACACTTACTATATTTACATTGTAAGAAAACCCAAACTCATACACAAAAGAGCTGTCGAACTAGTAACACCGAAAACTTAACCAAATTTCTATTTCCTTGTTCAAACTTAATGTCAATTTAATAAGTTTCTTGCAAACACTCCTACTGTTGTCTTGGCTCTGTGAGGTTAGTAAATTTCAGAATGTAATCCACAAGGCTGCATACTTTTCGGCAGGGAAATCAATGCTGGCTGGATCATTAATGGACATGAATGAATTTTTCAGGGGTGTTTTGTCCCATAGTTAAGAAAAGGTAAGCTTTCAATCCCATTTTTCTTTAAGGGGAGATAAAAACATCCCTGGCAGGGATTAAAATAATTTTTCTTTTGCCGGGGATGAAATATTCTGTTTGGGGGGGAGGAGGATCCCCGGCATGCCCCCGTCAATTCGCACGCTGGTCGTTAGACAATAATAAAAGTTACTATGCAGTATGCATAGATGGGAATTGCTCTTGCAATAATATTATGCCGAGACTGGGAACAATATTGCCCGCAACGACTAGACTCGTACGCCACTAGATTCAGTTTTATTTTCATAAACGACAGGAATGATAGCTCCATTATCTTGTTTTTTCTCTCATTTCAATTTCCAGAAAGTTACCAAACTGAAAGTTTGCTTCAAGAATTTTTGAAACGTAGTTTTCGATCCCATAATGAAAGTTGGTGTAATATTTTCCCAATTTATCAGGAGGGCAAGGGGGGGCAGCCCCCTCCCGGAAAATTATTGTCAAACCTTAAAATTATATATATTTCACACTTAGTTGCATTTCAGTGACAGTAATTTGTGATAATTATATAAACACGTTGCGACTGCGAGGACGAGTGGTGATTTGATTAAGGGACACTCGCAAAGAACACTCAGGCCGAGATTCGAACTCGTGACCCCTGGCGTCTTAGCGCTTCGCCACAGAGGCCGACGGAAAGTTTATAATACAAAACCATAATATAAATACTAGATGATCATTCACACTTCAATATTATTATTGCAGTAAAAAGATGAATATTGTAATAAAAGCCCCGTGATGAGTAACTTTAAGTAAATATTTGGAGCTCTTTATGACAGGGCCCACTCACTGGTTTAGCGCAATTCTTGTAAAGCAGGGGTCCTATTATAATTCGACACTTGGAACAGAAGAAATGGCGTGCCCAGAGGGAGTTCAGGGGGTTGTAACTGCCCTCCTCTTTGGCATAGATTTTCTTTTAAAATGTTAAATGCAGGAAGAGATGGGAGAAATGTATTGTTTACTGTAAATAATTACATAACCTCTTGTTCCTTACAAAATTCCTGGAACGTCACTACATGAATAGTTGTCGATGATGGGTGTATAAGGAGTGACTTTTCTGGAGGCCGTCAAATACCAATATCTTTTCCGCGCAGTACACCCTGAACTGCATTTATGCAGGTTAACGAGGTTATGGCGCCTGGACTCGCAGAGCAATCCTCTATAGGATCTGTGTTCTGTGTACTGCCCTCGTATATATTTGCGATTATCCTTTCATCATCTGCCGCGACCAGTCGCATGAAAGGAAAGTGACGTAAATAACCAAATGCAAACAGGTAACCCTCGTCAGGACCGCTTCTAACCAGAGAGAAAATCGCAGTAAAAATTAGGACTAAAAGTGATAAACGTGCCAAAAGGAAAGTGTTGGGAAAGCCCGTAAGGACGTTCACAATAGTGGCTCTTTACACCCCCTTTGAACTCCTTAGAGGGCTACCAGCCACTTTTCGCGTTTACCACATGATAAAGCATGGCACTTACAGCGTTTACCAATTTAAGTCTTCAAATGAAAACACAAACTAAAAAAACGTTCACGATTCTTTGCGGGATATGAGAGCGAACGATTACCACATTGATGATTCAATTTGTATACAATAACCAGATGCTTTGAACACGATATGAATGGTTTAAGTGGCGTCCGATGACTCCGTTAAGAAGTTTCTTTGTATATAGCAACTCTGTTGTGAAGTTTTGGCAGGGGAGCAGGAAGAAAGGAGATAGAACGTCACCGCAGCTAAAATTAGATCATTGCGGGGCGGCGAACTCCTGGTCTTGTCTACAAGCGGCTCAGTCACACACCACTCCCAACAATATGCACGTTTCTTCTTTTCATTATTAGACAAGTGGAATTTTCTATTTACCTTGATTTCAAACGTTCGACAGGACTGTAACAGGTACATGTTAAAAATGTTTTATTTTGGTTCGTAGAATTTTTATTGCCTCGTATCGTAGAGAAGGGGATAGGTGGACACGTGAAGTAGAGACGTGAAGAAGGGATACCTTTTCGTACTTGTGGTAAGCGTGGTATTGGCAACTCCGTTGACCAATGTTGCCAAGTTGTGATTTTATTTAGGTATGCAGTGTTTTGTTTGTAAAGGTACCAGCATGCTGGGGGAGATTAAATAATTTTGGCCGCCCAGTGCGTTGTCCAGTTTTACAGAAATTGCCAGAACATTAAACCGTATTTATTTCGTTAGAATTGGTGGCGAAAATCTTTGAATTCCAGTTGTTTTGCGAAAAAAATAAAGAAGAGGAATGCTATTGTAATGTAAGTTAGCTGTTACAATTTTTATGTTTGCATATATTTAGAATAGTTCGACATCTGCAGCATATTGAGATTGTTACTTAACGTTTGAGCGCCTATTTTTTCGTGTTATCTCGTAAATGAAAATTAATTGGGAGAATGATTTGTTTTATTATTCCTATTGTCTGTAATATTATATACTTAAACTACCCAGTATTTTTATTGTCGGTCTGCAAGGTATGCACATCTTACGGGTTTGAGACAGCGGTCACGTGATTGTCTATATCCCGTCATAAGTTCTATAATAAATAATACAACGTTGTTTTTTTTTTAACTGTTGTTCGTACTTGTTGGTTTGGTTTATTTTACTTCGAATTTCTGCCACTGTTGACTAATCGTAAAGATGAGAATGAGCGATGATATAATGAAATTGATGAAGGGACGCTCACGTAGAACATCCATGCTCAAACCGGGATTCGAGCGTCGTTGTCCTCTATGCTCGTAACTGTTGGGAATAACACATTATTTCCAGTGACGTCCCCATGGGGTTTGGTGGGTGTCATAATTCTTGTTTGATCCAGCATTAAAATAACGTCAAATGTAGGAAGACATGGCAAAATATTGGATTGACTAATAAAAACGGAAGACATACCTCTCCCCCTCCCTTCTGTGTGGTCATATCCATTACAAAGATCCTGGGCGAGCCATTAATTGTTTTGATAGCATACTGGCTATGTGGTCTTCCATTTCAACTGCTGTACATTTCAATTGTGTGTGTATTTGTTTAAGTCCATTTTGTGCTCCGTCTAATTGGGACTGGACCTACAGTTTCACGTTGATCTGAATCATTGTGAAATATGCCCCCACTAGGGTTTACAGCATTAACCCTACACAAATTGATTGATTGATGGAATGCTATTTTTAAGGGTAACAGTAGTATAAGCCGGAGACGGATTTCTTAAAATTTACAGGAGAAAAGATGAAAAAGTACTTACGGAATTGCGTTCTTGAGGACTTTCTGAAGCCGGTGAAATTGTTTTTTAGAATCGTGCAACGTATTTTGCCTGTAAATTAGCAACGACCAATAAATGATTATAATGTTAAAAATAAAGCTTTTCTCATGGAAAAAAAAGTGATTTCCAGCTTGAAAAATCTTCCGCTATGCATATGAGGTAAGTAGCAATGATTTTTATTTGAAAACAAACGAGTTTAATGTGTCTCCGGCTTATACTACTGTTACCTTTTTAAGTTCACTTATGCACAGTAAGGCTAATCGGGACTGGACCTACAGTTTAAAGTGTGATCTGAACCACTATGTGCCTTCACTGGGTATTGAATCCGGAATCCCTACACCATGGGGACGCCTGCTTTAAGATATATTTCAAATGTACATCCAGTTCTGATTGGCCTCTCTGATAGACATAAAACCTAGTTTCCAATCCTGAGTGAATTCTTGTTAATACAATTTATCACAAAGCAACTCATTAATGACATAGTTTTCTATAAAAGTGGTTTATGTGGTTTTTTATGCTTAGATAGCATAATTGAGACTTCAAGTATAGTTTAAAGTCAAATTCAAATCCCTGAATTGTGCCTTTATCAGGAATCAAACCTGGTACCTCTTCAATGATTTATCCACACACCGTAACAGCACTGCAAAATTTCCTCAACAGTCCCATAAAATTGTTCAGAAAGGATTGATTTATTGTTATTTTGGCTCTAAATTTTTCTTCATCCCTCCTCCTCCAATATGAACTTACACCCCACTCCCTGATGGAAAGTTGAGAATAAACTGGACTACTTGATTGAACAACAGCTTCTGTGGAAGAAATGTATTTGGAAAAATAAACTGGCACACCTTACGTGTTCTAGCAGTTCAGGTGGTGAAGAATATTTTTTGACAAATGAAGATGAGGCTTTCTTGTGTTAACAATCAGGTCAGGTTCTAGAGAACATGCCCAGCTTTTGAGAGTTACTATCACTATTTTGTTTCATCTTGAAAGATTTTAATATTATTCAGATTTTATCTGGTTATTAACTTGGAATCACTTCCATCAGATAGTGCTTAGGAAGTGTAGAGATACTACTACATTGAATAACTGTTTCTAAAACCAGCTAAATATTTACACACAATGATCATGATGGAATTGTTATACAGTATTTGACCAGTGAGAATTGAAAGTTGATGGGAAAAATTTGATCATTTTTGTGTGTCCCATTGAAAAATTATGAGAAAAGTTATTTTTGTGTCATTCCATATTTTCATATTAGTTTAGGGAATATTTAGTGATTCATGGAATTAAACTCGGTGGTGGACCATCTCTTGCGGGAGTCAGATGATTTTTTTTTTCAGCTGCCGCACACTAGGTAAAGACAAAGTTTATTGTCTGTTCTATACGTTTTCGGGTGATCACTTAATTTTAGATAACAAATGGATGGTGGTCACCATTTAGTCTTTTAGACATTTTGCAAGGATTGACATGTCGATTCATAATTTATTGTTAGTTGCAGTGCTTGAAGTGAGGGGGATGTGGGGAAGCAAAATTTTCACAAAGTTCCCCCCCCCCCAATCAACCTCAATGCTCAACCAAAAATCCTCCCAGCTAACATTTTTCACTTCAAGAGCTGCTAAGTTATAGATATCCTGAGGAGTGAACTCTTAATTGTATATGTCCGTAGGGAGTGGAAGTGGGAAGTGATTACTTCAATCCCTATCAACTTTTGGTTAATCAGACATCTTTATTTATTTATTTAATTGGAAAACAGTAGGGGACATGCCCAATTACAGTGTTCAGTATGGGATCTTTGCAAGGAGGGTGTTGATGGCCCCTTCTCTATCCTAGAATTAAATTAAATGTCTAATATTTGTTCAGCAAACTTCAAGTAAATGACTCATCCATTCATTAGTTTTTGTAGGGAACTTACATAACTCGTGATGGAATTCCCAAAATTAAAGTGGTATGACATCCAACTAAAAAAAATCATTTTGCAGTCTGTGAAGAATTGTGATGTATTTTGTTGAATACTTGGATTAGAAATCTTATCTTCCATATATGTTAGATGGTTGAATAACGGACTAGTGAATTTTAAGCATGAATATGTGTCAGGCTAGCATGTGTAGATTGTTGTACTGTTCTTTCTTTCTATAGGCTTCTTGTCAAATCATAGCCCTTTGCTAAATGATGGAGGTAATCAACAAAGCCCTTCATTTCATGCTGGAACTTACCCTGCTCGAGGACACTTGGTTTCTCCAGCAGAATCTGCTCGTGGACTTCCAGAAGGCAAGGTGAGAATATGGAGAGGTCATTATGTTTCACAGTGAATGCGGCATTACAAAATTGCTAACAGAAGCATATGGTTAATGTGTGTTTTGTTCTTGTGTGTCCAAGAATGTGGTTTAAGTTCCGTAAAATGCAAGGTAATCGGTGGACACACTGAACTTCCATTGCTGGGTCTTAAATTTGTAAGTTTTGGAAAGAACATAGAAATATATTTGTATTTTGGTTAATTTACGTCACTTTCTTATCCCTCCATGTTAATTGCGATGATGGGGATGAATGATGACTTGATAAAAGGAATGAATAAAGATGATGGAAGATCTATGTTTACCCACAATTCATACCTAGAACCAAGACATAGAAGTGGTGATATGTGTCAAAATATGCAACTATTATGCATTGTCTTCTAAATTTTTGCAGTCCTTGAATATATGTGAATAAATAATTTACACATAATCCACAAACTTCACACAGCCATTGCTATTGAAAATAATGTTTGGGACCAATAGAATTGTATAATATGGTTGCTATTCAAACATACTTGTTCTTATTTCTCATAATGTGTACTTAAAATATCCAACCCAACTACCATCACTTCAGGTATGATGGGCAAAACTTGCAAAGTGTGTCCATTTGTAGGCACTGAGTTCAATTTAAAATTGAACCTAGCACAATTATCAATCGGTGATCAAGAGAGTATGACTATTCTGGTCAGATTGGTGACAGATACCCACCAGTTCTTATTTCTAAATTATCAATAAGTGTCAATTCTTCCCTTTGACTTGTGATAGATTGTGTACACTTTGGGTGCTTATGAAAAAATGTATTCCTCCCCATCCCCCACCCCGAGATTGTACATAAGTACCTCACCTTTAAAACTCCTGATGCTACTCTTCAGTAATCATTTGCAAGAGTGTCTCTTAAAAATACATGTGAATATTCAGTGTTTGTAATCGTCGTCCTAGTTGGTAAAATGTGCTCTTCGTTGCTGTAAGGTTCCATTTTCACTACACAGTCCAGCACAACTGACGTGACTCCCACAGTACGATTAGACTGTGTACTGATTGTATCCATACAACGTCACCTCTCAGAAATGTTCTGTTTGATTGCAACGCCACCTCTTGGAAGTTTTCTGTTTGAGTACAACGCCACTTCTCAGAAATGTTCTGTATTGTAAACAAAGAGCAAACCTCGGACCGCGCAAGGAGTAAAGCACTCGGTGTTTACAAAATGCAATCAATAACGGCTTGTAACCACACATTTGCACACATTATTAGCATTTTACCAACTAGGACTACGTTTACAAACAATGAAGTCAGTGGCAGCTTGTAATCACACATTCGCGATTATCTCTAAAATGGCTCGTTCTCAGACCCATGTTTACTGAGACTTTTTTGGTTCTATTATCATCCACTTTCACCTGTGTCAGTTTACGCTATTACTTATGACATCCCCTGTACATTGAAACAATTTTTTAATTTTTGAAACCGGTACAAAAGCATTATACACATCCTTTTTTTTAAAAAAAAAATCATGATCTAAGGTTACAAAGAGAGGTTGAGTTTTTGTTTAAAGCCCATGTTATGCACAGATAAGCTAATGAAGGCTGGGCCTATAGTTTTTAGTGGAGTCTGAACCACTTCATTGCGTATCGAACCTGGGAGATTTAATAATTAAAATGTGTTTACCTCTAAATCAATTACTAATGAATTTGATTGCATTAATAAAGATGATCATTATTGCAACATATAAATCAACACCACATACATTAGCCTGCTATTGCTCATTATGAACCATTATGGTACAGCCTCAAACTTTCCACTTATAGTTAGTAATACTAGTATAATTGTGTGATAGGATTGATCTTGGTATTATTTATTTCTGTAAATAATCAACTTTTGTACTTTTTTGGTTTGTTACCGTCGAAGAAATTATCCTTTCTTCATTTTTTACGAGTGAAATGAGTGAAAATGTTACTTGCAGTTAAAGACTGATATTTTTCTAATTTATTTTGCATCTTAGCTTGTATGTTATATTATACATGAAAATATTGCTAATATATCTAATTAAAGTGTATTATTTACTTTGTGTTGTGAAAATCTTGGTAATTCTCTCTTTTGCATGTTTTTCCCCTATATAAATATATGTTCTTTCCTCCTTTTCTGTTAAACATCATTTTTAACTCCTCCCCAATATTTCTAACATTCACAGTTAACTTTAATGTCTTGTAGTGGCATGTAATTAACAGACAAAACCCATGAGGAAAGTACACATTTAAAAATAACATAGAATTGTCTAAAAAGCTTCCACTGTTTGCTTCTATGGGAATATAGGACAATGACATGATTTGCTTTTTTATTGGAACTTGTTCCCTTGATTTTTGTCCCACATAAAAATACATTAGTTCTATTTGCATTATGTCTGCAGTAATGAAACTATTAATCTAAGCATGATAATAAATGTTTTTTTTTGTAGTGGGAATAAAAAGGGGTTTGAGTATTTTGACTTGTAATGAATTTGGCATATGCAGTTTATCTAATCCCACACCTTGCTAGTACATATAGTAACCATTTGATTATCCCCACAAAAAAAAGTTTATTGAAGTTCTTTTCCTGTTTGTAAAGTATTATGAAGATTGGTTTGCAATATAGTAAAGTGTCTGTGAAGAGAGACTTTATTTTGAGAATGTGCATGATTTATATTTTGACCTTGCAAATTGCTTTAGTTAAATCAGTTAGTTATGTTTCTGTTAAACTTGTTTTGAAACATTGTGAAGTTTTATTTTTTGTTTATTTGTTTGCAAATAAATCAATTATGCAAAATTCACAAGGATTACATTCTATTCACTGATTGCCTTTGCTATATACAATGATACATATTTTTTTAATGAAGCTGTTAATCACTTTACTGTTACAATATGCAATACCTTTCTGTTGTAGCCTTACATGTGAACCAGTTAGTGTTTTGATATGCTACTTGTTTGAACCCATTTGAATTCTACCCTTCTTAATTTCTACCCTTATGAGAAACTGTGTGCATACACTCACACTGCCACTGCTTCAATAAATAGGACAGAACCTGTTGAGATTAAAACATTTTTATCCTTGCTTGGAGTACAGTGAAAATATTAGGCATGGTGTTTCCGGTGCGCTTCATACCCTGTACTGTTTGGAGTGAATGAAGAGAAGGTACACTTGCTGTTGGGGTAAACGAGAGCTGTTGCTTTTCCAAGCAAACTGGGAGTTAATGTGCCTTCCTCTTGGTTTATTGTTTGACGTAAACTGTGTCGCATGTCAAGCTGGTATACTAACCCACTTGCTTCAGAAGTGAATGGAAAAATATTTGTTGATACATGCCCTTCGTATGTTTTCAGCCTGTAACAACCGAAAGAACCAGACGGCACGTGATTAATGGACAGAACATCCCTCCTCCTGTGGAAAGACCTTTAAGGAAAAAAGAGATACAAAAGCTTCTCTCCCAAGCTGTTCCTTTGGAAGAAAGTACACCCCAGTGTAGACCACAGAGCATTCTTAAAAAAACAAGCGGTAGTGATGGTTCAAGCACACCTGCAACGAGGAGAAGTTACATAGAACCCGAGTACGTTTCGCAGAATTGGTATGATGCAGACGATGATTTGTATGACTTTGCAGATTTTAAAAGTGCCTGCTACGGTTTGCCGGAAGCGGATACTGTGACGAACCAAAGTTCCGCAGATGTCATTAGTTGTTATGAGTCGATTGGAGCCACAACCTGTTACGAGTCTGTCCGAGCAAGCAGTGTGTGTGAGTCTTTTGATGCGACAAGCTGTTACGAGTCAGCCGATGTGTTTAGTTGTTACGAATCAGTTCTGACAAACTCTACCAAAGAATTTCAGCTTGACCATCATGAGAGTAATGAATCCCTCGAAGTCGAAGAAGGGAACAAAAGTGACTTTGAGACTTCTGAAGTGAGAAAGCAAAGTGAAAATGTTGGGGAGCAAAAAGAGAAGATGAATAATTTAAATAAAGAGGACAGAGTAAATGCCCCTGAACCTGATAATTTGGATTCTTCGCTGGAAGAAGTGGACGAGGTGGTGGATGTGATTTATTCACAGAAGAACAACGAGGCACCAACTTCAAAGGCTGCAGACAATGTGAGCATTGGTTCGGCAGCATCATACTCCACCAACTCGATATCCCGGAGGGAGAAAAGTGGTTTCTTTTCGTTCCTTAAGTGGTTTCGGAAAGGCAAGGATGATACCTATGTTAAGAGTGGTGTGCAGAAGGTACCTGCAGATGAGCTTCAGAGTCAAAGCTCAAGCTGCGTCAGTATAAATACTCTCGTTAGTACTACCAGCAGTTTTGCTTTTGTACCGGGACAGCTGTACAGGGGACCTTTTCGCTTAGAGAAGAAAATTTCCGTGGGTCCCGAGACAGACACTTACAGAAGAAGATTACGACAGAGAGACAGAATACGGGAGTTGGACAAGAACCTCACTCTCAAGAGGAAGTATAGACTGTTCGGAAGTGCAATATCGATTAACAAGGAGAAAGACAAGACTATAATAGATAGTAGAGTGCAAAAGAATACGGAAGCAAGACCACAACCGGAAACCCCACATGCTGAAAGTGATAGCACTAATGAGGTAAAATTAGGTAAAGAATCTCCGGGAAGTAAGAATTCCACCTTTGGAAGGAAGAAACGCAAAGCACCAGCGCCTCCTGTTGTGGAAGTTAAGCAAGAACACTACAATGATCTTAGTCTGCCAAGCACTTTAGAGCACAAACTACGTGATAGAAAGGCAGGTGATTCTGGAAGTTTTAAGTTGGACAACATGTCGCACAGACGGTCGAACAGTGAATCAGCCAAAGACAAGAAGGCAGGTGCATATTGTCATGTTAAAGGGAAACGCAAAGCCCCTCCTCCTCCGTTACAGAATCAAGATGCTTATCCTGAGACTGAAGAACATTCCAAAACCAACTCTTTTGGCAAGTTTAGGAGCCCTTTCGGGAGTTTCGGAAAGAAGCGGCGAGCCCCTCGGCCACCAATGTATGACGACGAAGAGTTGGAAAACGATGATGCAAACAGCAGAGCTAAAAATGCAAGGAGGAAAGAAGACAAAGAAATACAAGCTAGTAATCAAGAGGGTTCGGTGTCAAGACTCTCTCCAGAGGAGAGACAGAAGCTCATTAATAACATTTCCTTGCTCAAAGCCCAGGCGAAACGACGAAGCGTAAGCTCACCGCCTGGTAGTCCAAATCTTGGTTGGAGAAATATTGATGCCGATGATGAGGATGATGTTAACCTTAATGTTGTTGAGAAAAGGGAAGTAGTGTGCAATGATTCATTGAAACTTGAACGGGGTGTTCTAAAGCCAAACAAGGCCATCCCAAAAGTAGGTAAAGATGCATCTGCAGAGAACAAAGCATCAATGTCCCCAAGACCTTGGTACAAACGTAATATTTCCAAAGATTATGGTAAGAAAGAAATATTCAAAAGTTTGGAAAAGAAGGAAAAAGAAGAACCATGGATGCCTGAAGTTGGATATTCAAGAACAAGTACTGCACTCCCAAATGAGAGCACATTTAACATATTTTCCAACCTTGTAAGAGGTGATGAAGCAAAGAAGAATGAGGATAAGAAGAAAAAGGATGAAAAAGAGAAAAGAAAGTCCCAAGTTTCCATGCTGGCAAATATTAGTGAACTAGACAGAGAAGCTGCTGAAATAGTTCAGCGTGAACAGAATCGTGAGAAAGCTCTTCTAGCTGCAGAAGATGCTAAATACTATTCGTATCCTGAAGTACCAGCGATACAACGACAGGAAAGTGTATCTAATGATGACTCTCCCAAAACAAAAGCTGAGAAGAAAAGTACAACCAGAGAACTCATTTCATTGTTCAATGCTATAAGCAATGTTTCAAGAATAACTGTCAATTCTAGTTTTTTTCCAAAAGAGATTGAAAAGAAATTATCATTCGGTGGAGGAGAATCATCAAAAGGAGCAGAGCGACAAGCTGGAACAAAGCAAAAGGGAGAAAAAACAGAATCAGTAAGTTCCCCAGGTGCAAAGAAAAAGCATTCCAACCCTATTGGAATCAAAGATAGTGATCCTCCCATCAGGACAGCAAGTATTGTTGAAACAAGATCCATGGCCGGACCATCAGCACCGACAATAAGCGAGATCGAGGAGAAACCCAAGTCTCAGGTAATTTACGAGGCAAATCGTTACAGGCGCCACCACTCGCCGAGCCCTAGTATCCCCACAATAGCAGAACAGTCTGAATCTGCAAGTTCGGTGCTCAGCACCCCTGCTTCTACATTGGGTGAGAAGAAAATCCAAGCTGCAGAACCATCTGTTGCCGAATCTCCAACGAAACCAGAGCCGCTGCAAGAAGCCAAGACAATTGTCATCTGGGTTTGTCCAAGATGCACTTTAGAAAATCCACGCTGGAGGCTAACTTGCGACGCTTGTGAAATGTGGAGACCTGCTATTCGAGAAGAGAAGACTGTATTTGAAGGTGGGGTTGATGAAGTTGTGCCGAGAGAGGAAGTACCGAGGTTAACACATCATGTAGAGGCAAAATTAGAAAACGGTACTAGTAAAGTTTCTCCTCCAGATAAAATTACAGACAATGCAGCAGCTACAAAAATTGTAAAACCACTACAAGTTAATTGTGAAATGAAAGGCCCACCTACTAAATATGGAGAAATGCTGAAAGACCAGGGCAATGTAGTATCTTCCACACATCCTTCCAAAGTTATATCAGTAAACGACAAATCTCCAGCTAAACTAAACTCCCATTCAGAAGAAGAAACTCGGGCAAAAGCCACATCTATGATACAGAATGTTGTTCCTGAAAAACAAAATGCCAACAAGGCTCAAAATAATGGCAAAGACATACCTTCAATGCCAGCAAATTTCATAGGTGGTCGTACAAAACAAGATGACAAGAAACAAATAGCAGTTGTGAGCCAGGTAGTCCCTGTTTTACAAGGCCCTGGGAAAGACTCGGAGCCATCCATTATAGAGGATCCAGATTTTGAGGAAGTAAGAAAAGCACGGCTTGCATTCTTTAACCGAAACTCTAAGACAGAAGATGATTTTAAAGAAAATGCTCTAGAAGTCATTTGTGGCAGCAAAATACTGGATAACGTTTCTGGCATAACTGCTACAGATCAAGTGAAAGGTATAACTCCCAAAGAACCATTGAAGCAAAAAAATAATGAGGAACTAAAGCATTTAGATACATCTAATACAAAAGTGTTGCAAGAGGGTCAACAGAAATCCAAAGGTGCCATTTCCAAAAAAGTGGAAAGTAAAGCTGTTGAAACGCAAAGAACTTCATTCCCAGAAAGTATGGCAGTTATTGTTCCGGTAACTACCAAGCAGTCAAATGCAAAGAAAAATGACAGTGGAGGAACACATCAAGAAAAAGTTTCAGTGTCTGTCAATACAAAGGAGGACAGCGGAATGTGCATGTTACAGGAAATTACAGTGATGACAGCGTCTGTTTCTAAAACAAATGCTTCCACTTCAACAGAGCATAAGAAGTTCTTAGCAACATCTCAACCTTCTATTAGCAATGGCCATGCCAGCAATTATGCTGTGGTTAAGAAGAGTGAAGTTAAAGCTGTAGCATCTACTGGGATCCTGAATAAGTCTTCTAGTAGCACTGTGAAAGAAGCTATTGCAGTACCTTCCCAAGAAAGGGCACTGCATTCTGTAGCTGATACAAAAGATGTTGGTTGCAACAAGCCATTAACTGTTGGTGGAAGAGACAGAAAACCTCCTGTTGATAATGGTGTAAAAAGTGCTGGTGATGTTTTGTATGCAAAACGGGAATCGGCAATGCAAGCCAGTGCAAGTACTGATATAAATAGATATGACAACTTGATTAAAAAGCAGTCGGATGAAGATAAACAAAAGCTGAAAGAGATATTGAAGGAAATGAAGAACTCTCTTCCTCACAAACCACATGCTTCTCCTTCCGTTAATGATGTACCAAAAGCTACTGTAGAAGCATCAAAACCAGAAATCAAATCTGAAAGAGTAATACCCAAGCAAGATATTCCTAGCACCAATAAGCCTGCAGAACATCGTAAATCCAGGGATGCTACTACTGAGACTAAGCAAAATGATGCTCAGAAACTTGGAGCTATTAAAAAGGTGCCACAGAAACCTGTGAGACGTGATAATAAACAAAGCTTGGCAAATGGCATTGTGGACAAAAAGCTAAAGAGTGACACTGCACAGCATAATGGATATGCAGAACTCAAAGTTGCAAGTGAGACTTCTGGGAAAGTTCTTGCAAGTGGATCCAACTCTCAGGTGGCAGAGGCTCTTCTTATAACGACGGAGACTGTGTATGAAGAGGTGATAGTGAAAAAGGCCCCCAAAAATACTGAACCAGAAAAACCCGCCAAAGTGTCGACCTCAGTGCAAACGAGTGGAATTGTAAGAAAGCTGCAACCAATGCCGAGGACAAGGAGGAGTAAAACTGAACCAGCAGTGCCGCCGACTGCTTCGTCTCCTGTGCAGGTGCCAATAACAGTTGAAGAGCTATCGGCAGGCATCACTGGTGCGAACCAGCCTGGAGAAACAGCCATCGCCATCAAAGGTGGTAAATTGTACACGTCACTTTCCAAAGATGCGCGAATTGGAAAGGGAACTTTTGAGTTAATAGGAGCAAAGGATTTTGCAAGTATTGAAGCAACCAAGGTTGGCAATGAAGTAAAAGCAGTTGTTCATGTGTATGCTAACGTCCCTGTGCCCGTTGCAATCCCAGTATGCACCGTCCCTCAAACAGAGAAACAAGTAGTAAGTCAGGCCTTGAAATCTGTCTTGAAGGATGCTAGTCATTCAGGTGATGTCAGAAAAGTTAACTCTTCTCAACAGACGCAGTCTCCGTGTCCGCAAGATTCCAGAGAAGGCAGCTCGAGTAGCCACGAAACTCCTCGGACTCCTCACAATGTCTCGTGGAAAGATCCTGCTGAACCCGCCAAAGCATCTGGGAAGACACAGGAGTCTACGCAAGATACCCCCAAGAGCAAGCCTCCGCCACATCCTTCTCCCATACCTCCAAGCAGGAGCGGTCCTGAACCTGTGAAAGCAGAGGTGAGAGATGAGAGACCGACGAGCGGAGCTACATCAGATGCTGGTTCTGTTGCGAGCAGCGATTACAGTGAGGTGGAGCGGTTAACAGCTCAGCTCACCAAACCTAAAGGGTTGGCGGACTTCAAAGGTATGGTGTGCAGCATGATATTTCCAAGCATGGTGTGGATTTCGTGGAAAGAAGAGAAGCATGGCCCTAACTTGAGTCTCGATTTGTTCACAATAACATACTTATGAAGGAGTGTAAGTATATTTGAAATCTTGTATTTGATATTAGTCTATAACAAACTACATTTTACTAACACATTTTTTGTGTTGTGTCATAAAGTTGCATCTTACATGATAACATTTGTTGTTGAGTTTTGTGTATTATATTGTAATAACATTTTACTAAGAAAAGTGTCATAGCATGGTATCATTTGTGTTCAGAATTTTGAATCAGTTTTATTTCTAAAATGTTTTACAAAAGACTAACAGAATGTCAAGTTTGTTTGCAGCTACAGTTTAGTTGTAATGTTTTCGTAATTGTGCTAATTTGTTGTTGATTTAGACTTAATTAATAAAAATTCGTAGATTATGTACTCCTCCAACAAGTATACTTATCTTCAATCTTTTTCTCAGTATTTCAACAGCAACATTGAAAGTGTTGTAAAATTACCAAAAAAGATAGTATAGTGTATGTGTTTGTGAACATAATCTATGTGCTTCTATTGAAATGGTAATAACGGTAAACTTGAAAATACACTCAGAACTATTATTCATTATTAACCATCTTGTTGAATGAAATGCAAAACTCATAGTGCCACAAATTAACTTACAACAAAAGTTCAAAATTCTGTGAAAATGTACTTCCATGTGTGAAACAGATGTAACATTCTGCACATGGATCTTAACATTTTGAATGTTGCATAAGAACATGTAAAAGTGTAGGCATGTGATTCAGAATGCATTGGTTTGTCAGGTGTTACTTCAGAATATCATGACTAAATGAATAGACAATATGTGCCTACTAAGTAAAGTGTGACAGAGCATAGTGAGGTAGGTCAGACAATGGCACTATGCAGAACAAGAAGTCTCCAGGAAATACAAAGAGAGTCCACCCCTGAATGGAACCAGTTCAGGTGAACGTCTCCAATGTTGTGATTCATGTCTGAACTGGTCAGTGCTCCATGACAAACTGCCTTGCAAGTCGTACATTGCCTAATCATGATAGATATAATTTATGCTACCTTGTAGGTTTTCCGTGGGTAGTAGATAGCTCGATTTAAAATTTCTGCAAGTGCTTTCTCAAAATTTAATGTTATTGATAATTTGGCCACAATGATTTTGATATAATGATTGCAACTACTACCATAAAGATATGTTAGGAGTTACCAGAGTTTTAAGCTGTTATTAAATTTTACATTTTTTTTCGTGTATCTATACTCTACTAGTAGATGAAGGTGGTACAGCACCGATAAAATGTTAGTTTCTTTAAACACATGAAATGTACTTACATATCCGTGTAACAGTTTATTTCATTTGATTAATTCTGGTGACCACCATCCACGTTGTCAGCTTGGTAGGCTCCCGGCAGTCAATACAAGTTTCAAAATACACCATTACACAGATACGTAAGTATATTTCATGTATATATCAATATCCCACTGCATCTACAGTGTATGTCCCATAACATTAATATAGTTTGGTGTTGCTAACTGATGACCACCATATCACTATGAATATTAATTTGTTACATAGCTGACCTCGAAGCTTCTCCTCCTGAGCTGAACATGAACACACTGGCCATAAACCGTCTTCTACGAAGGTTGGAAGCTGCCATAGCTGGAGGCCAACATCATCAAGCTGCTCGATTGGCAAGAGAGCTAGCTCGTCTGAAGATCAGTTGCTCAGTCACCCGCCATCGTCGGAGCCTTGACACCAGCCCAGCTGCTATCATGTGAGTTAGGAATACGTTACCTCTACCTTTAAATCATATGATTTTGTATTCCTCGCCTACAATTGTACGAGTTCATTATTTTTTTTTTGTTTGTGTAGTTTTTGTGGATGTTTATGAGTGAGTCAAATTCATGCTAACAGGCTGTGATGACCTGAAGCTTCAGGAAATTTGCTTTACTGTGGAAAATCTCAGTTGACACTGGTATATTGTCATATATATTATAATATTACGAAATATTTTCACCGTGGTTCCTTGCTGATTCTTATAAGATGCCTATGGTGCATTTGGATTGGATTCACACTTGATTGTTTTAAAACGACACAAGTACACAATTTCTGATTTCAATTTTATCATTAGTTGTTGTTCTGTTTATCTTTTTTGCTATTTGTGTAAAAGAGTAAAATGCTCCCTTGTTCTTTGCACCATGCCAAGAAGACATGCATATAGGGAGTATGGAGGGCCCCACACTCACGGCCGAAGGTGGGGATGATGTGATCAGTACCATGCCCCTAGCCACCTTTACCTCCCAGAGTTTCCTCCAGGTGCCCACTCGGGTGGGCACCAGAGCCACTTGAACAGGTGGAAAAAATCCCGGTTCTATTCCACCAGGGATCGAACCCTGGTGTGCCCGTACAGGCTAGCTCTTTCCCCCCTGGGCCGCTTGGTTGAAGCCGAACAATAGGCGGTTGGGGAACAAGCCATCCAGGGTTCGATGCCCGGCTGTACCTGCACGGTGCACATAAACAAATAGAAAAATACTATTGAGATGGGGGGAAAGGATGGGTTGCATATGAAATTATGGCGATTTGATTAATGGACTGTGATATGTGAATATGTATTATGTTAAGAATCTCTACATGATATGAGAACTGCAAGTCCACACCTAATTTCAATTCCGGTCACACTTACACCGATGTCCTGGCGCTGTGTATTGATGTCTCCATTGTCTGCCGTTACAGAACCTGGTTCTCCCAACTGTCCGTGGTGTCAATCACACTGCCCTCCGGTGACGATTCCTACGTATATGTCAGGCCGCGGAAGCACACGTCACAGTTCACATCTGTCTTCTGTATACTGACCAGTTACATATGTAATAGTTTATCTTGTGACGAAAACTATCCTGTTCATCGTAAATCAAGGGTTAAATGCTATGCTCTCAGCATTGACGGACACTGGCTTCTAGACACAGGATGTTCAGTATAACCATTTTTGCACGGACTACTCTCGGCGCAACCTCTCGACAAAGACTTGTTAAGGCAAATCCTCAACACTTCTATCGCAGCTTCTCGACAACAGATTCTCCAGCACAAGTTCTAGACACACACTTGTCACTTGAATTGTCAACACCGATTCCTCACTTGCATTCTCAACGCCGATGGGTTAGGGGTTTTTGTCCATGTCCACTTTCTATTGGCTGGCGTGGAGGAGGGTGTTGGTTGCAGGGAAGAATGGAAATATTTCACGTTGGGGAGACAAAGGGGCTTCTGGGAGAGAAAGCCTAAATATAGCCGTCGCCTTTTGTGGGCAAGGCAAATGACCTTTGCTTGGCTTCTCTGAAACTGACGGAGATTTGGAGACGTGCTGAATGTTCGATTATAATAATAAATGTAGAAGATGATATATTTATATATTGATACTAGTGTGCACGTATTGAATGCAGGTACATTATGCCCCTCCCAAGTGCGATACTTGGGACTGAAGAGATCTCAAGTGAAGCACTGACACAAGTAATGATAAACAAATATGTGGCCACCTTGGTCGCCTGACTTAAATCCTGAAAATCGTTGCGTTGATTAAATATGTTCCGTAGAACGTGAACAACATCATCATTGCATAATACTAATAACATGTGTATCTATGCTTCCATTATACTACTACATGCTAGATCCCATACATAAAATTCAAAATACTGTTGGAGAGTAAATGCAAAACTAAATACACAAGAAAATGATAATTCCCACAAATGAAATAATACTTCACCACTACCACACAAAACTAAGTACATATATATAATTACCATAGAAATACAGTAGAAATAAAAAAAAACACAAAATCAAATAAGAATGTTACATAAGAATAATAGTAAATGAAATAAATAAGATAGCAAATCCACTAAATAGGTTGACAGATATAAGAGTAAATAATGTTAACGATTTCAAAATTAACAAAACATAAACTTGGAATAAGAATAATATCTTTCCTTTATATGCTCTTTCATTTCATGCTGTCAGATTTTTAGCCTTACATTCCTTGTTGAGGCTGATGAAATGGCTTCAGATTTCTAATGTTCTGAGTTCCCAAGGACTTTCCATTTCCAACAGACTCTATCGCATAGGCGTTTTGTGATACTCTTCTCACTACCCTCGCCGGACCTTCATAGAGCAAGAACAGCTTCTTTATCTTGCCGTCCAATTTGCTGCTCCTTGGATGCGTCTTTACGAGAACAAGTTGTCGCCATATTTCCCTTGTGGGGCATCTCCCTGTATGCATTTGGAAAGGGGTGAACCCTGTGCTGCCGTGAGTCGTGAGATTCCAGCATTGTATGGCGTACTGCAGATAATCTGCCCACCCCTTTTGGTGGGAGTTGCAATAAGTGCTCAGGACCCTCACCAAATCTTTTATGAGTCTCTCAGTGAGATTTCCACTAGGGTGCCAGTAGCTGGTGTGCTTGGGTTCGATCCCATGTTCGCGGAGCGCATTGATCCATCTTTTGTTAGTGAAAGTCGGACAGTTATCTGACAACACCGCTCTAACTTG
Source organism: Lepisma saccharinum (assembly GCF_977018435.1). NCBI lineage: Eukaryota > Metazoa > Arthropoda > Insecta > Zygentoma > Lepismatidae > Lepisma > Lepisma saccharinum. The sequence continues at coordinate 32,385,546 of NC_139245.1, read as the reverse complement.
CTGCACCTTCGTGACGTAATCCTGCAGTAGACATCTCAGAATCGTGTCGGTAGTTGCTCTTTTCACAGCATATGCCGCAGCGTATTTACTATAACAGTCATACATGACAACAATATACTGAACTCCACCTCTGCTTCGAGGCAATGGACCAACCGTGTCGAGGCTGAGTAGGTCCCCGCATGCTTTCGGGATGACAGACTGCATGGGCCCACCGTATCGTTTGTTCGGTGCCTTCACCTTTTGACATATCTTGCATCCCGCGAGCACTCTTCTAACGCTCCTGTTCAGGTTCGGCCATGTAAACAGTTCCGCGACGGCAGCCAACGTTTTGTCCACTCCAAAGTGAGCATAACTCGTGTGATAATATCGGACCAAGTCGTCTTGCAGTTGCGTCGGTAAGCGAAGTCGCCAGTCATTACTTTCGGCACGTGTTCGTTTGTAGAGCAGTCCATTCTCCAGCTTGTAGAGTGCCTTAACTCTCCTCTCGGTCGGCGAACCAGTGGTGTTGACCACACCACCTTCTAATCTTTGAATGACACTTCTTAGCTTGTCATTGGCTCTTTGATGGGCACCCAGGTCTTTCAGCGTGGGAATGACTTGTTTCTCAATGGCGAGCTTTAGTAGTGCCATTATTTCTGCATTGTCTTCCTGGAGATCATCTTCCATCGCCACCTTACTTGTGTCTGGATTCAGCGGTGCGCGGCTGAGGAGATCAGCGGTCACATTTAGCTTTCCAGGTACATACTCGATGACAAAGTCGTAGCCCTGAAGTTCCATTAACCACTTTTCAATCCACTGGTTCCTTATCCTGCATCGCAACATGTAGGAGAGTGGCTTGTGATCTGATTGAATTATAAATCTAGTGTTGAAAACGAAGTTTCGAAATTTCCTCACTGCGAAGACAACTGCAAGTAGCTCTCTCTCGCATGTGCTGTATGCTCACTCTGCACGGTTTAGCGTTCTTGAGGCGAATGAAATCACCCTCGGATTTCTTTCCTCATCATGTTGAAAGATGGCAGCACCGATACCGGCCTTCGCATCATCCGCCACAATGTAGAAGGTCTTTCCTTGTAAGGGATGCTGCAGCATCACGTACTTAAGGAAATCTGACTTTATTTGCTGGTACGCTTCCTGGCACTCCTGCGTCCACACGAAACGTGCATTTTTCTTGAGTAGCTGCGTCAGCGTTGCACTCAGGGTTGCCAGTCTTGGTGAAAATGTCCTGTAAAAACAACAACATCCTAGGAATCTCCGCAGTTGTTTCGCGTTGCGAGGAGCCGGCATCTTGGCTATCGAATCTACTTTCTCTGGCTGGGGCATGATGCCACGTGACGTCAGAATGAAGCCTAAGAAAGAAACTTCCTGCTTGCCTATCGTGCACTTTCGCAGTTTCACGTGAAAGCCTCCGACGAGTAATCTAGCGAAGATTATATCTAGCTTGTTCAACAGGCCTTCGTACGTTTCATCAGCGCACAGGATATCATCAACATACGGAACCACAAACTGGAGCACTTCCTCTCCCAGCACTTTCTCGACTCACCTGACGCAGCCGCTGCTCGTCGTGCGCAGTCCTCGTACGTGAGTCGCGATATCCTCTTCTGTGTATGCACCTTTCAAGTTAGCTTTGAGAACCCTTTTTCCCGCCACATTCGCATTCACACTTCTCAAGTAATTGTATGCTTTCTCATGATGGCTCACGGTAATTTCATTCATTTCGTCAACTGTGTCGACCAACATGTGACATATGTTGCTGAGTGCATTCTCATTCAAAATGAACGGTACGCTAACGCTTTGGTTATCGACGTTGAGGTGCATTGTTTTTGTTTCGAAATCTAACCTGGCCTTGTAATCAAGCCATGTGTCACACCCTAAAATCAAATCGTGCCTTAATCCAGGTACGACCAGAGCAGGACAACATAATTTTGCTCCATTTATTTCAAGAGTCAATAAAGCTTGTTCTTGAATTTTGACATCTTTTGCGTTCGTCGCTCCTCTCACAACGACGTTGGTTACTCTGAACGAAGGCAAAGAGGGGTCATTTCTTATCAGCTGGTTTAAAAGATCTGCATTAATTCCCGCACAGGTGGCGCCTGTATCTACGAGACAATGGATGACTTGCTTTCCTACGCATGCTTCGATTTGCAGGAGGTAACGCATCCCTTCATTCTTGAGGGTGGTCCCATTATCAGTGACGTCAATGGATGCTAGAGACTGGTTTTGAGCGCTCATTTCATTTCTGCACAATCGTGGGGCAGTGTTGCCATCAGCTGATCTATCAGCGTTAGAATTAAACTTTGTGCTAGATAATAAAACATTGGAGGGCTCACTTTCACTTCCGACGAACGGTACTTTCACCCTAGTCTCTTCATCTGAAGCATTGCTTTGACGTGTCATCGGCCTCGGGCTATCAGAAATATGCAAAGGTCTCCTCTTCACGCCCTCTGAGTTAGTAGTACTACAAACTGGTTCTTGACTCAAAATCTGAGCTGCTGTATAAATGGGGAATTCACTCGTGGTTCCATGAAAGTTCGCAACTTCGCCTGCAGGTCTCTCCCCGTCACCTGAAGGCGTATCTAGTTTAAATCTGGGTGATTGGTATTACGTGGGTTCAAGTCCCTGTTGCTTTCTTGTTTGCTGCGCCGCCAATCGGCTCCGTCCCGCTGGCTTCTCTGGAACCTCGGCGGCTGGTTGTTCCAGCATCCTCGGTTCGAGTCCCGGCGTCGGTCATTCGGTTCTCTCTCCCTGTTAGTATTGCCAGGGCCGTTCAATGCCATTGCATTCTGATGAGCGACGTGCTGTCTTCTCTCCTGGGGGTATTCCCTGCGGGGTGCACTCGGCCTGTCGGAACTCACATTTGACAGTTCTTTTAAAATGTTCATTAGTTCGGAAAGCGTGGAGGCGCCATGTGCAATCAGTGTCCTCTGAATTCCTGGATTGAACTGTTTACTAATGGCTTTGATAAGTTCGCTTTCCGACAATGGAGTTCTCAGTGCTCGATTTATTTTCACCTGCCTTGCTGCATGTTCAGCAAACGTCATTCTTGAGGCGTTGTCGTATTTGTTTGTATACAGCGACAATTTCAGAGCAGACATAGTGTTATCGTCTCTGTACTCTTCTTCCAGGGCCGCCTTGAAAGTAGAAAGGTCCCGTATGTCATCCGCTCGCATCTCATACGCCTGCTTTGCTCTTCCCGTCAAGGTGTTCCGGGCGATGCAAACTTGCAACTCTGGAGGAACATTGCTGAGCATCAAATAATCTTCCAGTTCTTGGAAATACGTTGAGAGGTTCAGTGGACCTTCAGATCTGTCGAAGTTAGGCTTGAACAGAGCGTGAACCTTCACCGAATGTGACATCACAGTGGGTCGGTTATGCGTCTGATCGAAGAGCGACTGGCTGACGTTCGATTCACTGGACGTCACGACTCGTTGTTGTTGTTGCTCACTGATCAAAGGGTGGCGAGTTGATCTCTCGGAATCGCGTGCTTCATGGCAAATGCTATTGCGCAACACATCTACGTCCTTGCGAACATCTTCAATCGAATCCAGAAGTCCCTTGATCGTATCCTGCGTAGCGCTCCGAGTGGAATCCAATTCGGCTCTTAATTGCGTCAGGTCTTGCCGATTAGATGCAATTGAAGCTTCCATCTGTTGTTGGTTTTGGCCACACGCTGATATTTCGACATCGATTCTGTTGAGGTCAGATTGGAATCTCTCAGCAAGTTTGTTGCGATTATCCTCACAAATCTTCTGCATCTCAGCCCTTGCTCGTTCGCCATCTCTCGTCATCGAGTCCCTTAGTTTCTGATTTTCTTCGCTGATGTAGGTGTAAAGGGCACCTATTGATTGCTCATGCATTGATTGGACATTGCTGATTTCTTGGTGGATATGTTCCCGTAGTTCCTGGGCTATCTCTTGCGTCACGGTTCTCATGCTGGTCATTATTTGGGCCATCATCTGCTGCATATTCATCGCTTCTGGATGTTCCGTCGACGTGTTGGTCTCGCCACTCTTCTCGACGTCGTTTTCTCCGCCTGCCATTTTTAATTTTGATTGTGAGCGAGTAAGCACCATAAACAATATGCCAAAATGCACTAAAGTTCAAATTGAGAGAATTCTTTTTTCACTGTTGACAACTCGTTGCAACTTTTATACTCGCCGATCGTAGCACTTTAACACAATTCGAAAATTTTTGAAGCGAAGCACTCGCGAACATCCTAACGGTACATGCAAGCGACTACTACACCACATGCAAGAAACAAACTACATCTACGAAACTACTGATAATGGAAACACATGCACACAAGCAATTTAAAATATAAATGCGTCGATGTTGCTCTTCAAATGGTGGAAATGATGTCAATGAAAACAAATATGGATGTAAGTTTGTGTCATAAATTGAAATTAGTTTGAAGTGAAAAAATGTGAAATTTCATGAAAAGTGGGTACTTTTGAAGCCAAACTTGGGTTCAAATGCCTTACTAATGGGCGCCATTTTATGTGGCCGTACAGGCTAGCTCTTTCCCCCCTGGGCCGCTTGGTTGAAGCCGAACAATAGGCGGTTGGGGACCAAGCCATCCAGGGTTCGATGCCCGGCTGTACCTGCACGGTGCACATAAACAAATAGAAAAATACTATTGAAATGGGGGAAAAGGATGGGTTGCATATGAAATTATGGCAATTTGATTAATGGACTGTGATATGTGAATATGTATTATGTTAAGAATCTCTACATGATATGAGAACTGCAAGTCCACACCTTACTTTCAATTCCGGTCACACTTACACCGATGTCCTGGCGCTGTGTATTGATGTCTCCATTGTCTGCCGTTACACAACCTGGTTCTCCCAACTGTCCGTGGTGTCAATCACACTGCCCTCCGGTGACGATTCCTACGTATATGTCAGGCCGCGGAAGCACACGTCACAGTTCACATCTGTCTTCTGTACACTGACCAGTTACATATATAATAGTTTATCTTGTGACGAAAACTATCCTGTTCATCGTAAATCAAGGGTTAAATGCTATGCTCTCAGCATTGACGGACACTGGCTTCTAGACACAGGATGTTTAGTATAACCATTTTTACACGGACTCTCGGCGCAACCTCTCGACAAAGACTTGTTAAGGCAAATCCTCAACACTTCTATCGCAGCTTCTCGACAACAGATTCTCCAGCACAAGTTCTAGACACACACTTGTCACTTGAATTGTCAACACCGATTCCTCACTTGCATTCTCAACACCGATGTCCTCTGTCTAGCTTATAGACGCACCTGAACCGCCAAAATTCACCGATGGGTTAGGGGTTTTTGTCCATGTCCACTTTCTATTGGCTGGCGTGGAGGAGGGTGTTGGTTGCAGGGAAGAATGGAAATATTTCACGTTGGGGAGACAAAGGGGCTTCTGGGAGAGAGAGCCTAAATATAGCCGTTGCCTTTTGTGGGCAAGGCAAATGACCTTTGCTTGGCTTCTCTGAAACTGACGGAGATTTGGAGACGTGCTGAATGTTCGATAATAATAATAAATGTAGAAGATGATATATTTATATATTGATACTAGTATGCACGTATTGAATACGGGTACACGGGTCTCTTCATGGTAGTCAGACACCCTAACGACTGAGCTACCGTGGCTATTTAATATTTGTGTGTTTGCATTTAATCTTAATTCAGACATTTATTTGTGTGTTCACTCTTTTATATATTCATAGTGTTTTACTCTGCAGTGTGATCTTCATTTCTTGGTTTACATTTTTCCTCCCACTATGCTTGCAACAAATTTCATATCAGGCATTTACATCTTGTCTTCATCTCTGTTCTCCAGGTTCCTCTTTCATTCTTTATAAGTTATTACAAGTAAAACACATTTCATAAATAACCCTTTTACATGTACATTCTTATACAAGGTCCACCCATAAAAAAAGCTAACTTTTTTTTTTAGGAAAGAAAACAAGTAATTACCTTCAATGACTTTATCACCTTCAAAATAATCACCAGAGGAGGCAGTACACTTTGACCAGCATTTGTACAGGTCTTGGAAACACTGTTGATAGTCATTGACAATAAGTGTTCGCAAAATACACATAACATTTAATTTAAAGTCTGTGATGTCGTCAAATCTTCATCCTTTCATTGCCATCTTAAGCTTGGGAAAGAGGAGAAATCAGCAGGCGATAAGTCCGGAGAATATGGAGGGTGATTGATCACTGTCACTGAATGCTTGGCAAGGTATTGTTGTACAGACAATGCGGTATGAGGCCAAGCATTATCATGTGCCAGAATCACAGAGGTCCTTCCTAACCTGCTTCATCCTGTTTCAGTCGACCAAGCACTTCCTTGTAATACCACTGATTGATTGTTTTGTTTTCAGGGACAAATTCATGTTGGATCAGTCCTTGGAAATCAAAAAATGTGATCAGCAGCACCTTTGTCTTCGATTTCATCCTGATCTTGGTTCATCCTTGACACTTTCACGTCCACCTTTGAAACGATTGTACCACTCATAGACCTGGGTTCTTCTTGATAATGCTGCATCACCATACACTGCCCGTATCATCTGTAATGTTTCGGTAAACAATTTACCCAATTTGTAACAAAACTTTATGTTGTAACGTTGTTCCATCTTGGTGCACGTATTTTGTACGCCACCTACACACGACTTGTATCTGACACATGCTTGCCCCAATACCGACTGCCTGTAACAGGTTGAAACATGCTCTGGCGGGATGTTTCGATATAGCTCTTTGCAGTGTTGCCAGAATACGCTACCTTTTTATTTGGTTTGGTTCTTTTTTTTTATGTTTCTGTTTCTTTATGGGCAGACCTTGTATCATCAACACGAAACTTTCCTGAATCCATAAGGAGGCACATTGATGCGAAAGCAAACAAAACTTCTCGCAATATTGCTACGTGGAAAAGTACATGTCACGCCAGACACCTATTTCACTGCTGCATGTCGATTCGCTACGCACCTTAAGTCAGAAGCAAAAGTTAAAAAAACATTGCCATATCTCCAGTGAACTCGCAGCGAAGAGAATGTCATGTAAGCCGAGGAGAACAGCATAGAGAAAGCTAGTGTTTCCCTCTATAGTCGTTTTCACGTTCAGAAGACACAATGGGCTCTTATGGGCAATGCTTTTCTTATGGGAAATACGAGCGCGCTGTTGTGAAATTTCTGGATTTACAAATTTAGCTTACATAAACTGGTAACTTGCTTACATAATTTTAGATAAATTAAAAATGCAAATTTTCTGTGAAAACACAATTTTTACATTGTTTTCATTCCTAATGTTGAAACATGCCGTAAAATTGAAGCATTCATTATTAAAAAAATTGACACTGTTTTTTAATTGTCATAGGTGACGGTGGTACTCAGAATTTATCAATACTTTAAAGCATATTTGCATTAAAAAATATTCAAATAAAGTATGTGGAGATTTTTTATATTCATGCAGTAGAAAATGTCGTCGCTGGCCATTTTTTGTTCTGTAATTCCAAGTAAAAACTTCCAGCGACAAAGTTGTGGAGAAAATAATGAAATTATTTTTTATAACCACTCAAAGTTTCCCAGAAATATTACTTCCATGCATTTGGAGTTTCTTTTTAACCCGAACCGTGCACGAAGTAAGGAGACGTTGTCTGGCCATCTTGAGCTGACTCACCGCAGCATTCCGGCTAATCACCACCAAGTTTTCGAGTTGTTATTTTATTTCCATTCAGTAAAAATATGAACTTCATGTAGTTTGTTATAATAGAATTGAAATTACTTAAATTTAATAATTGACAATTATTTCCAATGCTGCTCTTGTGAGCAACATTAGTGCTGTCGCAAACACATTGTTTTTGTTTACATTACTGTCGACATTAATACTGAAATGAAGATCACCTTTCAGTTTCCAACGTACACATCAATTCATAGACACCATATTAACCTTTGAAAGGCTTTCCAACACGTGACAAAATATGGGGTTTCAAGATAGAAATATGACATGCCTTGCTTGAGTCATTCAGGTCTTATCAGTTCACGTGGGCCATAACTCATTTGTTTGTTTGGGTTGCAACTTGAATCTAACCCATGTGCCAGGTTCCCCTTACTTAGATCTGCTTTGGTCTGTTTAGACTTTTTCCCTCTCTCGAAAAAGTGTTTTCAGTTGTGTGAGTTCTCGGTGATTTTTACTTTTTTAAGTCATTTCTGAAATGTCATATTCGTGCATTACACTCGCGTGTGTAGTGATCACAATGGATCATAGTAAAAAGGGTAACTGTAACGTTTACAGTATAATATTAATATTAATAATTACATATAATTATCATTATATATACAAAATATGTAACACCTTCATTGTGAAGGAAGGTCATCATTTCCCGGCGACATGAGCTAGCGCTGTATTAGCAACACTGTGCGGTTTCTCCATAAGCACCGTTGTGTCTTCTGAACGTGAAAACGACTTTAGCAGAGGAAAGTGTAACTACCTCAATACTTCGCAGAGCATCTGCAGCGTGCTTCCGTGTTGATGCAAAGCAAGAATTTGTAACGTATTGTTATGCAAATTTTTGCATTCAGAAAATACGCTACAACCAGGTACCCCAAGTTTTAATCCCAGGCTGGGCATGGTTGTTCTTTGCGAGTGCCCTTTCATCGTCATCTTGGCAATTAGCCAAAAGTGTCATCAAAGCGAAGTAAAATTAACCAAATCTATCAATCTATCTAACACCATGTAGTGAACATAATGTATTTGTCTTGCCTGCCAAAAGAGCATAAACACAAGAAGAAACACAGCACACTTAAAAATAAACCTGGAAAAAATTCTTACCTTTCGCCAGCTTCCCACCGACATTGCCAAGGATAAAAATTGAGGTAAATAAAAAAGCAAAGATAATAGGAAGAAATTCTGTATACACCTGCTCTTTCCACTGCCCTTACCTGTTTTATTCCTATTTTATCCTTGACAATGCCAGCAAAATGCTAGAATTTTTACAGTTCTATTTTTTAGTGTGTTGGGTTCCTTTTACATTTGTGCACCTTGACAGGTAAGGCAAATAAGCAGTAATAAATTAAAATGAATACCTGGCATAGTGTTAGGTCTTATGTTTTGTTATTTTTGAATATACAGGATGAGGCAAAAGTCAAGTTTCATAGGTGAACGGCCACCATGTTCGCCGGACTAAACAACCCTGCTTTTTTTACTGCTAGGGACATGTAAAGATCATTATGTACATTAAGAGTATTAAGAGCCAGGACCACCTCAAGGAAAGGATCACAGACACCATCTACCAAATCAAAGCCACTACACTAGCAGATGTCTTATGCATCTGGGAGCGTCAAACTATTACATTTCAGTCATGCTAAACTTTGCCTCACCCTATATAATATTTTGTAAGTCAGTTACCTTAAATGACAGAGATAAATTCTTAATGGTATATTGCTTTGCTTTACCAGGGTGGAAATGTATGTTGAAGACAAAGTGTCTCACCAGGGACCAATACCTCTTCAGATTATTCCTACCATGACTGTTGGTGAACTGAAAGAGAAGGTAGAGCAGGAGTTTGAAATCCCTGTTGGCGTGCAGAGGTGGATTCTTGGTAAACAGTTGGCATCAGATGACACCAAGACTCTTGAAGTACATAATGTAAATGCAAATGGGTGCCCGATATTTTTATATCTTGTTGCACCAGGTATGTCGTAGTATATACAGTTCTTGAGAAAGTAAGATTTCTGTTTTACAAAACGTAACATCTTAATAATGTTAACAATGTATCTTTTCTAGATTATGTTGTATAAATATTCACAAAACTAGAAGTTAGTATTTTGTATATAATATGGTATCTGTTGATATAGCTGCATCAGTAAAACTGCCAGTAATTTTGCCAATCTGCTATTTCTATAAATAGCTTGTAATTTTATATTGGATCATATCAGTAGATTTTATATAAGTATTAATTTGTTAATAATTGTCATCAGTCCATCTCTACTATGGAAAATATGAACATCAAATGCAACAATGTTTTGCATATTGAGTTTGAAAATAGCCTTGTAATGCTCTTTTAATTTGGATTTTTAGCAACATTTAATTGCTATATCTTTGCACAATGGCTTTCTTTATGTGGTAAACAAAGATGTTATGTAGAAGTGGGAGTTAAAAAGGAGATGCAATACTTTTAAAAAAAGTTACATTAGCACAAAAACCTTTCATTAATCATGTTTTGGCATGGTGTGGTGCAGTGAAAGTATTGTGTAGGCAAATTTCCATATAGTCTGTCCTTGATACTACAACCTGTGTTAATAAAGGTGGTAGTTCTTGGATATTAATTGAATGACACAAAAAGTGTGGATATACAGAACTTTACAAATGCAGTACACTTTTTGACATGATTTTTCTTTGTGATGGTGACATCTCCCATTCAGATGTAAGTATTGCTAATACACTTGAACCTTTTTGTTTGTTTAAATTTGCATCCTTGGCAGATCTGAGATTATGTAAACCTAATTTCTAAGTTTAGACCATCCTTACACCATGTTATTTCTAGTAAGTGCTACTTGATTGCTTGTTTTCAAACTAATTCAACATTTGTTAGGTATACTATGACTTTTAATTGTCTTCCAGATCCTGACCAGGAAACTGAAATTCCTGAGGGAGATGTGGCAATTGGAGGCACAATTCCAGAAGAACCGGAAAAAATGGAGGGGCCTCCATCCCCAGCAAAAGGTGGAGGCTGGTATTACAACTTTGAAGAGGACCATTATAGCTTCTGTGAGGACACAGAATCAGAACTATCCCAGGATGTATCAAGGTTTGTATTTCAAAGAAATGGGTGAGTGATAAATTATTATTGTTCCAGTTCTTGAAACCTAGATTCATCCTGTATTTTTTTAATGCATTTATTCACTTAACTGTTACCTGTGGCATGCCCAGGATTTTCGAAAGGGGAGAGTTACGTATACTTTTTTGGTAGTCAGTCCTCATTTTGCCATCTTTTTTCTGTCTTTTACATATTTTTTTTTAGGAATACTGCGCCAAGGAGTGGGGGTGTTATAACCCCCACCAACCCCCCTTGAGCATGCCACTGGTAGCAAGCATCTGAACGAGTGCGCACACGCAAACACACGCGTACTTAAAAAAAAAAACTCGTGTCATTGACTTTCAGCTGGTATTCTCATGGTAAAAATGGGTGAGTCTGATAAGTGGCGCAAGATTGTACTAGCTCACAGTGTAAACATGATACATTCTGAACAGTAGCCATATATATTTATAATTTGTCATGCAATTTCAGAAATGGCACGGTATCCCAGAGACATGTGTTCAAGTCCAGATCAAGCCTGCATTTTTCTAATTAGCCATATATGTTTATTACCATGGCACAGAATGCAAGTTTGTAATCATTAAAATTTCCAAACTGAAATATGATAATGTATTTTCCCTTACATAAGCATTTAGATATATTTCTAAACAAGTTAATTTGTCAAATACAGAACATTTAAAGTGCCATACTTGCATATACATAAAAAACCGTTATCATGATATCTAGACACAAGGGATTTGATATTACCTTTCATTATTGACATGAGACCTCGTTACATATTGATAAAATGCAATTAAATGTATGACTTGCAAGACAAAATTTACTACCTGTGTTGTGCCGTGCTTATAAGTACAGTTCTGTCTGTGGATGGATTAACTACGTGGAATGTAAAGTATGTCTTTGTGAGGTTGAGCAAGGTACACTTATTCAGAAAAAAACTTAGTGTTTGATGAAAGGCACAGGTATTATTGTGTTGTCCTGGGTTCAAATTCAATTCTCATTTTCGTGATTAGCCAAAAGTGGCATAAAAGTAAAGTAAAAGAAACCGATTCAAAGTAATACTGGGTTTCTTTCCATGGCAAGTTTGGTCCTTACAAGTTATCTCATTCTATATGCAGTCAGTTGATTTCTTGGGGAAATATTCAAGGATAGTGATTTAGTGTAAGCATAAGAATGTGAGAATTCAATGTTTATGAGAGTAATAATTTTTCCTGCAATTTAAATAGTTTCAAAATGAGTTTATAAGGACTTGTTCTGTAAACTATATTTACAGGGAAACCAGTCCACCTGCCAGCCCAGAAAACGGCCATGTTCTGATAAGCAGTGCCCTCGCCAGTATGGGCGTTGCTGTGGCAGATGTGTTAGTTGATCAGGCCGAAGCTGGTACATCAGGAGAACAGGCTGTTAATGACAGTGCAACAGAGACTGTGGAGAAACCGAATAAGACGGGTACACTGGTTTTAGGTGAGTTTACACTTACATTTGAAACTACCTAGAAACTTCAAATCATTGCCAATACTTGAATAATCGAAACCTGTTCAGAGTACTTATTGTATATAAGAATAAAAGTATTATAGTTTAATTGAGCCATATAAATCTACCAGGATTTGCTTTGAAACATTCTTGAATTTAGTTGTGAGGTAGCCAGATTATTGTACCAACCACAAAATATGTTTCCTCTACAAAGATTTTGGCACAAAAATTTTGATTCCTCTAAAGTCTTAGTTTGACATTTGCTTACTTCATAGAAATCCTATGTACATGAAGTAATTTGCTGGCAGAATTACTCATTTCAAATCATTATTCTCTATTGTATCAGCTAATGTTAATACATACCAATATCAGCGAGTCTCAATTTCAAACCAATATGCATAGTTATGAGAAACATCTTATATTTATATAGATGACTCGCGTACTGTCGTCGACGTGGCCTTTGGCCACGTCTTGTACACTCGCATGCGTGACCTTCGGCCACGTTGTGATCACAATCATGTTTTAGATGGGGTTCCTCAATGATCTTAATGACTTTGAAAATGTCTGCATGTTGTATTGGATGATGGGGAACATGTGTACAAGTTCGCTAATTTGAAAAGTTTAGAAAGTAACTTTATGTGTGTATGGGCTCTAATAAGGTACAAATATTCAAACTATTATTGTCTATTTTCTTAATAATGAACTGAGTAAGTGATAACCGTTTCAAGATAAGTAGTTGGATGTTTTGCATAAACGAATTGAATAGCGACTAAATTGAAAATGCAATATTTACGTATTTTGTTATTTTCACATTTTTGAACGTAATTGGATAATAACTGTTTTCCGTCATTCCCCTCAAATTCCTACCTTGCCTCTGTAATAAATTCTGATGCTCGTATTTTGAAATTCGAAAAGTCTAGCATAATTCCCTTACAGTAGTTTCCGGGGTGAAAATAAACTTTCTTTAAGTTCCCTAGCAACGTCCGTTTCCATGGACAACAACAGGCACGGCAAGCTCTAAGGAATTGCATGTCATTATACCCCCTAAACATTTAGTTAAAACAAGCACGATGTAGATATTTTCGCAATGAGTATAACAATATATACGTAATTGTATCTGGGCTGAAACTTCTTATTATGTAGATGTCACCCTTGTTTCAGGCACCTTTTCAAAGTCATGAGTTCATTCATCTGTGTGCTATTGATCTGTGAGAAATATAATGTAGCTAGACAATTAAGAATTGAAGGAAACAATGTGTGCTGCAAAAAATTTCCGTGGCAACGGTTGCTAAGGACGTGAGAAAAGGGCATTTTCACCCTTAAGGAAGGGCCGATTGAGAGATTTTTGAATTTTCTGGGCCTTTTGGTTCATGGAGAACATTTATGTCAGTGAGTGAGTGGTGGGATTGGGGCTATATATATATTGGATAGGTAGAGCATGGATTTTAAATATTAAACTGTAATAACATTCATAGCGTTGTCAGCTTGTAATCAAAAGATCCTGGCTTCGATACCCAGTGGAGGTACATGGTGGTTCGAATCCCACTTTAAACTGTAGGTCCAGTCCAAATTAGTCGACAGTTAAGTATGTGTGTGCAAATAAGTAGCCTATCTATTGTACAGTGTATCTCAAAAGTCTTAGAACAGTGACATTTTAAACTAGGCAACCCAGTTTACACAAGACGTTGGTGGGTTGCGTGTAGAGTTAGGCTCAATTTTAAGGTTACCACATGCACAATAGATATTTATGAAATACACAAAAGAAATAAAAACAAATATTATTGTATAAAATTATTAAAAATATCACTATTATACCGCAAATGACAAAATTCTATCTGAAAGAAAAAAAACTTTTTCTAGTATTTGTTTGCCGATGAGTCAACACAAATTAAAAGAGGAGAGGGGAAACGAAAGGGGACAAGGGAGAGGACAAAAGAGAAACAGAGAGGAGAAGAGAAAAAGTAGAGGAGGGAATAAAAGAATGAGGATAGGAGAAGTAGTCAGAAGAAAGGAAAAAGATGCAAGGAGAGATGAGGAAAATGGAGCAAAGAGAAGAGAGTAGGAAAACGAGATGAGAGGAGAATGGAAGAAGAGTTTGGAGAGGAGAGGAGGAGACTAGAAGAGGGGAGTGTAGTGGAGAGTAGAATATAAGAGAGAAAAATAGAACGAAGAGAAGAGTGCAGTGGAGTCTGAAATCGAAGACTGGCAAGGAGATAAGAGGACTGGAGAAGAGTGGGATGGAGACAAGAGGCGAAAATGGGAGGGGAGGCAATATCAGTTAGAAGCAGAGAAGAAGGAGGGATGAGAAGGAGAGGAGAAGAACAGAAGAGACTGGGGATGAGAGGAGAGAATATGTGGTTGCAGAAAATATGGTCTCAGCGTGAAGAATTGATGCATTGATCAAATTATCAACATGAAACATTCAATAATATTTTAAAATGTATTAGAGAATGTATTAGAAATGCCTTTTGGATGAGTTCATATCAAGATAAAATCTTCCTTGTCAGATTTTCGATTTTACATGCAATTATACCACTAAAACATCAATGTAATTTTCAAATTTAGAAGAATTATCAAATTTTTCTCCACTTCTCAGTTCGTTTAAATGGAGATTTTATTCTTTCATATTTCCCCATCGTTACTTCCAACAGAATCATCATTCCATTTCACACAGCATGGACAACGAACACAATGGGATATGTCAAAAACTTAAAAGTTTCTGCGACTGGAGGGGTTTGAACCTATGACCATCAGGTTGATGATCCTTTTATTAATTTTTGTCAATGTCTTTGAATCCATATACAATTATTGTTAGAGTATAATAATTCACGATCTTGTAACCTTTATTTTCTATGTGAAAATATCCCTTTGAACGTGTGACAATTCATTTATTTGTTTATTTTTTGAGTAAATTCCGGATGCTGCACAATGTGGCCACTTTACACTGCTGTCACAAATAATGTTACGATGCTCTTGTTTAATAAAATATATCATATGCAGATGATGTAGACTTATTAGGGGATAATATAAATACAATTAAGAATAATGCTAAAATATTTTTCAAAACTGCTAAAGAGATAGGTTTGGAAGTTAACAAAGAGAAAACTAAATATATGCTTACAGGCCGAAACCAAGTGTTAGGTAATAATCAAAATCTAATTATTGATAACAACTCGTTTGAACCAGTTTCCAAATTCAAATACTTAGGAGTAATACTAACAAGTGAAAATTATATTAAAGAGGAAATAAAAAGTAGGCTTAATTCAGGAAATTCATGTTACTTCTCTCTTCATAAACTTTTGTCTTCTCGTTTAATATCTAAGAAACTAAAAGTTAAAATATACAAAACAGTAATTTTGCCTGTAGTATTATATGGATGCGAAACTTGGTCCCTTACATTGAAAGAGGAACATAAATTGAGAGTATTTGAAAATAAGATCCTTAGGAAAATCTTTGGACCTAAAAGGGATGAGGAGACAGGTGAGTGGAGAAGGTTACATAATTTGTATTCATGTCCAGATATTATTAGAATAATTAAATCAAGACGACTTAGGTGGGCAGGCCATGTGGCACGAATGGGAGAGGAAAGAGGAGTTTACAGGATTCTTGTTGGGAAACCTGATGGTAAGAGACCTGTAGGAAGTATATAGAGATCGTGCTCAAGATAGGGACAGATGGAAGGCCTGTGTTGCTGCAGCCATGAACCTTCGGGTTTAAGAAGGCTAGAGAGTTAGTTAGTTGTTTAATAAAAGGAGGATTAAAAAAATAAAGAATACCTCCTAAGGAGGATTGAACCTGGAATCGCTAGCAGCCCAGTCGAGAGCTCTAACCACTACACCATGCCATTACCTTCCGTTGGAACAACAATTCTTAAGTATTAAGAATTCTGTCGCGTCAATATTGTAAATGTCGTTGGATATAATTATGAATTGCTTTCTTATAGTATAACAGGTATATTCGAGAAAATTTTTCGGTGATGAAAAGAAGAAACGAGAATATTGGTAGCTCTTGTGAAAATGCGATTTATTTCTTCAAACTTATTTTTGTGATTAGACCTTATTAAAGGAAATTATCTAAAAGCTTCAACACTGCAAGACGATGGTCTCTTCCTGTGATACTTCAACTGATGAAATGCTTTTGTACTGACGAAAGTATCGTGTCTAGAACAGTCTTATGAAATGTATTTGCTGTTGCGAAAAGTTAAAACGCGAAATAATTACACAGTTTGCAAACTGCAAAATATGCGAAATGTTATACGTCAACAGGCGGAAAATTGTATTCTTAAAATCACATCACATTTGACCATGTTAGTCAAGAGAGACTCATGGAACAGTGTGTTAAGGTGCTGGATTAAATCCTCCTTATTTTTCTTCCTCGAAGAACCACAATTTTTAAGGCGGAACAACAGTTGTTCCGCTCTTTCATATTTCTTTTAAATTCTTATACCAGGTGGTTATAATTAAAGTGACGGTGTTCAGAGTGGTACAGCACGGGCTGTAATGAGAGTCATAGATGTTCACGTAACCCCACGTAGCGCTGTTATAAAATTACAAATAAAATATCTACAGGCTCAGAAATACTAATACGAAGAAAGAAATTCAGAGTTAAATTTCAAATACATGTGTGAGTAACTCGAGAAGTACAGAGTTGCCTCAAAATTTTGAACTTTTTTGCAGGATAACATTTACAATTATGACACGCCAAGAGACAAACTGAACTACCCCCCTATGATTACAGCAACCTATCTGAGATGTGAACAATTCACTTACTATCTCATCCATGTATCCATATTTACACTCAACCAAAATCCTCCCTATTAACTCTTTACTCATGCAAATTAGGTCACCTGTGTCATACCCGAAACGCCTGAAAGTGCAAGTGGGTTAAGTTGAGCTGGAGAGGAATAGTAACCCCATAATTAATCAAATAAAATCAAATGGCTTTTAAATTAGTTTGCAATAAAACCAAGTAAGCCAGGCAGGTCGCTCCTGCTCAAACCGATGAACTTGCCAAATATTATCACCTGAATATACTATGCAAAATTGTCTTATTTCGACATCACCCGAATATGTGAATCAAGTTTCATTCTGTTGCGGAAGGTCCATTCTTTATAAAAAAAGAGCAAAAGTTCCGGGTTTCTCCCCAAAGTAGCTGGAGTAGAGGGGTCAAACTCCACATTTTCATGCTTTTTTCATTGAAATTCTGGGGATGCAGCCCTTGCGCATACCCCCCCCCCCCCCCCCCCCCGCGGTTGGGGCATCCAAATTTTACATGGTTGCATGCACTGATGTTCTGCCTGCAAAACAAAAGTTATCCGAAGTAGATTGGTCCCATAGTGTCAGTTATAACAATTTTATGAATACGAGGGTCACTATTTATATTTTGAGCTTAACAATGAAAAAACAGGAATTTGGCATTGAAAACTGCTTTATTGTTTTTCGAAGTATTCTCCTTTATGGTCAATACACTTTTGCATTTGTTCGAAGTTTTTCCAATCTTCTTGAGACACCTCCATAATATGGTTTTTGAACGCATCAACGGCATCTTCCGCCGACGAAAATCGATTGTCCATGCAATTTATTCTTGACATTCGGGAACAAGAAGAAGTATTGGGTGCCAAATCAGGACTGTACGGCGAATGACCCATCAATTCGATTTTTTGACTGTTCATAAAGTCAGTTGTTAGACTAGATGTGTGACAGCTGGCATTGTCTTGATGAAGAATGATCCGACGGCGTTTGTTTGTTTTCCGTATTTGACCGAAGACCTCTGGCAAACAAATTGTTGTGTACCATTCAGAGTTGACCGTTCTACGTTCCTCTAAAGGCACAGTTGCCACATGACCAGTTTTCCCGAAAAAACAGGCGACCATTTGTTTCGATGTGCTTCGAGCGCTAACAACTTTTGTTGGATTGGGTTCATCTTGAAACACCCATACAGTCGACTGCTGTTTACGTTCCGGCTCATATGCATATATCCATGATTTGTCACCTGTTACAATCTTATATACGTCTTTTGAAGCACCACGATTGTATTTATTGAGCATTTGTTTGCACCAATTGACGCGAGCATCTTTTTGAGTTTTTGTCAACATACCTTTCTCACAGCTAAATGATCATGTAATATTTTATATATGCTGGTGGAACTAATGCCTATGGTTGCCTCAATCTCACAGTATGTCACATGACGATCTTGCAGTATTATGTTTTGCACAGCATCAATGTTTCCTTGAACAACAACTGATTTTGGGTGACCTTCGCGAATCTCGTCGGTGAGCGAATGGCGCCCACGATTAAATTCGTTATACCAGCGTTTCACAGTGGCAAAGGATGGGGCTTCATCGCCAAATGTGGAAGTAAGTTGATCGATGCACTCTTGTCTTGATAATCCACGTCGAAAATCGTAAAAAAGCATCGCACGAAAATGTTCACGAGTTAATTCCATTTTATTGTTGTCGCACAATCTCCAAGGCAACATAAACAACACAAATGAAGCTATTGACAAGAATTTGAAGTACGTTATGGTCAATAATGCCAGACGATTCCATGCAAACGTCAAATCGTGCCTAACTTCAATCAGTGTTGCCAAGTCTCAAAATATAAATAGTGGCCCTTGTAATATGCAAATTGGCTAAAATTCGCTAGAGTTTTACGTTTTGCCTTATTATTCAAATTGTATTGCACCCACGAACATGAATCAAGTTTCATTCTGTTGCGGAAGGTCCATTCTTTAAAAAAAAAGCAAAAGTTCAGGTTTTCTCCCCAAAGTAGCTGGAGAAGAGGGGGCAAACTCCACATTTTTATGTTTTTTTCATTGAAATTGGGGGATGCAGCCCCCGCCCGTAACCCCCCTGCGGTTGGGGCATCCAAATTTTACATGGTTGCGTGCACCGATGTATTACCTGCAAAACAAAAGTTATCCGAAGTAGATTGGTCACATACTGCCAGAGTTATTACGATTTTTCTCCATTATGTATACGAATTCAAATTTCCCGCTCAAATCCTCTGGGCTTACTTTCGTCAGACCGCGGGGCGTACTAAGGGTTAATAGATAGATCCTTCTACATACGTTTGTAAAGGAAAGCTTGTAGGTTAGTGGTTACCGCTAAGGATCATCAACCTGATGGTCATAGGTTCAAGCCCCTCCGGTCGCAGAAACTTTTCTTAAGTTTTAGACATATCCCATTGTGTTCGTTGTACACGCTGTGTGAAATGGAATGATGATTCTGTTGGAAGTAACGATGGGGGAAATATGAAAGAATAAAATCTCCATTTAAACAAACTGGGAAGTGGAAAAAAATTTGATAATTATTCTAAATTTGAAAATTACATTGATGTTTTTAGTGGTATAATAGCACGTAAAATCGAAAATCTGACATGGAAGATTTTATCTTGATATGAACTCATCCAAAAGGCATTTCGGACCAATCTAATACATTCTCTAATACATTTTAAAATGTTATTGAATGTTTCGTGTTCATAATTTGATCAATGCCTCAATTCTTCACACTAAGACCATATTTTCTACAACTCCCTCTCGTCCCCAGTCTCTCCTGTTCTTCTCCTCTCCTCCTCCTTCTTCTCATCCCTCCTTCTCCTCTGCTTCTAACTCATATTGGCTTCCCTCCCATTTTCGCCTCTTGTCTCCATCCCACTCTTCTCCACTCCTCTTATCTCCTCGCCTGTCTTCGTTTCCCCTTTCCTCTTTTAATTTGTGTACACTCATTATCATTGAAATACTAGAAAACCTTTTTTTTCTTTCAGAAAGAATTTTGTCATTTGCGTTGTAATTGTGATATTTTTAATAATTTTATACAATAATACCTTTTTTTTATTTCTTTCGTGTATTTCATAAATATCTATTGTGCATGGGGCAACCCTGAAATTGAGCCTAACTCTACACGCAACCCACCAATGTCTTGTGTAAACTGGGTTGCCTAGTTTAAAATGTGGTTGTCCTAATACTTTTGGGAAACACTATACATTCCCATGGACTTTTTTTTTAGAATAGATTTATTTGATAACCACCAAATGACTGCAGGGAAGTAGTTATTAATATATTTTATATTTCACAAATATCACATTTTAAAGAAAGAAATTATATTTTGATTCTTGGATACGGCAAGCATATTTCAAATTATGTTGGTAGTCTACCAATTTCTGTAATACACATTCTATAACATTTATTATTCTTGAGCTTATGTGACACAAGTTAGACAGAACTACAGAATTTTGATTTGAAAAGAGCGAAGAATATGTACATTGTAAACTTGATTTTACTTTTTTCAGGGAACCAAGGTGAAAAAACGTAAAATACAGGCAAATGCATAGTGTGACAAAATGTAAAATCCAGTGAACTATATTTTTATGTAAAATGGCTACAAATATGTATAACCAATAAGTAGATAAAAAAAATATGTGTAGAAGGAATATGAGCCTCTTGTTAGTGTAATTGGTTGTGATTTTAGCTTTTTATGCAAGTAAATGTGCTAGAATGTCTCTTACCAGGCACGTATCCAGAGGGGGGGCTTAGGGGGCTCGAGCCCCCCCCGAAAGTTTTAGGTTTACACTAGATAAAATGAGGTTTTTGGTTTCTTGTGGTGTGAAATAAAATAATGTGACAATAATTTAAGGAAATAAATAATTATCGAGGCAAGACGGAGAATGTTCCGTAACTCTGTTATTAATAATAGCACATATCCAAGATGGGGCACAGGGGGCTCGACCCTCTCCCCAGGAAATTTTTCAGTTTAAGTTAGATAAAATTAGGTTTTTGGCTTCTTGAATAATGTGAAAATAATGTAAGGAGAGAAATAATTATCGAGGCAAGACGGAGCATGTTTATACCCCTGTTATTGTTAATAGCACGTATCCAAGGTGGTGATGAGGTGGCTGGAGCCCCTCTCAGGAAATGTTTCAATTTACACTAGATAAAATTAGGTTTTTGGCTTTTTGAATAATGTGACGATGATTTAAGGAGATAGAAAATTATCGAGGCAAGACGGAGAATGTTCTATAACCCTGTTGTTGATAATATTGCACGTAAAGTTTTCTTACGCTTTCGGTGTTGTCGCAGCGCACTTGAGCACTATGTAGAGACTTGTCAGCATTTGGAAGCTGCACAACAAAGGTAGCGCCACACGTAGGGCGATTCGTTGTAATTTCTAATCTCTGGAAGGCGGGAGAGGGTACGTTCTTGAATGAGAGAAGGATTCAACTACTGGCAATATTAACGAATCGTTTTATCTGCGGAACGTTCTAGAATATAATGAGGATATAAATACGCGGATTCAATTTTTCGGTTGATCTGTACGAAGAATCGTTAATGAGATTTCAGAGGTAAGACAATTCATACAGTCGATTGGTGATCATATCAATCAGCGTCCTCTGGTTGCTTTATAAGATATAGTAATTCGAAAATGAAGACATTGACGACAGCAGAACATCCGGGGCCTCAGAGTAGTGCTAGCTCGGTTCGAAGGCCGAAGAGATAAAGGCCTCTCTCTCTCTAAAGTGAATATTTCAGCAGTACCGGGTATTAAAGTGGTTTATTAAAACAGAAATAAGCTGTATAGATCAACAGAAAATCAAAGTTTTGAGTGATGATTTAGTATTGCCAGAACTAAATTTCGTATATGCAGTCCGAGAATTTCATGGTAAAAAAAAAAACAACTTTTGTTTAAGCCTACTGGGTTCGAAACACATTCAAACACTTAACTACCATAAAGAGACAGCCGAAAATTTTATGAATGTCGAGAAGAGAAAGGAAGATGTTGCATATGTAGACATTTTAGGCAGAAATTGCAGGCTGTACCAGGACCCAAATCAGGGCTCTACCAACTGAGCCACCTAGCCATCCTTGACTTCAACCGATTTTTCGTTAAAATGTCTACATAGTACATGTCCTGTGTATATCAAATCGTAAGGTGTTGCCTGTATAGTGAATAAGCACAGAAAATATAGGAGAGAGAAGAAAACTGAGGAGCATTCCCACCGGTTGAGGATAATTTATTTCTGTGGTCAACAAGAGCTACTACTTCGAGGTGACAATGACAGTGGCCTAATAAGGGAGATTTCACACCGTGTCGCCTGAGGATTTCACAAGTCGAAATTAGGTTTGTGCGGCCTTTTGTATCGCTACGGTGTGGAACGTTGCTGTTGATTGGCCCATTCCAATTGATATGTATTGCGTGTCCCTTCAGTCACCTTCCTAAGTCTTGAAAATCCAAGTCACAAGGATGGAAAATTAGGGCCTTGTTAAGGTTAGGCGTGAAGGCAGGCAGACGACAGCACCCTAAAGGATCATATCCAAACCTGCAGGAAGAACGCATCTTACTTCAATCTCCAATATGGAATGATAAAAACTTCTGGTGAGTTGATTTTAAAAAAACTGTGTCCGAGATAAAGAGAGGCGTGCCCAGGATTTTCGGAAGGGAGAGGGGTTACGCATACTATTTTTGGTGGTCAGTCCTGATTTTGCCATTTTTTTCCTGTCTTTGACGTTCCTCTTTTCTTTTTCTTTTTCTTTTTTTTTTAAAAAAAAGGAATACTGGGTCAAATGGGGTTATGACCTCACCAACCCTCCCTTGGGCACGTCACTGGAGATAAATGAGTAAGCATTTGATCATACTGGGAAACGAAACATTAGATGTGTTGAGAACGGAAGGGTTTTCACTGTGCATTAATTGTTTCGTGATCCACCTGTATTCGAGTAGACTTTCTTTGTTTCGTGCCGATATATGACAAGACAGCGGAAGCTGTGACAGGCATTTTTGAACACTTGTGAGTGCTAAGGCCTGAATCTGAACAATTTGGTGGGTTTTGGCTTTTATACGAGCTGCAAACATGGGAGGACAAGACAAGTTAGTGGTGTTTAGGCTCGAATCAGAGAGAAATACTCGAGAACTGTCTGCGTCCAGTTCGCAACCCACAGTTTGAATCTCGCGTTGTCGAGTGGATTGTCCATCCCGTGCATGTGTAACAGCTTCGTAAAAACACTCAAAGACACCATAGATGTTTTTATGCCAGATGAGAAGAAATGGACAAACACACATACCGAGATGGTTCCGGCACACAATGTTAATGCATGGAAACAGAGGAGTCGAGTGGTAAAAAATGTTCCGATTTCACGTTCTCATTAAAATGACAGCCTTACAGTGGCGACGATTTAAGGGATAGTTGCTCCCTATTGCCTCAACATTATGGCCTCTTAATGTTAAGCCTTGTCTGCCAAGAGAAAGTAAATTTTCCTTGCACCGCCCTCCGCACCCCCCCCCCCCCAATCATTTTGGAACCCAATTGCCACCACTGGTCTTGAACATACAATTGTGAGGTTCTTACTATACCCCTTAAAAAAATGGTGTTGAGCCCCCCCCGAAAGGAATTCCTGGATACGTGCCTGTCTCTTACATTGGGTGTGTGCTCTAAGGTGCAAGCTTTGGGTGCCAACTATGGAATGAACGCTAGTTCGAATCTCCCGGGGGAAGCGTAACAACTTTCGTCCTGTGTATGAAACTGGTGGCCCCCCTGCATCATGAGGAAATTAGGGAGCTACGAAAGAGTAGTGTAGAGTAGAAAATCTACAGTAACAACCGGGGTTCGTCATGCTGACCACACCACACCTCACCTCGGTAGGTACTCACTGGCCCTCACAGAATGTTACACCATGGGTTATTAAATATGCTAGAATAAGAAACGTAATTACATAAAAATCTCAGCTCTAGTGATAAGATAGGTTTTACACCTAATGTGGTTACATCTGTTAATAGAATAGTGAGGCAGTGATGAAGGAACCAAAATATTTCTGATGTTGAGTGAGAGGGACTTGTTGGAAAATGTATAACATTACTCTCTTTCCATTTGGGTTTTCAAAAATCTTTACCTGCAGGTTGGACCTGTCCCATATGCACGTTAGTCAATGCTCCTACAAGACCAGGATGTGCAGCCTGCACTACGGAGCGCCCGACTGGTTATGTGATACCAACTGAATATGAGGCAAACAAACAGGAAGCAGATCGTATGAGGAGGGAAGAGGAATTGGACCACGAGCTGGAACAGGTATGGTCCATGTTCTTTAGCAAAAATTTGTCAAAAACTTCCATTTGAAATCCCCCACCTCCCTTCCTTTACACATTATGAACATTTTCATGGTAAGGCAACTTGAGAATTCCTCTTTAATGGTCTCTGCTATTGTCAGTATTACCACCTCTTCCATAATAATAAAATTTGCGATGATATAAAGCAAAGTGATGTTATAGAGTAAAGAATGTTGTAATTTGATATTCTCATATTTTATAGATAAGTCTAGTGGCAATATGATTCAGACCAGCATCTGTTAATTAAATTCTAATGAAGTTCTGGACATTAAGGCTTAGCTTCGAGCTATTTTGCACTGTCGCCCTGTCACATGTGGGGGAGAACTGGTTGAGGTTTCTGAGTTTTTACCAGAAAGAAAGTGGTACTAGTTTACTATCCTTCGGACAGATTTCTTCATTTCTACAGAAGAAACTACTTACCGTAATAAGTTCCTGTAGTATTGTCTAACATCGGGAAGGTGTTTGTGTGAAATTCAGGTAACTTTTCCGTATCCTGGAAACGGATTTCTTCAAATTTAAAAGTTTGGGGCTCATTTGGTGGCAGGTGACTCCTGCCAATTTCTAACATGCCTTTAACAGGGAGTCTATAGAAAAAGCCGGAACGGAGCGGAGGCCGGGCCGCGTCAGTGGTTGGGGGCGGTAGGTCAATTAACCCAGGGGCGGAGCCTGGAATTGGTGGGAAATTTGGACTCAAAAATTTCAAACGAAAATAATTTTTTACTTTAAATTTCTCACCGATTTCGAGATGGATAGCCCCAAAAACCATTCACGGAATGTTCCGCGAAGCAGATACGTAAGTAGGAATGTCAAAAATTGACGAAACGAAGAGTTTATAGGTGTCTGAAGGATAGTAAATATTTACCAAGAAAGTTTCTTTATTGATGTCCCCAAGAGTATTGTTGTGACTATCTTGGATGTTTTTATTATGTTGGGGACACATGATATAAAATATTAAATTTTTTGATAATGTTTGAAATGTACATATTTAGTATGCATTACATCTACATAGTTTTCTACCACTGAGAAAACAATGGTGATGTTATTACGTTACAGGCCAAAGCTCATGAGAAACAGGAAGCTGAAGCAGAGCAACATCAACATTATCTTCAGTTGGTTAATTTGGACAACACTGATGTAGTACAAAATAGTGAACATTTTGAGTGCTCTGTGTGCTTTACTAACGTTGCAGTTGGGGAAGGAGTTATCCTAAGGGAGTGTCTTCATACTTTTTGCAGGTCAGTTCATTTCTGTTGTATGTAATCTGTGATAAAATGTTCCCATCTTATTTCAAATCTTTTTTAACATGTGAGTAGACTGCTCTTAATTGTGCTAATTGACAACCTTTGGAAAGCTCCTTTTTAAATGTAATTGAGTAACAGTTAGTTTGCTCGAAAAATTACTTTTTTTTAATATTTTATTCTAGATTACCTGTGGAGTTCATACACAGTTATGCATTGTTGACATTAACTACATTATGCATGTTGAGAACATGTAAATGCATGACACCGTTGTAAATAAGACTGTTAATTAGTAAAACAGTTCTTCTTTTTCATTACATCCGCTCTGTAATGAAATATTCATGAAATAACAGTGCCTTATTTTCCCTGGCCTGTTTGTTTTAATTAGGATTGTATTGGTATTGGCTGATACCAGTGAAAGTATCTAGGTGGAATTTACGAGGGTGGTTTGAAAAGTTCTTGGAATGGAATAGAAAGAAACGACTTACAACAGTGATTTTTTTTATTTTTCAATGTAGTCTCCCTGTACACTAATGCACTTGGTCCAGCGGTTCCAATGCCTTGATCCCATCTCGAAAATTAGATTCCTCCAGGCCTGTGAAATACGTGTCAACTTCGGCTATTAGTTCTTCCTTTGAAGAGAATCTCCGTCCACCGAGGAAACTTCTGAGTTTGGGGAAAAGATGGAAGTCTGAGGGAGCCAAATCAGGCGAATAAGGTGGATGTGGCAACAATTCGTAACCAAGTTCATGAATTTTTGCCATGGCAACGACACTTGTGTGAGGGCGCGCATTGTCCTGATGCAAGATGATTTTCTTCCTTGCCAAACCTGGCCTCTTTTCCCGTATCTTATGCTTTAGTTGGTCGAGGAGATTAGCGTAGTATTGTCCCATAATTGTTTGACCAGTGGAAAGATAATCGATCAACAGAATCCCTTTCGCATCCCAAAACACTGACGCCATTACCTTTCCGGCCGACCGTATTGCCTTTGCTTTCTTTGGTGGTGGTGAATCAACATGTTTCCACTGCTTTGACTGTTGTTATGTCTCTGGGGTATAGTAGTGGACCCACGTTTCATCTGTCGTCACAAACCGGCGCAAAAAATCTGTTTGGTTTCTCTTAAAACGAGTCAAACATTGTTCGGAAATGTCCACTCTGATGCGTTTATGGTCCTGTGTTAAAAGTCACGGCACCCATCTTGCAGATAATTTTCTCATATCCAATTCAACTGTTAAAATGTGATACGCCCGTTCGGATGACATTCCTATAGCTTCAGCAATTTCAAGCACTTTCAGTCGGCGATCCTCCATGACCAATTTATGCACTTTTTCAATAATTTCTGTGGTAGTAGCACATTTTGGGCGACCACTACGTGGATCATCATCTAAGCTGTCCCAACCAAATTTAAACTCGTTTGTCCACTTTGCAACAGTTGAATATGAAGGAGCAGAGTCCCCCAGTGTGTTCAGAAAATCGGCATGAATTTCCTTTGCTTTCATACCTTTCTTTACGAAGTACTTAATCCGCTCGAATCTCGATTTTTTCCATCTTCACAAAGCACTGCACAGGAACAACTACAAAGTGACGTCCGCACCACAGATCTCTACCCAGAACACTGACGCGCCACGTGTTTATTAATAAAGGATGGCCTATTACTATGCGGGAACCTCGTTGTCCTAGCACTGACATCTGGTGGTGATTCCGAGAACTTTTCAAACCACCCTCATACAATAGCATATTTTTTGGCATTTTGGTCTTTCGCAGTGTCTGTAAAAATGGCATGGAATACTTTTAGGGAGTCTAATTACCCTGACAGTTAAACAAAATCCAAGGTTTTTTTATTTTGGACCTTTTTATGTGAAAAACTGAATTTTGTGATTACATAACATGTTTTACTTACGTGAAATTTAGAAATTTTCTTATTTCCGCGTTGCACAATTTAATAGTTAAATCCTATTAATTTAGAAGATCCTCTGTCTTCATTCACTAAGGGTACGGCATCTGGAGCGCCGCCGCCTGGGAACTAACAAAGCAATGACGAGGTACCATCTCCTCTCCAGGTGCCGTACCCTTAGTGAATGATGACAAAGGATCTTCGAAATTAATAGGATTTAACTATTAAATTGTGCAACGCGGAAATACTAACTAACTAACTCTCTAGCCTTCTTAAACCCGAAGGTTCATGGCTGCATCAACACAGGCCTCTCTATCCTGAGCAAGATCTCTATACTCTTTTCCATCCCCACTGATTTCCTTTAGGTCCATCTCAACGTTGTCCCTCCATCTTCGTCTTGGCCTTCCTACAGGTCTCTTACCATCAGGTTTCCCAACAAGAATCCTGTAAACTCCTCTTTCCTCTCCCATTCGTGCCACATGGCCTGCCCACCTAAGTCTTCTTGATTTAATCATTCTAATAATACGAAATTTCTAAATTTCACGCAAGTAATTTTAAACTGCATTTACCGCATCCATCATGAACATAACATGTATTTTAATATTCTGATGTAATTCTTGTATGAAAACATACTGTTGGTAAATTGATGCATTTTATTGGCATGGAATTCTTACAAATTAATATTAATTAATACTTTGAAAAACTTTTAATAATTACAATTTTCACGCATCGGTATCTGTGGGAATCGGTAAGGGTATCAGCATTGGTATAGTTATATATTTGAAGTGTTACAAACTCTGCTCTAGTTTTAATAATAATTATAAATTATCTTACTATATTACAGACCATGCCTGGTGAACACAATCCAGTTCACAGAAGAAGCTGAGGTAAAGTGTCCATATCGGGATGCTGATTATGCTTGTGATAGCGTTCTCCAAGAGAGGGAAATCAAAGCTGTAAGTAGTAGAAGCTGTTGGGGAGCTTTCAGATTGAAAGGACAACTGACATGCAAGCTACAAGGAACTTGTGCAACTTGTCATGTCACTCGGTTGTGAAAGTTTGCATTTATTTCTGAGGATTTGTTTCAGAGTGACTCATGCCAGCTTGTAACTTTAGTCTGACAGCTGCCGTAGATTAAGTAAAATTCTGTACCCGTACACCTATACGTGCACATAATTAAAAATATATATTAAATATGAGATATATATATAATTATTTTATATTATCATTGTATCGAACATTCAGCACGTCTCCAAGTCCCCATAAGTTCTGGCGAAGCCAAGCAAAGGTAATTTGCCTTATTCTCTTTTGAGAGCCCACAAAAAGGGAAGGCTATATTTACACTTTCTCTCCCAGAAACACTGTTTGTCTTCCCAACGTCTCAAAATTTTCCATTCTTCCCTGCAACCAACCCCCTCCTCCACGTCATGTAGAAAACCCAAACCAAACTGTGGATTTTGGCGGTTGAGTGAAATCAGTGTGTGTCTAGAGTGGGCAGTTTAGAAGTCAGTCTTAAAATGGGTTTGCTGAACAGTCTGTGCCTAGAAGTTGTACGGAAAAGTCTGTATATATGTAACTAGTCAGTGTCCAGAAAACAGGTGTGAACTGTGACGTGTGCTCCTGCGACCTGATGCATGTGTAGGAGTCGTCGCCGGAGGGCAGTGCAATTGACACCGCTGGAAGCGGCAGACTGTGTCACAGCGGCCAGTGTCAGAGGATGATCATTGGTCCAAACTCTATATCAGTGACAGACACCACGGGCATTTGAGCATCCAGGTTCACTAACGGCTAACAATGGACTTCAGTGGACAGTAAGTGACAAACTTCAAAATTCAGTGGTGGACTTGAAATTCTCACATTAGACAGATGCATGTAGTGAATCTTAACAAAAATACATATTTACATATTACAGTTCAACAATCAAGTCCTTATATAATTTCAAATACAATCCCCTCCTTTTCCATCATTTCAATAGTATTTTCTATTTGTTTGTGTGCAGGTACAGCAGGCCATCGAACCCTGGACAGCTTGGTCCCCAACCGCCTATTGTTCGGCTTCAACCAAGCAGCCCAGGGGGCTGTACGGCCACAATTCTGTTCATCATTTTCGAGGTCCTGCTACATGTTTGTCGGTTTTGTTACCAACACCTAATTTCTGTGATTGCACTGCCTTGCTTATTATTAAGAAAATTGGAAAAGCCAAGATCAGAATTTTTCAATTGTTGTTATTCTGTGAAGGTCCTTCTTAACCTGTTTTTCATCATGTTGACAATGTTCACAAGAAGTGAATGAAACAGTAAGCGTATAGTGTTGTGTATTGTCATGCTGTGTTTTAGTTGGTGTTTGTGTACTTTATTTACATTAAAATTGTCTCGAGTTTGTTAAAAACCAGATGTGTCATGTTGGTTTTAGGGTCAGCTCAGTGTGTCCATCCCTTCCTCGGCCTTGTTTAACAACAGTCCTGAAGGCTGTGACGTGTCTTGGGGCATACTAGGACATAACAAAGGAAAAGGCAGGGAGGGAGCCAGTGCAGCATTGTAAGAACATTGTCTGTTCAAAGAAGAAAAGCATAACCACCACCTATCACTCAAAGTTTTTACCTGTTTGTACATATTGCTTGCATTGTAGAATTATTTGTCTTACAGTTTATGGTTCTTACAAGTATATACACATAATTTGATGTAATATTTTGGGACAACACACACTTCCTCTCTTCAAAATATCTGATGAAGGGAGTGTGTTTCTGAAACATTACATCAAATATTGTGTATATGGGCTTGTATCAGCCGTTGACTACAAGATAAATAATATTACTCAAAGTGTTCTGTTGTTCATTTGTTTGACTTGAATACTTCTAAACTTTGGAACATTGAAGCAAATGATATGGCACACATCCAGTTCATAACAAATTCCCATAAATTTTACTGTAGTGAAAAAGAAAAGATAAGTCTATTCAGTGGCAGCTCGTTGTTCAAAAAGTTGGTGGTTGCAGCAAATATATATATAATATATTTATATAACTTTAATTTGTATATATATCAGGGTGGCGACAGACCTGGAAAACCGGGAAAAGTCAGGGAATTTGAGGTGTCAAAAAAAGTCAGGGAAATGTCAGGGAATTTCGTTTTTATTGACTTTTTTTAAAAAAATTATTTATTGAAAGAAATCGTTATGGAACTCTGCACGGCAACAGAAAAGTAAGTTTCGGCCTCATAGGCCCCTTTTATGCGCAACACAACCACGGCGCCAGAAACCAGTGATGGCAGGAGGAGAGGGGGGGAGGGAGGGAGGGAGGGAGAGAGAGAGAGAGAGAGAGAGAAATAGAAATAGAAATATCTCTCGCCCAGGCTTCTCGGTGGGAATTTTAAATTCGAACACTCTTTGGAGGAAAATTGTTATAACTCTGGCACTATGGGAGCAATCTACTTTGGATAACTTTTTTTTTTGCAGCTAAAACATTAGAGCATGCAACCGTGTACAATTCAGAAAACCGGACCGAGGAAGGATGCTTGGGGGGGGGGGGCACATCCCCCAAATTTCAATGGAAAAAACATAAAAATCTGAAGTTTGCCCCCTCTTCTCCCGCTATTTTGGGGAGAAGACGCGAACTTTAGTATTCTTTTCAAAGAATGGATATTTCTTAAGAGAATGAAACATGTTTCATGTTCTTGGGTGCCATACAAGTTGAATAATAAGCCAAAATGTGATTATTTTTTTTGAGGAAAAATAGGTAATTTGCATTTTTGGGGAAAAAAATTGTTATAACTTGGCCACTATTAAAGCAATCTACTTCGGCTAAGTTTTGTTTTTCAGCTAGAACATCAGAGCATGCAACCGTGTACAATTCAAAACACTGGACCGAGGAAGGTGGGCTTAGGGGCACGACCCCGAATTTCAATGGAAAAACAAAAATCTGGAGTTGGCCCCTTCTTTCCCTGCTATTTTGGCGAGAGGGAGCGAACTTTAGTATTCTTTTCAAAGAATGGACATTTCTCAAGAGAACGTAATATATTTCATGTTCTTGGGTGCCATACAAGTTGAATAATAAGCCAAAATGTGAAACTGTTTTTTACGAAAAATAGGTAATTTGCATATTGCTCAGAAAATTGTTATAACTCGGGCACTATGGCAGCAATCTACTTCGGATGAGTTTTGTTTTGCAGCTAGAACATCAGAGCATGCAACCGTGTACAATTCAGAATGCCGGACCGAGGAATGGGTGCTTGGGGGGCGCGACCCCCGAATTTCATGAAAGAAAAACAAAAATCCGGAGTTGGCCCCCTCTTCTCTCGCTATTTTGGGGAGAATTCGCAAACCTTAGTATTCTCTTCAAAGAATGGACGTTTCCAAATGAGTTCGGAAATGTGGCATGGATATGTTTGGGAGAGGGAGTGAGGTTAGTCATCAATATGAATTTCCCAGGCTTGTTCCAGACCTGTGTCAGAGTTTCCACCCAAACATAAGAGTATGAAGTCCAAAAAGCACATTCATTTCGTAATCAGCACCATGGTACCATATGGTATCATCGGGCGAGTACGATCTTACTCTGATGATACCATATGGTATATATAGGGATAAGAGCGGGTGGCACCGTCCGATAGTTGTCGCACGTCGTAGTAAGGCATTTTGTTGGGCAAACTGAAGAAACATGGAAACAAATAGGTTCAATTGATACATACGATTTTTGTCGAATATCGCCACCTGACAAAGTATCTCACTACAACATGCAACAGAAATTGTATGGTCTGCAACATCCAACAAAAATCTTATGCATAAACAAGAAGCGCTTTAGACTGCAAATATGCTGCTGGAATTTTATTACTCTTCTGGCT
Source organism: Lepisma saccharinum (assembly GCF_977018435.1). Classification (NCBI taxonomy): domain Eukaryota; kingdom Metazoa; phylum Arthropoda; class Insecta; order Zygentoma; family Lepismatidae; genus Lepisma; species Lepisma saccharinum. The sequence continues at coordinate 32,353,217 of NC_139245.1, read as the reverse complement.
CACTTCACCTTATTTAATGTAGCAGTGCTTACGAAGGTCTTCTTTCATCATCCTGACGTATTACTGGTTTCGAAGAGTTAACATAGCCTAAGTTTACAATGACATTGCACTATTCTTAGATATCAAGAAAAATCCAACCAAATGGGATATATATTGAATACTATCACGAAAAAGTGAAACTTAAATCTGCATTGGTGAACGTTATAAAAATTGGCAAGTGCATGCTCCCAACCTGAAATTTACTGCAAAAACAGCAGCATTGCAATGAAATTAATGCCACTCTCTGTCCTGTCTGTTTAAACTCATGAGAGATGGTCATTAATCTCTCACTGAGTGAAGTTAATGTCCAATATTATGAAATAAAATACTAATAATAAATACGTAAATATTTTAATATATTTACTCGAATCATCCAATCATAAAAGCAAATCACTTTCTTCAAGAATTGACTTTTCTCTGCCAGCCCTGCTAAATTTTCACTTTCCATCTACTGACTTATACGAGGGGTGGCCAGAAAGTAATTTCTGATTAGTAGGGACATTGATTTTTCGCAAACGTCAAAACAGTGAAAAATGTTAATTGCTCCGAAGTTATGTTTAGGAATGTGCAGTGATGTCTGGACACATTTTTCGCCCTTTCGAAATATCGAAATAATGCGAATTCGGCATAAAATGTGAATTGTTGGCGTTTTTAGCAATTTTTTTTTAAAGAAATGTCCTAAAACAACGAAAAATTCCATGAAATCCAACATTCTTGTATTTTCTAGGCCACGTTTGTGTACATAGAACATGCAAGTTTTCCAACATTTTACTCTAGAGTAAACTATAGAGTTATACGTACATGAAATAATTCCGACAGCCACATTAAATTCATGTATTTCCCACGATATTTTCAACTTCTATCAAAACCATTTGAATCACAGAGCAAAGTGGCAGCGTTCTAACAGGAGATCGAGTGTGTATCTACCGTCACACGTGAGCCACATCTTCGTATTTGTCGCACGAGATATGTTTTGAATTACCAAGCTAAGTGTGCACTATCGGCATTTGTCGAGCGTAATGGAACTCAGTTGTTAGGGTGTCTGACTACCATGCGAGAGACCCGGGGTTGATCCCCTGCGGGAGAGAACCGGGATGTTTTCCACCTATTCAAACTGCTCCGGAGCCCACCCAGCGTCATATGAAGTTGATACCTTGAGGAAACTTTGAGGGACAAAGGTAGCCAGGAGGATGGTGCTGATCACATCACCCCTACCATCAGCCATGATCCAGAAAATGTGGGGCCCTAACTCCACACCCCTATACACCTTCATGGAAAAGTGCAGGGGAGCACTTTACTTTTACGTCCTCAAAAATCTGTTCCAACATATCAAACTGTCACGAAAATACGTAGACCATGTGACCTAAAGTTCTAAAAAAAAAAAAAAGTTCTAAAGTGTTCCCCTGTGCTTAGCACCACGCCATGAAGGCGTATAGGGGGTGTGGGGGTAACGCCCCACACTTTCTTGATCCGGTCGTGAGTAGGGGTGATGTGATCAGCACCACGCCCCTGACCACCTTTACCCCCCAGGGTTTCCCCCAGGTACCCATGTTATTCGATGCTGGGTGCTGGTGCTGGATGTGGGGCCACTTCCAACCGTTAGAAAAGTTCCCGGATTTGACCTACAATTTAAAATAATAGTTTAGAAGCCCACTGGAGTATTACGTTTCGGTATATTTGGCACATAAATGTTCTAAAACAAAAACGCGAATTTTGGGAAACGTAACACTAACAAGTCAAAAAAAGACAATGCCAATTTTTGGTGCCATAATATATCGGTATCTGTCACGTGAGATAGATTGATTTAATTTTTTTGGGTGCGTCGCCACTTATGGTCATTATGCACCCTTCAGTATACACGGGGAAAATTCCATTATCTTAAATCCTTACGTTAAAATTAAAATAGGGGTATGGAAAATAACTTTCTCAAAATAACTTTCAAGATATCAAACTCTCACGAAGAGGCGTAAGCCATGTGACGTACAATTTGAAACAGTAGTTTAAAAACACCATGAAGGTATAATTTCAGATATTTGCCAGAAAGTGCGCTAAAATGAAAATGTGAATTTTGGGAAAAATAACACCGTGTAGTAAAAAATAAGAAATAAGAAAATACACCAATTTGAAAAAAAAATAACAAAATATCAAGGTCCCTACCGATTAGGCATAAATAAAACAAGAATATCAGTTGTAATTTATTGCATTAGTAACAGTGAGTCCTAACCTAATCTTCGGCATAATCACCACCGTTGTTCTTTGTCGTAGCATGGCACTAAATTTTCTATGCCCATGGTATATGTGTCTGACAGCAAAGACTGGAACTATCTCTACCGCAGTGTAGCTGTCAAATCCTTGCCCTGTCAGAAAAACGTCTTCAGTTAATCAAAGAGATGAAAGTCGGTACATTCAAGGCCAAGGGCGCCGACTTTCCAAAATTTCTGTGGGTGCATATCAATGGCGGTTAGATCTGTTAGTATCAAGTATTGTATACTATAAACAACTTACATGCACAATGATTGCAAGAGGCAATGATATTATCAACACGTTACTAAAAGAAAATACCACATTCATACAAATTAAAGTGAAAAAATCTTCACAAATGCAAATAATTTTAATTGTATTGCAGAAAGAACTACGCAAGGATTTTGTTGTGATCAGAAACTACAAAATGACTAACTTTATGTACCAAATAATAATAATAATAATCATGACATGTTAACTTTCAATATAAAACACATTCCTTCTTACGTCATTTGCACGTATGAATTTGTTTGCAATTTTGGTAATGTCAATATTTTTAGTCATTTCTTTATGAACATGCAAAATTGCCAAATCATTCAATCTTTTTTTGGGTCATTGTTGACCGCAAAAACATTTTGAATCGTCTAAGTGCTGGAAATGACCGCTCAGAGGTACAAGAAGTAACAGGTATAGTTAAAATCACCTGTACAAACTTCACAAATTCTGTGAGCATTTCACGCATGGGACCACTGTTTTCTCTACTTAAAATATTTGTAATGTCTGACAAGTTGGCCACTTTTTCTTTGTTCGTTCTGCACACATCTAGAAACATGTCCCTGTGCAATGTTAGCTTGTCTTTATCAAAGTCTGTCCCATAGAACTGCAGAATTCGATCAGCACCAATTTGACCGATAGCAAAAGCTTCAAGTTGTGAAATAAGTTCCAAAACCTTTGTTTGAAATCTACGATTTAGCGAATCCACAGGCGCACAAATTATTTCAAAAAATATTTGTCTGTACATTTCCTCCGGCGTTTGATACGTATGAGGATCACTACGGTCATCGTAGCATTTTGGCATCTTCCTTTTTCTAGGCAAAACTGGTTCATCAATGTTCAATTCCTCCGCTTTCATCATGGTTTCATTCCACAACTCAAAAAATATATATCTCTTTGTGAAGCTAAACTTGCAGACGAAGTTTCCACCAAAGTTTTGATTTCTCGGTATGACAATGATTTCTTCTGAAAAGAAGAATGAAGTTGTTCAATCTGCCGAAAACTGAAATTAACATTTTCAGGAAAATAAGAAATCTGAATTGATGTAGGTTTGAAAAATATCCACTAGCCTTCCCACCGACTTCACTTTTTTCTTCTGACAGATCTTACAAAAAATTCAAGAGAACGTCATAATTACTTTCCAACGATTGTAGTGATTTTACCCTCACACACCACCTTGTGGGACAGAATGGTCGCCAACAGTCTGGGAATGTTTTTTTACAACACCATCTTCGTTGTCTTCTTGTAGCGACTGTAACACTGCTAGCCTCTTTGGCGAATGTCTTACAAATGATATTAATTCACGAAGAATCACCAGAAAGTCTCGCACATAACTGATACCTTGCATCGCATCTTGCACTACCAAATTCAAATTATGCGCCGAACAATGAACAAATATAGCTCTCGGCTCCAACTGAGTAATCCTACTTTGTAACCCTGTTAAATGTCCACTGACATTACTCGCGCCATCATAACATTGACCACGACAGTATTTTATGCCGAGAGATAAATGTCTTATGACATCCTGGACGACTTCAAACAATGTCCTAGAACTTGTCGAAGCTACTTCATAGAAGCCCATAAACACTTCTTCAACTTGCAGATTTTAATCGACAAATCTGAAGCATATTGATATTTGTTCCTTCACTGATATGTCGGAAGTCTCATCTACAATGAGAGAAAAATATTGTGCCGCCTTAATATATTTCGCAATATTTTGCTGTACATCGCTGGATAATAAAAGAGACAATTTCGTTCAATATACCGTGAGAAACTCACTTATATGTAGTTCGTTGCAGCCAAGATTTCAACTCAGGAGCATCTTCTGCTCTAAGCAGCAGCAACTGATGAATATTTGATGCTTCATCGGTGTGACCCCGAATTGCTATTCCTCGCTGACTTGAAAATTGGAGGGACGTTATTATCTTTAAAATCGCCTTGCGTGCATTTTTCATATCTCCTAATTTATGTGTTGAGATAAGAGATGACACATTGGTTCCTTGTTTCGTAGTTGCCAGAGCAGTCACGGACGAACGATGAAGTGTACATTTTTCGTGAACCCTGAAACGTTCAATTGCATTTTGCCACTGGGAAAATCCATTTCGAACAAATGCATTACACGAATCCCTGTCTGCAGAAGTAGCAGTTGCCGACGGAAGCACTACACTGGAATCAAAAGTGTTTTTAGGCACACTACAGAACACTTTGTCCAATTCTTTGTCGTAATAAATCCAAGGAAATGTATTTTTCCATCCTTCATGGTATGACCTGCCTGAAGATTTCTTGACACTTGTTGCTAATGTACTACAGGAACTGGCAGAAGACACATTCTCGGGTTCCTTATTTTTTGACTGAACATGCTTTTCACTATGTTCAGTGTCAGTAATATCCACCTGTGATGACGACGACAAACGTATGACAAATTTATCCATAGCGACCAGCAAACCTACTGTTCGAATTCGAAAGTAAGCAAAGAAGCAATACTCAATATTGTGTTTCAGCTTTCCACACGCGTCCCGTGCCACGTTTGAAAATTGCGAAAATGTTTGCCTGGCGAAGAGCTTTTGCTCCACGCATCCGGTCAGGAGACCCTCTTCTTTGTACTAACTATTAACATGGTAACACCCCTTTTTTCTGAAAATGAGAACTTCCCAGTCTACAATCTAAGTTCCCGCGTCCTTCCAAGCCATTGTCTCTCGGAGAACAAACAAAACGATAACAATCCAGATTACATGAAAACAACTTCACTGAAATCGTAATCCACGCCGCTCTTATCTGATTGAAACAAACAAAAGAAGAAAAAATCAACTATTGAGGTAGTCGGTCACAATCGGCTTTCTTGTGCTCAATATCGGTCACAATCGGCTTTCTTGTGCTCAATATCGGCAAGTAGTTATTTTAAAACAATTGTTGACGAATGGTGTGTGTCACTTGTAGTGTGTCACTTGTAAGGAAATATCAAAGAAGCCGAAAAGACGGGATTCTATTCACAATACAATATACAGTAGATCGTCGATTATCCGAACGTCGGTCAACCGAACGACCGCTTAACCGAACTGTGTACTCGCTCACTTTCAGATATCTGTAATGAAAAAAGTACGTGACTTAGCTGCTCGTAAGCGTGTAGGCTTGCTTAGACAGACCAAAATAAAGGATTTTTTTAAACGTTAATTTTGTGTACTGTGTGTATTGTTCATGCAAAATGCGTATGTAATATGTACATATTTTTGTTTAATAAACTGTACCACATACTATATATTCCTACTAAAGTTGCCTTTGTATGTTACTTTGTAATACATACTTAAAGAGATGCCTGTTTTTATGAATAAATTTACTGTACAGTACTTCTTTTTGGCAAATAAACATGTACAGTTCGATTATCCGAACAAACCAGTTTTCCGAACACCCATGTCCCCCAATTACTTCGGATAATCGACGCTCTACTGTACTTCCATTGTTATTGTGGGGACTGCCTTTGACTTGGCCAGAGACAGGCAAGGAAGGGGGGAATGTGTTGCTTGGTTGCCTTTGCACAAACACATTTGAAACAATTATGTTTTAGAAGTTAGAATTTTTAACTTCTATCTCAATGTTTTAATTGCTTATTATGTTTTGATAATGGCAAGTGAGAAATATTTATTTTATTTTGATTTTATCAAACTAAAATCTTGTGGGTGTGGCGCACCCACAAGATTATTTATGTGGGTGCTCGAGCCCCGGAGCACCCACGTAGTCGGCGCGCATGTTCAAGGCCAGGGCTGTACAGGGAGTGGTCCAAGATCTCTCACCTGAAGTGATGCAAAGAGCCCGTGTTTACTCGGCTGTATGGGGTTGTGCACATTCGATTGGCCTTCCGTGAATTGTCTGCACCCTCGGCTAACCATACTATCACTCACGACGTCCGGTCTGCACACCTCACACGATTGCTGGTGGCTCTGTGCCAAATTCTGAGCGTGCAATGTAGGCTACATCGCAGTCTGTTGTATGAGAGCTGAAATGTTTAGCCTAGAACTGTCCTAAAACGATACAATGTTCTTCGTATATGAACTTTCAGAAGCTTTTATTATTAGAGTATTCCTGTTTTAATGTATGGTTAGCTAAATCAGGTACTTATACAATGCAATTCTATAAATTCCTTGCGTTAAATTTCTAATACCTACATACCCTTTTCGTCAGCATTAATGGTATAGCTGCATGTTGTCAGTTTCACAGTACTTCACTTGGATATACTGTACTGAAGCAGAAATCCCATTGATAATGTAAGGAAATATGACACTTATTTTGTTCGATTCAATTGTTTCACTTATATGCAAGAGTTAAGTTGTTTGCTTTATAGAGAAGAGAGAAGTAGCTTTATGCATTGAGAAATGAGTCCGCACTCGTGGTTCTTGCAAGCAGAGGGTTCCAAACCTCAGTGGAAATATCAACATATAATACAGAGAATGTATAAGGAGACTGATAAATTACAAATTGTATTTCTTAATCATTCACTCTTCAGTCTTATCTCATTTAGTCGTAACTTTAAAAATAATCAAGTATTTTATTTTAAACTTAATGCATATAACAAAATTCCATAATCCTTCACTAGCTTGTGAATTGTAATACTTTTCCAAATTCACTATTTTGCAATTTGAATTCAAATCATAGAGAATAGAGAAATTAATAGTCAATTTCATAGAAGATAATATTGGTACTTAACAAATCCATGCGTGGATCTGTATGAGTTTCTTATTTCCATTTGCAAAAACATCGATTTAGTTTATTTTGTAATTGTCAGGGAAAAATGTAAATTTTGTCCTGGAAAACCTGGAAAAGTCAGGGAATTTCATTTCTGCTTGTTTGTAGCCACCCTGTATATTTATAATGTAATTATATGTATTTATAATTTTATATGTGAGTGACATGTGGCACTTTCGAGGAGTACAATTAATAATCATCATACAAAATTTGAAGTTTCCATTTATTCGGCAGCAATATTATGCAGAATTGTGTTTTTTGTGATTACGTAAGAAGTACTTCAATGTTCGGATCCCACTTTAAACTGCAGGCCCAGTCCCGATTAGTCTTTCTGTGCATAAAGTGGATTTAAAAAACAACAAATCAAATCAAATTGTTACAAGTTTCAAGTATAATTTAAACTTGGTTAAGATTCTCCCCAAAATAAAATATTTCTCTTTGCTTAAAGTGGACATTTTGTCTTTGCTCTACGACACAGGACAGTGAGAACTTGGCTGCTGTTCGAACGCTGCTGCTCTCTAACGGTGTACGAAAGAATTAGCAATCAAGCGTTTGTTGTTGGTCCGTCCTCTTCCCTCACCTGCCGGGGTATCCGAAACGGGTCGCCTGACTTTGCTGTGTTGTAAACCCATTGCAACCACCAAGCCGACTGAAGCAGGGGATAGGAAGAACAGCATTGAACTTCGCTCCAATACTCCTCGCTGTAGAGATCAGGCCGTTCCTTCGCTTCGCAAAGCGTACCTGTGCGTCTACTCGTACACTGTGAAATCTCGCAGGCTGCCTCCTTTCTTTTAACAGATCATAATGGAATTTGCTTTAAGAAGCAATGAAGGGCAAAATTGTTTGTTTATGTTCAATATATTTAATAGGAAAACAAATGAAAAAGTATACTAACAAAAAGTATGAAATTTTGTTGTAAAATATCTGGTCATTTTGCAACACTGCAACAATATCAATAACCGCCCCTGAGTCTATTACTGCAAATACATGATCTCTGTAGTGTTGTTTCCATATTACACTGCTACAATTTTTAAGAAATTTTTATTTTGTCATACAGTATGTTCTGGAATTAAGTACACTGCTGCCATAACTGTGCGTAAAATAAATTATTATTATTATTATTAAATAATATATTAAAATTATTTTCAGCTTGTCCCACCTGCTGTATACGAGCACCATCTTGAAAAGTCTGTAGCACAAGCAGAAAACAAGATTCTGAATGCCTTCCACTGCAAAACACCTGATTGCAAAGGCTGGTGCATTTATGAGGACAACGTTAATGAATTCCGGTGCCCAGTGTGCACAAAGACAAATTGTTTGACATGCCAGGTAAGAAACTTTTATTGATTTTAGTCTGATATTTAGTCTGAAATTTATAAGTGGGGTATTCTCCCAACAATCTTTCCAGTGTGTATTTTATCTTCATAGACAGCAACATGCCAGTTTATTGGAAGTTCCTTGCCCTATATCATAGTGTTAATGTACATTGAGAAGTATATTTGCTTCCCAAGTACTATTCATGGCCACTTGTCCTCTCACCCATACACCAAGAATAGAAAACGTAATGATATAGCATACACTTTAAACTGTAAGACCAGTCTCAATTAGACTCTCTGTGCATAAAGTGGACTTAAAACAAGAAGAAAACAACAATTCAAACTCGTAATAAAACAGGTGCATGTCAAGACAAATATACCTTCAGCAGTGATAAACTTTAGTGTGACTTTCTGCTAGTTTTACAACAGAACACAAACTTTGTTGGTTGCATAACTATCCATGTTTTTTTGTACTCATGGATGATTTTAATCATTTGCTCTCGGTCTTTATTCTGTAGGCCTTTCATCATTGTGTCCATGGTGAAATAAAACAAAAGTACTTTTGAGCGTTGTTCTAGTCGGTAGGGAGTCTGACTGCCATGTGGGAGACCCAGGTCGATTCATGGGCTGGGTGATCGAAGGCCGGAATTTTTCCGAGCTTGTCCCTGCATAAAGCACCCCTGGGGCTCACCGAGCCTCAAATCAATGGGTACCTGGCGGTAAAGATGGCCAGAGCATGGAGGCTGATCACATTACCTCCAAAAGAATGGCCGAGATCGAGAATGTGCCTTCATGACACAGTCCTATATGCATTGTGAACTGTACCTTACCTTAACTTTGAGCCATGTTAAATAATTTGCATCTTTTCGTAGTGTTACATGATGATCTGCGACAGTGGTGGTGGTAGACAGACACAGAGGACTGCCTGTCAAGTTGCATGTTGACCCTTAAAAATGTGGTTAGTTTTTAACTTTTAAACAGCGAAAATGAAAAATTTGGCCAAGCCAGCCCTGGCTCAGTGGTTTAGTTGGTAGAGCAGTGGAACAGTATAGCAGAAATCCTGATCGAGCTTGCATTTCTTTTGCTAATATTTCTATATTGGTTATTGTTATTGCTACCCAGTCATCAATGGCTATTTTTAATGCTACATGATCATTAACTATTATTTCTTCTCAAAGTGTTCGCTAGATCACAGTCTAGGTAGTTCCGCCACCTGTGATATGTGCTAAATTGGAAATCATAGATATTTTTGAGAGTAAATATTGATAGATAAGTTTTTTTTTATTATTATTATTATTATTATTTTTTTATTGTTTCAATTCGGACCGCAGAAGCGAGATGCTTGCAGTGGGCTAGTGTAAAGTTATTTTAGTTCAAGTTATTATACAGTGTGTTTTTCTGTCCCTTGTGCACCTGGCCAGATGGCAACTCCCGTCAAAAAGCATGTTATATCTCCTCTATGGAAACTGTTGACTTCAGCTACAATTACATTCAAAATAAGCACGTGCCTTGTCACAGGGGACTGAATAAAATTGTATTTTGTTGTACGTATGTGCAGTGGCGACCGGCGGCAACTATAGTGGTTAGTGCCAACGTGATAAAAAAAAAAACACCTCCACAATGTCCTTCCTCCTTGAGGTTGCGCCACTGTCCAAGATGTTTATCCTTGTTTGGTAACGTGGAATACAATGTGTGTTTAAGTAATAACGTACTAATCCGATTGATCTTCACTCACTAACCTATCTTTATACACTACAGGACACTTCCCTAAAAATATAACAATTACAAGAGGAAAGGAAAAACAACTCCTATCACCTTCTCCTCCCCATGCACACGTATTCTAACTGGATGTCGAAAATATCTTTGTTATGAAAAGAAATTGTCGAAATGCCAAAGGAAACTCGCATCATCATAGGATTTTTTACTTTTATATTTTAAAAAAAAGTCTGCATGGCCCTCTTGGTGCATCTGTCTATTATCAAAAATGTTCATTTAACTTTGGAGAAATACTAGGTTCATTTCTCCAAAAGTAGGCAGAAATTACTTATTGTCTTACAAATCAGTCGTATTTATCGACTTTTCTCTGAAGGTGGCAACTGTGTCAACACTGCGAAAGTTCCCTCGCCGTGCCAAGCGAAGACGGGCACGGTTTCTTATGGGCTAACCCCGCCCCCTGTCACTTTGTTCTCGGCTCATGGTGGAAATGTTCCTCGCGGAGACTTCTTCAACCCTCTGCACGTGTGTCAACTTGGTTAGGTCCTTGGGTTAGGCCAGCTCTTGGGCAGCACGGACTGTTGCCTCACGAGGGTATGAACGAAACAGCTGGCGTTGAAGTGAGGAGGTTGGGACGGTCGTCACGTTAGCTTGACCGATTGCAAGATTCGAATCTCCTTGTCTGTAAACTATCAATGTATTCATTTAACAATACTTGGCGAGGTATGCGTTTCTTCTGAGGGTAGTGCCATGACACGGCGGCTCTACCCCTTCAGCCGCCGCTGCGTATGTGTAATGTATACGTATCTGCCATTATTAAAACTATAGCAAGACACAAATAACACTTGGAAAACTAAACACTTAGTAAACACTTTATAAAACAATAGAAAATCACAAGCACACTTGTAACATGTAAACACTTTAAAAATACAACTGGAATGAATTCGCGAAGTTACTGAAATGGAATGGGGTTAAGAAATTCACAGGTTATGCACAAAGCCATATGTTTCAGTTTCTGCTCTGGTGCTACGAGCTGTTAGGAAACTTAAGTGTCCCTTTTAGCGTGTCTCGTTACCGAAGCTCCACAAAATTTCCACAAAACATGCCAGAAATGTGTGGATGCACGAGGACATTATTTCCAACATATCCTGTGAGAAGGTATGTGCTTATTTTGATTGCAATTGTAACTCTAATTCTGAGAACTTGAATCCATTTCGAAGCCAACAATTTCCATAGTGGAGATTTCACATGTGATTTGATGGGAGTTGAAATCTGGCCAGGTGCCAAGCAGATTGCTGACAGGTGCACAAGAGACAGAAAAATGCTCTGCATATCTTACATATTTAAATGAATTCACTTTTTCAGGCTGTCCATGATGGAATGAACTGTAAAGAATATCAGGAGCATGTTAATCAGGAATCTGCTACAAATGCTGAAGCCAGAAGAACCAAAGAAATGTTAGAGGTTAGTGTGATATGTTTCCTGTGTGTGAACTGTTGTTGTAGACTTCAACACTTGCTTGAGTGCATCATGAGTTATGTTTGATACATTTGCCCAGAAGAGCTTCCATTGTAATTTTTCGTTAGGTCTGAACCAGTACATGCTTTGAACTGAAATCATTACCAGTGGAGATATTCTGTTGATTCCGACTGATAGTAATAGATAAACGTGAAGGAGCTTTAGGTAGCTCAGGTTCTTCTGCAACCATCTCACCTATCAAGGGTCTTACTTTACAACATTGTAACAGATTCAGATATAATGAGCTGTTTACTTACAAAATTCACTTTTCTCACACAATTTTAGCACAAAATTAGCAGCAATCACAAAACTTGCATTATTCCCATAAATAATTCTACAGAAGCATTGCCGCATGTTAACCAGTGCCCGAATGAGGGGGGATGTGAGGGGATTGTATCCCCCAGCTAGTAATATTTTTGCAAAGCATCCCCTCAGCTGTCCCAGTGTCCCCATGTTAAACTATTGGAGCATCCCCCACATTTAACTCCAAGGCTCAACCAAATAGCCCTCCCTGGGTTCGATACCCGGTGGAGGCACATAGTGGTTCGAATCCTACTTTAAACTGTAGGTCCAGTCCCGGTTAGCCTTACTGTGCATAAAGTAGACTTAAAACACCAATCAAATATCTCCTCGGCTAACATTTTCCACTTCAATCACTGGTGTTAACTTCTTGTTAGTAAACCAACTCCCTACATAGTTGATGATTTTGAGTGGTCAATTCATGCCAGGGTTCCCACTGATTGAAAAATCAGAAATCAGCCTATAACAAAGAAAATTGTGGAAAAGTCAGAGTGATAGCATTATGTGCTATAAAGGCTAAGGTTGCATCTTCAAAACCTGAAATTCCCTATCATGAAGACCAGCAAGTTACAACATTATACAATCACCTGGAAATATGGAAATATATATGGGGGGAATGCAAGTTGTTTTATTTTTTACCAAAATGTGTTGGGAGCTCATCATAGCTCATCATCAAACATGTATGAATAATATCTTGAGCACGAGATGGTTCTTTGTGTGTGTCCTTTCATCAGCTTCATCTAATCATTGTTCATACTCCACATCAGAATTAGCCTAAAGAGATAGAAACTAACATAAAATAAAATGTATATTGTTTGTAAACCAAAGTTAGTTACTTACTTACTCGGATTCTCTTCTACCGAAAGGTGTCGAGGTTTTGCAGAGAGCTCTCAATTGGTTAACGATCCTCTGCTATCTTCCTTGCTTCATCTCATTTAATGCCTCTTCTGTTCAGGGTCTGCTCAATGTTCTTGTTCCATGTTTGCCATGGTTTTCTTTGGGGCCTCTTTTTTCCTATTCCTCTTGATCTTGAATCCCATAATTTCCTTTGGTATTCTTCCATCCTTCATTCTATTAACATGGCCAAACCATCTCAGCTGTGCCTCGATGACATTTTTTTCCACTGGTTTTGAATTTAACATTATCCTGATCATTTTTCCAACCACTCTTCTTAAATATTTCATTTCCACTGTCTGTATCTACCTACTTGTCAATACCCACGATTCGCTCCCATATAGCATAGTTGGTAAATACGTTGATTTATATATTGCCATTTTTGTTTTCTGGCTGATTTCTTTCTTTCCTAGAAACCCCTGATTGATAGCATAATATAGATTGTTTGTGTTTTGTATTCTTGTATTTAATTCTCCATGTATTCTTCCATTGCTGTTGATAGTGATTCCGAGGTATTTAAAACTCTTAACTTGTTCCAGTTCTTCGTAAACCAAAGTAACATAAAATAATATGTATAATGTTTGTAAACCAAATGTGAAAATTTGTAATCAGTTAGTTACCAGTTTGGTTTAAAGGGCTTATCCCCAGCCGTTATAGTAGGTCGTCTCGACCGGATTACGCTCACTCACTCGGAGCTCCCCAATTTCATCACGATGGTGGGTTGCCCTATACGTAGGCCAAATAAATTCTGACCAGAGCTGGATTCGAACCTACGCCATCCCGCAGCGAACGATCTCAAGACGAGTGAACGCCTTAACCCGCTCGACTACGGAGGAGGAATGTTACTACTAATATCACTACTATTATTAAGTAGTACAGATCTACATAAATATATTTATGAAAGCAATAGAACAAAATTATTTTCTAGTCATTCAATTGTTAACAAATTCTAGGAGCATTTTTTGTTTCTTTCTTACGAAATAATTGTCTAGCTAACAACAACGGTTATTTATTTATGATAATCCATAAAAACAATCAAATATATTAAATTAATTGAAATAATCAAAATATGAAACTCATCCAAGGAGCTGCAGTAGTCTAGTCTGACAACCTCACCGGAGATCCCCGGAATTGGTTGGAATTTATCCAACCTTGTCCCCGCACCCAGCCTCATATCAATGTGTACCTGAGAGAAACCCTAGGGGGATAAACACTGCTGGAGCATGGTGCTGATCACATCACCTGCAAAATGGCAGAGATTGAGAATGTGTGAGGCCGCCCCACCACACCACTACACGAGCTTTCATGACACGGTGATATATGCACGGGGAAATTTACATTACCTTTACCTATGGGAACTCACCCAGGATAATGATGAGGTGCGAGAATACATGTTGCTAAATTCCACTCCACTGTGTCTATGTTTTTGTTCAAAAGTAAGTTTATAGACATCCCAACACATTTATCACTTCTAGTTGATTCACAAACCATTTCTTCAACATTATTTAATAATGTGGATGTATACTCAGCATCATTTAAGAGTTCACAAGGGGATGCGAACTCATTACCGGGAAGAATATTCGCAATAACGTCGGCACACTGCGACGAAGCAAGGAAATTTCACAATTCTCATGATAGTCACTGCGTGACTTTTTTTTGCAAAAAAAATTTGCAAAATTGAACTTTGCGGCCGCTTAGATTGTTTAGACATATTGATGGATCCCAAACTACACTGTAAAGATTTATGATAAACGTGCCAATACCGCTCTCAAACTCTACTATGCACGGGCTAATTCACACCTGGTTGTCTCGTTGTTCTTACCAACAAAACATTTCACAATAGTTAAGCTTATTGTAGTTCGAATTCAGAAATTCAAACGTACCGCATAAACAATGGGAAGGTGGACTGGTGATCGTGTGTTCTTGTAGGCCTAGCATTTGTCTACATTAGCAGCTTACAACGAACCAAGAACTTTATTTAGTTAAAGCTCATTGTTCACAGAAAAAAAATGCATGTTCTTTGAACATTGTTGCAGCTGATGTACAAAACAACTTTTTTCTTATAAATCATAGTTGCCCTCATATTTAATTTTCAAGAATTCGTGTTTATTTTCAAGGCATTCACTATTAAAGATTCGTGTGTTTGAAATGTTGTGCTTTTCTACTAATATTATTATTATTATCACTGTCGCAGATCTTTGACTGTGATAAATTAGCCATTTTTAATTTTTTTCTACATCATTTTCCATAATATTTCAAAAGCTCAAGGGGGGGGGGTTAAACCCGGTAACCCCCCCCCTTGCATACGCCACTGGTTAACAGCATACAAGGCATGTCAAGAAAGTGGTACCTGTTTGGTAATAACAAAAGAACGAAGAAAGTTAGTTGAACCCATGACATTGAGGCACTTATAGTACCAGGAGACAAGCTTTTGTATATCCTCATCATACATTTCCTTCTGCCACCAGTCCATTGGCAGAAGGATACACAGACAGCATCCAAGGTTGCCAGGTATGAGTCAGTTGTGCCTAAGCTTTCATATAAGTTGCATCGTGGTAGTGGTTGCGTTGGTGTTTCTGTGGGTAGTCAAGATGAACCAGAAAATGGAGAATTGTTTCAGGTGTGAAGTGAGAGCTGTCATTCTAGTGATTTTCATCTTTTAACAAAATTAAAGGAGTTTTTGGAGGAAAATACTTTAATGACAATGAAGAGCTCCAGCAAACAATAACTGCATTTCTCAATGGACTGGCAGCTGAAGTGTATGACAAGGGTATACAAAAACTTGTCCCCCAGTACAATAAGTGTCTCGATACCAAGGATGCCTATGTACAAAAATAGTTCAAGGTATGTACTTTCAGAGTAATAATGTTTTGTTGAATTAACTTCTTTTGTTCTTTTTCTATTACCAAACAGGTACTACTTTCTGGTTATGCCTTGTGTTTAACGTGTGTGTTTAATTTTTCCTTTCATGGTGTCAGTATGCCCATCGAATATTATATTCCTGACAATTCTCTTTGTTCACTTTAGGAATCACATCATGCATAATAAAAAAAAAAATTGCTGAATTATTTCGTGTGCCATAATCTGTTGTAATATTTGAATTAGTTGCAGTCAGCCTCCGTGGCGGAGTGGTTAGCACAGCATGCTTCGATGCCAGGAGTGCTGGGTTCGAATCCTTGCCAGGGCATGGGTGTTTGTGAGAGTCTCTTCATCAATTTCATTGCATCATCACTCATCCTCATCTTCGCAATTAGCCATAGGTGGCACAAAAGTGAAGTAAAATAAACCAAATCAATCAATCAATTGAATTAGTTGCCTCAATTGCATGCAGATAGCATTGGGTAAGATAGTGTAAGGTGACTTTTACACCAGAATTGTGTGACAGGATATATAAGCCAGCATCTGGTTCATCGCAAAGCAATACTATGCGTCGCTTCTCACTTCAGTGTAGAACAGTGTTAAGGTCACAAACAGAATGTGAGTTGCAGCAATTTAACTAGCGGAAGTTGTGGTGAGACCTGAAACAAGCTGGATGACTTGAGTGTTTCACTGGTATGATATGCCAGGGACCACGTTTAAATCCCTAGTGAAGTTGCAATGCAATTTTCAGTGACTTTTCAATAAGTTGTAACTACCCTAACAACTATAGCAGGGTTTTTTTTTTATTATTTTTTTATTTTTTATTTTATTTTTTATTTAAGGAAATGGTCCAGCGTGGAGAGGCTATGAACTGCCCTACTTGCCAAGTAGTTCTAATGAAGAAATGGGGCTGTGATTGGTTGAGATGTTCCATGTGCAAAACAGAGATTTGTTGGGTTACGAGGGGGCCTCGATGGGGACCAGGGGTAAGTACATTTTTAAGTTGTTTGCCGAGATGTATGTGGTATAAAAGTAAAAGTAAAGTGCTCCCCTGTGCTTTGCACCACACCATAAAGTCATATAAGGGGTGTGGTGTGGGAATTCTTAACAAAATTTTCAGTTAATAAGTTTTAATGGGCATTGTCACTGCCAATTTCCAATGCAACTTGGCATGCTTGTAGGAATGTATCAATGCTAGATACTACATTTTTTGCTCACTATTGTGGAGGCCAAAGGAGTGTACTGAATACATTTTTTTAAAAAAAAATTTAATTGTCTTCTTTCTTCTTCCTTTAACTTTCATTTTTCGGAGGTACAACATATTAAAAGTCCTGTCATTCTGGGGTGAAAGAAAGATTTCATCTCTCTGACAAATAGATCTTGAGCTATGATTGTTTTGTACTTTGAAAAGCATGCACTTGAGAAAATCTTATCTGGAGAAGCTTTACGGTGGGAGAGGCTTCCATACACTGGAGGTTAATGATATTTTCAATAGCCTATAATACAGCAGAACCTCGATTTTATGTTCCCAGATTTTACATTTTCCCGCATTATACATTCAATCTTGATGGTCCCAACATAGTAAAATGTTAAAAGAAAATTTCTCTATTTTAAGTTTTTGTCAGCTTGGTCCCCTCAAAAATATAAAATTGAGGTTTCACTGTATTTAGCTTAATAATATAATCAAAGATGCACTTACAACTGTAGCAAGATGACAAACCCATAGTCTATAACATATTGTTTTCGCTTTTCTAATACTTGTGTGTATTTTGCTGACCTCCACGGCAGAGTGGTTAGCACAGCAAGCTGAGATGCCAGGAATCCCATGTTCAAATCCTGACCTGGTCATGGCTGTTCTTTGTGAGTGTCCCTTCATCAATTTCATATCATCTCTCATCCTCATCTTTGTGGTTAGCCAGAAGTGGCAGAATAGCAAAGTAAAATGAACCAAATCAATCAATCAATCATGTGCATTTTTACACCGTGGAAATAAATGCGCACCTCTGTATCTCATCCCGTTAAAAATAGGCGTTCACCCTTCACGTGGTTTCTAGTTCACCATGAGTTGAGAAACACACAAAACATGTTTGTTTTTTTCCCTTAAATGTGTTACTTTATTTTGTGCTCTTTATTATATGCCTGGTTTGTAACGTAAGTGCAAAAAGGAGATAATCATATTAATGACACAACTTTCAGTGACTATAATTCTTCATAATATTATTTCATTTCAGCTTAACTTGCATTGTAAATTTGCTTTTAGTTCTGACTTTTAGCATCAAACAAAATGGGTTAAATTGTAATATGTAATTTTTCTTGTATGGTACTAGGGATAGCCACAAAATCTGGATAACAGATACGTGGACTTCAAATATAGAATATCCAGATATTTAGGATTATCCGAATATCCAAACACTGGATATTCAGACTATCCAGATATCAGATTTAATGAAAGATATGTGGGAAATACGTGCAGTGAAATATGAAAATGACGATTTAGAGAATATGTTGAAATTCGTATAGAAAATTAACCGATATCAAAATAAAATTTTATCCAGATTTAGACGTCCCTAGTATGTATGTATTGCTTGCATTGTAGAATTATTTATCTTGTAGGTTAAAGTTCTTAGAAGCTCATAAACACAATTGTTGATGTAACGTTGCAGAACACACGCTCCCTTCATCAGACATTTATTCTTAGTTTGATTAATGTTACAGTTATAACAATGTAGTAAATTTAACAAAAATAAAAAAGAAGCAGTTAGGATGAATCTTAATAATGATGTTACATTGTTGAAACAACAACTTAACTGTGAAACAAGCTGTCCCATAATTATTGCCCGGTACACCTTTGTTTGTTGTCTCATAATAATTGCCCGATATTCAAACTGTGACATTGGTGTATACAGAAGAACAACATGAAACAAGGGAATGAGTCATACAACTTTACTACTCAAGGATCAGTACAAATTGGGCTTTCCATCTGCCTCTTCGTCTGTCATTTCTGTACTACCATTTTGGCATACCGGACTATAATTATGGAACAGAGGGAGTATTTGTTTTTTTAAAATAATAATCATAACAGAGTAAACAACTTTTAAAAAATTATTTTGACTAAACCATATGGAATACAATAATGATATTTTTTATGTATCAATCAGTAACACTTTAAGTTTCTATGAATGGCTACAAATGTTCAATGTGTCTTCCACCAGTTATACAACTCCCATCCCATCCAAATTCGAGTTGTTGCCACATTTTTCGCAAGAACTCATCGTCCACCGAAGCAAGGGCATTTCTTATTCTCTCCGTAAGCTGTTGCATATTCTGTGACACAGCTGGCACATAGACTTTGTCTTTAACAAAGCCTCAAATGCAGAAATCTAGGGGTGCAAGATCTGGGGACCTGTGAAAGTCACCTTTAACACTAATGATTCTGTTTACAAAGGTCTTGTGCATGAAAACAAAACTTGAAGATTTTCTCATTGTTATATAACAAACCTCATTTTTGTGTTTCAGATATTTTTTTCACAATAAACCTGATATGTTGTGTACTCTTTTATGATACAGTCTGTATTTACATATAAAAATAAATTGCTTGTATCACAGTTAAATTGTTAGGTTTCAACAATTATAACCTTATTGACAAGATTTAACTACTACTTTTTATTTTTGTGGAATTTACTACAGTGTTATAACTGTGACATTAATCAAACTAAGAATAAATGTGTGAATGTTTAATAAATAAGGGAATGTGTGTGTTCTCCAGGAACGTTACATCAAATAATTTTTAATATTTATTCAGAGCATTTAGTGTTAAACTTTTATATAGTTTGACTTTGGGTATCTTTCTGTAACTGTAGGTATTGAATGCCTATACAATATCTTATTTTATATATATTTTTTAAAATTAATTTGAGTTTTTTTAGTGTGAGTAAAAATGTAATTTGCACAGTTATTTTCAGTAATAGTATGTAGTTCACTGCACGTAGACTTTCTTTTGTTTTCTAGGGTAAAGGTGATACTTCTGGCGGATGTCAGTGTGGAGTGAATGGAATAAAATGCCATCCTCGCTGCAATTACTGCCATTAAAACTATAGAATTAGATAAGAGTATTCTAAAGTATAAAGTAGCACTGTTGCATCTATGGACCAGTCCATGCTACTTATAAAATCTTTAACCTGTGATGACAACTAAAAAAGATAGATCTTTTTAAATGGTATTTAAATTTGCTTTGAGTGTTCAGTTCATTTTTTTTACATGTACAGGTCTTTTTTTTGTACTTTATATTTATCTGTGATATATAAGTAGGTAATGACTCATGTCTGTGGCATACTGTTTCTTTACAAGTTTCGTTACACAGAAACGATAGTGTATTCATGAAGGTATAGTGTGCACTAATAAGTTTCCTTCTTCTGAACTTGATCACTCATAAATTGTTTTTCTACATTTTTCAATAGCACTCTAAATTCAGGCCACAAGACAAGTCTGTATTGTGGTCAGAGACTTCTTTAAACTGTTTGTTGTGCTCTGTACATTGAAGATGTGCTTAGATTGTGATGGAGTTATATCCATGGTTGTGATATCTGAACATGGACATGCTGGTGATGTCTTTACAGATTAAACATCTTATGTTTGTGTACATGAGACAGTGCGAAAAGGAGATGTTGAGGTACTGTGTCAGAAAATGTATAACGGTTAAGTTAAAGACACAATACTACAGTGGCCATAATACCTAATCATGATGGTACATATAAAAAATTGCATTTGAAAGTTGTATAGAAAGCCCAGCATTTAAAAATACATGTATGTACAGTGTGTACCAGAAGTGCAAACTGAAACGATTAAAAATACACGATAGTGAAAGTAAAAAAAAA
Organism: Lepisma saccharinum; assembly: GCF_977018435.1. Classification (NCBI taxonomy): domain Eukaryota; kingdom Metazoa; phylum Arthropoda; class Insecta; order Zygentoma; family Lepismatidae; genus Lepisma; species Lepisma saccharinum. Next base: position 32,332,453 of record NC_139245.1, on the reverse strand, counting down.
TCTCTGTAAACAAGGGGTCTCAAACGAACAGTTTGCAAGATAATTGTGAATATGTGGTTACAATCCTCCACTGACTTGATTGTTTGTACACATCAATTGCTTTTTGGGTGTGAGGTGCCGTAGTCCTGCTTAGTAATAAATAACAGAATTAGAAGGTTCACCTTGCTAGACATTACTGTGTTTTATTACCAAGGACTATTGTACTGTACAGTGTTACATGTTCGGCAGTGTTCAGTTTTAAACAAATAAACCTTGGAGTGAATCATACAGTGTACAAACAATCGAGTCAATGGTGGATCATAACCATACACACAATTATCTCACAAATGATTTGTTTGCAACCCCGTGTTTACTGAATTTTTTTTTTACTTCTACTATTGTCTACTTTTCACAGTTTGTTTGTGCTATCACTTCTGGTACACCCTGTATATTGAAAATGTTGGACAGAATGTTCAACAAGAGAATTGATAACACCCAGCTGTAGGTGCTAAGAGTGAGTGTTACCAAGCAAATAATAATAAAGAATAGGCTACTGTCCTTTTTATAAAGTTTCCTTCCCATGTCCCCATATCATGAGAATTCTTAAAACAAAATTCAGATATGTCCCTGTAACAAATGTTATAGAGGCATTGCAAAAGCTACTCGTGACCAGCTGCCTCATACCATGCTCCATCTAACCATCTTTGAAAAATCTATCTGCAGCATTTTTGTAATTGGAAAAGAATTTGGGGGAAAATGAAGCCAGAGAAACTATAAATACAAGTTTGTTGTAGTTTTTGAGAATTGCTTTTTTTAATTTTATGAAGTTCTCTGTTTTCGAGGGAGTTTTGAAGCATTTGAGGATAAAAATATGGTACATAGTTACTTCCATAACTTATGAATATTGTTTATGTATATATTGAATAGAAAACATGATGGGTTCTGTTAACTGTGTTAATAGAACAACCACTCATGGCATGTAGAAACACATGGTTATATGTACAGAGTTTGGTGTTATTTTGCAAAAAAAAACCCAAACCTGTCTAGTCCTCGTTTCACATAGCTTTTAAAGTGTATTGGTACATATGGCGCTCTGTTCTTATTTATTATTAATTTTTACCATGCATAGTAATAATAATATCAAAGCTTTCTCTGCATTTTCAAAAGATGTGATGTTGCTGTTAAAAAGTGATTCGTGAAAATATATGAATATTGGTAGCGTACTAGTCATAAATCGTCTGTTCGCAATACTGATTTCTTTGGCTTGGTGCTTATTCACAAGCATTGTTGGTGATGTCTTAAATTTCATCTAGCAGATATTTAGATGTTCTTTTTTTTTGTGGAATTGAGTGGATAATTTTGTTTGCGAGAGTGAATGATTATGTGTCGGTATCTATCACCCACTGCCATGGTTATTCCTGTTGATCAACCTAAAAATAATAATATACACTTTTTATTATTTATATGGTATTTGTGCAGAGTTTGCCAAACCAAAGTGTTGTACGGAAGAATAAAATAAACTACAATTTGCAGAGCATGTTTATTTTTTTTCTTATTTTATCTTGCTAACAACTTTTTCAGTGACGTGCACTGAGGAGTAGCTAGTCTAGCAGAGATAGATCAATCAATCTCAAATCTCTAATTATTTTCAAATCACAATATTTATTGTTTTGTTGAAGCCACAGTTCATATGCAACACTTTTTTTTCACGCGCTTCTCGTCCCTCGGTGCGTTCAGCGGCCTAGCTCGCTCTTTCTCCGCCACAGTTCCAGGTAGAAACGGGTTTTCGAAGGGAAAGGGAAGATTTCTGCCTCTACCTCCCTTGCCCCCTCGCCGCCGCTCCAATGGTTGAAAGCCCGTGCTTTCAGGTCCTCCAGTCTATCTCCTATAGGACAGATAGGGGATCGGATTCCCTTCGCTTCCTTTGTAAATCCTCTAAAGAACTAAGGGGAAATTTTTCTGCAATACTTATGTTCTCTGTATTTACATTACTTTTTACACGTTGTTACAATATGTATGTATAATATGGGATGTACTTTTATCATTTATGTAATTGGAACGTCTTATGTGCAGACAAAATTTTATGCTTTTTTTAAAAAAATATGGAATATATAATGATTGATTAAATAACAAATTCTTGCTCTCGTTTTAGTAATGTTTATTTAAATATACTAATCTATTGGCCTCCAATAAAAAAATGGATAAGCTAAACAATCATAAATACGGATGTACTTATTTGGGCAAGTGAACGTGCGTTCTAATTCTTGTTGTTGGTTTGGTTTATTTTACTTCGCTTTTCTGCCACATTTGGTTATCTCGAAAATGAGGATGAGTGATGATATGATGAAACTGATGAAAGGACCTCACAATGAACAATTCAGGCTGGGATTCGTGACGAGCGTGCATTCTTGTTCTTATGTGTTGGACTCTGCCTGCAGTGAATAATGAGAAAATTAGAAATGAAAAATGTATCCCAGAACTCAAAAAGCCAAATTAATATCATTGAAGAAAGTAGAAAAATGGTTTGTTTAAAGTTGTGTTTTGTAGCCCATTGCTTTTTTTAGCTGTATAGATTTAATCGGAATAAGTAGCTAGGAGCTTGGAAAGTCGTGAGGGACAATCATAAACAGAGAATTCTAGGCTCCTGATTTCACAGTGCCCTGCAGATGCACTGGGAGGAAATTATTTGTATTTTCTTCTCTCTTGCATCGCTTTACCTAATTTCTGCCATGACGATGAACGTTGATTAAATTAAACGGGTGAAGAGTGGTTGCAAAGAAACACTCATGCAAAGGCCAGGGCTCGAGCCCGGATCCTTCATTAACGAGATCGTGAGATTGGGAAATTATGGAAATCAAGCAATGCAAATTTTTGGAAAAAAAGTTAATCATATATAAAGATGGTATTTCAAAAATTCAATTGAAAATTACTACTCAGGAGAAATACAGTTTTTTTTTACCGATACCCACGTATCCGAATGGTTAGCGCCTTCCTCACATGTTTGTTGTCGGCCGACCTACCTGGGGGAGTGGAAGTGGTCCCGGATCTGTACCCGATGGAGGCATATAGTGGTTCGGATCCCACATTAAACTATAGGTCTAGTCCCGATTAGCCTTTCTGTGTATGAAGTGGACATAATCAACCAAATGTATAAAAAAGCGAATCAAATAAAATCATTCATTGATTGATTGTTTGATTTGGTTTATTTTACTTCGCTTTCCGCCATATTTGGATAATCGCGAAGACGATATGATAAAATTGATGAAGGGCAAGGGGCACACAAAGATCACCCATTGAAAGGCGAGATTCAAACCCGGCATCTCTGGCTCAGTAGTCAAATCAAATCGTTTTTGATTTTCGAAAGTGGGTGGAAGTTATGTGTACAATTTTTTGTAGTCATTCCTAACTTTGCAATTTTTCCTGTATTTGACGTTCTTCTTTTAGGAATACTGGGCCCTAAAAGGTGGGGGATTATGACCCGTAGGGCACGCCACTCATTGCTACCCCAAGTGTCGACGTCACCGCACGTCACTGAACTTTTTCCTGCATTTCCCTTGTCAAAAATCATGGTCACCATATTATACCATATTTCATGTACTACTGGTTTTCAAATATGAATAAGAATTTGTCTAGAACATCTTTGCTAACTAGTAGGGATGTGCCGAAGCTGATTACAGATGTATGAAAATTGACCGAAATTGACACATCGGCATCGATATCGGAATCGGCAAAAATCCGATATTTAAACTGGTACAGATTATACTAGAGTTTTTACCTTCTAACAAGTTTTATATTCTAGTTTTGTAAGATTTATTGAAAATTTGGTTATGATTCGTCATTTTTGTAGAGTTTTTGTAATAAAATTATTGCAAACTCATTCAGAGGATCAACCTAACTATAAATCGGAAATAAAACAGTACATTGCTGAACCAGGATCTGCTGTTGTATTGGAAATTCAAAAATGAATATTCAAACCTGAAGCAAGTCCTGAGAAAATACTTGGGCATACCTGCTGCATCAGTATTCAGTGATTGAGTGTTCAGTGTTGCTTAACAGATTTGAGATAAGAGAAGAAGTAGGTTACTTCCTGTAGTGCTTCCAAATCTCGTGTTTCTGAAGTTGAATCTGGCAGAACAGGAATTAATTTTGCATTTCAAAGAACTGCTTGTGTACTAATGTTTAATCTCTTGAGAATCCATGTTCTTCTTAAAGGTTCACATAATCTTTTGTAGATGCAAATGTACATTCGCATCTCTTGAGAATATATATGTATATACATATGATATGCAATAGAAATGTACATAGAAAATTTATTTTTGTCATGCTGAAAATAACATCCCATTTCTGTTTAATAATCGTATGTATCAGAATCGGTTAAATATCTGTATCGGTTCCAAAAATTATCGGTGAGTACATCGGCATCGGTAAATTTTCAGCTTCGTCACATCCCTACTAACTAGCATTGCAGTGAGAACCCATAAGATACTGTTTTTCAATGCAGCCCCCACTGACAGCAGTATGCTTTCTTCAATGTTCTGGAAGTTTGCAAATGCCACCTTCAAAGATACCATGTATCAGCTGTAATAAGCTCAGACGTTCTTGCTCTTTCTCCATCCTCTGCCATTATTCTCAAAATGATTTTACTCAACTACTCATAGTTTGCTGTAAACCTATGCTGTTGGGTATGATATCACTTGGATGCTGTTATATTTGCTCAAAGAGCCTTCATGTTCAGGTGCCTACTTTGTGGTTCTTTAACCTTTAGTGGATGAGAGCCTTTCTGGATGAGGACTTTCTACTGGGTTAACAGAAAACGACTCTGAAGATTAAATGTGTATATGCGAATATCTATCTGGTTATAGCCACCAGTGTGGGCTCCAAAAGCACAGCCGTAAGCTTCATAAACTGGAAATGCCTTTGGGACAAATATTCATCCCTGGAACTGTGTTTTAAGCATGGTAAACATTTCAGATACATTTGTTTTTCATCAAAAATAATAGTAGACAGTATCTCTCTATGACATCCTGAATATAGCTGATGCAACGGAATTGTGTCCAACTTGTACTGATGACAAGCAATAACCTTCATCTTTCCATCCACTGTTTCCTTCAGTCCTGGGAACTAAATTCTCATTCATATTTAAAAACATTGTAGTACACGTTATTGGCATCTAGCAAACACATAGTCACTTTGGATTTTAGTTGACAGTAAGAAAATATTATACTTAGAGTATTGTAGAAGCATGTAAGCATTGCAGGACAAAGTATACAAGTACAGGGTGATCATAAATAAAGTTACCATACTCAGTCTTTTCTGGAGCCTGTTCATAATATCTGATTGTTGTGAAACTTGATCTAGAGATCATGGAGAAGTGAATGCTGACAAGAAAAAGTTTCTTCAAATTTTCACCATCACGTGGAAACTTGGTGTTTAGAATTAAACTTCCCCTGCTCATCGCTCTCTGGAGCATGTTCAAAATGGATTGTGATGAAATTGGTATAGAAGCTGGGAGACCATGGGAATACGAATGCTGATTTTTAAAAATTAGTTCAAATTTTCACCAGCAGGTGGAAATGTGGTGCTGAAATATCAACCAGAAGTCTGACTTTTGTCATTACAGCAGTGTTGATATGCAGGCCATCAACGTGAATGACCCTTTGGGAGCATAAGACAGCTTGATCAGTGGTCGTATGAAGCTTTTCCTGGGATGTTGATCACTGTGCACCAGATACCAGTGCCACATTTCCATCTGGTGGTGAAAATTTGAACTGCTTTTTTCAACAGCATTGCCTTCTCCATAGCCTTAATATGTTTTACACAGATGGGTGCAAATCAGTGTAATCAGTTGGATGCATCTTTGCTGTGTACTCCCAAAGCTACATTTTTGCCCCTACACACTGCCTGTTCCATCTTCACAGCAGCACTATATGTAGTCCTAAAGGCATTGGATTTTGCTGATCTTCACACTCTGAAGAAAGTCCTTTTATGCACAGATTCCACCAGTGTGCTCCAGAATCTGGAATTGCCAAATTACAGACATCCTGTCAGTGGCGTGCCCACTGTTCATTGTTCCCTTCTTCAAACGTGGCATGTGGAGTTGAATGAGATAAGGGGGAACAAGCTTCGAGCTAGCAAGCTCATCACTGGTGCTTGGCATTCCTCGTTCCGTCCCTCCTGCCGAGAAGAAGTCACGTTAACAGCTCCGAATCTGACACAGGCATCTCACATATCGTCATTTGCTGCAAGGACTGGGCCCTCCGTTTTGTCGTACTTGCAACGTTGTTTTAAGTGTTTGGCACATTCTTCTCGAATGTACAGATTTTAATTACCTCAGACGGTTTTAACCTTTCCAACAATTTGTCTTCTATGTTGGCAGACAATGACAGTGTTTTAGCTAATGTTTTTAGATTTTTGAGAAGAGCCGGTCTGTTCCACTGTTTCTAAGGTACTTTTAAATTGTCCTTACCGTTTTTAATGTGTTGTGTCCATTTACAACCTGTATTTTATTCCAAGGGCCTTTTTACACCCCTTTTTTAATGTTGAGGTAAGCAATTTAGATAATGGGGGGATCTTCCCGCATACGCTAAAGGGTGCAAAATGGCCTCATGTGCCAACACACCCAAAACCTTTTAATAAATCAGTCAGCCACATTTCACCAATCAGATGTTTCAAATGGGCTCCAGAAGGCTCTTGAGTAAGGCAACTTCAATTATGACCACCTGGTGTCACTTTAGTGCAGGGGTTCCCAAACTTTTTTCATTTCACGGCACCCTTAGTGTTTCAAGATTTTACAGAGGCACCCAAGTCAGAACTTAGGCCTATCTAACACTTGCAATGCTCAGTTAATCTGGTGAGGTTGTTTGCCTTAAGTTAAGAAATAAACGCATATTTCAAATTCAGAAACATTGTATATGTTAAAAGTACTAATTAAGCGCACATTTTGAACAACCATATCGTATATTTAACATTTCGCGGTGCCCCTGTAAGCCAGCCACGGTACCCTATGGCATCGTGGTGCACACTTTGGGAACGATTGCCTTGGTGTATGGAAGGAGGTTATCATGGAGAGAGTTAGTCTATAGTAAACTTCAGTATCTACTGCACTCCTAGTCCACATGATATTTTTGCCTTTCCATTTGATCCTCTTTACGTACACAATGAATCCTTTCCTTTTCTGTTTGTAGCTTCGTCGTCGTTAACAGGTCAGTTGTCATCTGCAACGTGTCACCTACAATGTGTTCCAAGATGCTCCATATATGTGCTTTTTGAGATGGAGTTTTGTGACTACGTATGAAGTGGATGTATTCAGCTCAGTAATATTAGAGAGTTTGCAGGTTTATAAGGTAGGTCACAATGTTTACTTACGATTATTACCATCTCTAAATTTTTTTTTGTTTGCTAGTAAGAGTGGTTATAGTAGTGACTGGAGATGGAGAAAATCGGAACTTTGATATTGCGATATATCATCACAGACGATATATCGTTATATCGGCGATATATTGTCTCCACAATATATTGCCAAATATTGTGATGACATATTGCTGACATACATATTGCTAAATATCATGATATATCACTGACATATATATTGTCAAAATATCATCACACTATATCATCTAGTTGATATCGCCTGGGTGATATTTTTTCAATATCGTGATATATTGTTTGGACAATATATCGCCCAACACTAGTAGTGACTTAGATCCAGGTATCTTCAAAGGTTTCTTCAACTGCGAGAACTAAGCAAAAGAAATATTGTGTTATACCTACTAAAAGTGCAGTAGAGAAGGAAAAAAAACCAATGAATCAACGGAGTTGGGGCAGCCGCTCATAAGGATGATACAGATGGTGCACTGCCGTGTGTAATCACAAGTGAACAAACATTACTTTAACATTTATATTATTATGCCTTACATTGTCTGAATTGCAAATATTCCTTTGCTTACAGATCGTTGGTTAGTCGGTTCTGTATTCATTCTTCTACGACAATTGTGAAGTTTGCATGCCACCATGCCACCGTGCGGGGAATACAAAACTTCGAGAGAAATGTGGCGGGCCGCCATCCCCCCACTTTACAAGACATAGAGCATTCTCAGGCATGGCCGCAAGGGGTAAGAGACGAGGGAACTGGGTGACTGACACGCTCGGGACCTGTGGGAGGACTGAGGATTTTGTCATCCGAAACCCACCACTCTAGCATCTCTCCAGAGAATGGTAAATAATGAAGAGCTGCCAGAAGCAATGAAGTTAACATGAGAAAAAAATTACCAACCGGTGGAACAAATCATTCTGTATTCCATAATCGTATTCACTTATGACATAAGAGTAGAGCAACAAAATACGCAATTTCCAATGAGGAAAGAAAATATCAGTAACTTAAAAAGTACAGACTCTTGCTTGATTTTTGTTATTTACCATCGCTTTCTGCTATTTTTTGGGAATCACGATGAATAGGACGAGTGATGATATAATGAAATTGATGGAGGGGCACTCGCAAAGAACACCCATGCCCATGCCAGGATTCGAACCCAGGACCCCTGGCTTTGTAATGTGGTATGCTAGCCACGGAAGTTAGCTACAGCTTCTTGTTACTGGCAAAATTAGATTTATTTACATGTTTTAAAAAAATCCTGATGGTGTCACAAAGTTTCACAATTTCTTTTCAAGCCGGCTGTTAAATAAATTAGAAACTCGTCATCTAAAATCGCCAAGAGCAGCTACAGGAACCTGTGAACTACAAATTTCTGAAAATTTGGCAAAATTGTCTGGTAACCCCGAGACAATAAAATGACTGCATGGGAAGACGATAGTATTGACACCACTTGTTTCTTCGTTTTCCATGGAGAAGTGAAGCTTTTTTGGTAGTTGTGTGCTGTAGTTGTGCATTTGTTGCGATGAGCAGTGTGGAGAACTTGCTGGTGTGAAGTTTTTCTACCAGAAGTCTGGTTGAATAAATAAACGAAAAACCTAGGCTGGCCTAGGCCAAATTTGAATCTAGAACAAGCACGTCTGAAGAAGATTTCTGGTAAGTTTGAAGTTTTTACTGTAGAGCTTATGGTAACGCAGATATCTCCTTTCCAGTGAGATATTTACTTTACTGCCCTATTTCACACATCAATTAGTCATGTTGGACAGGAAACTTTTTCTGTATAACTTTTTTACTAGTAATTTGCCCGTAAAGATTTGTCATTATGCTTATCAAGCTGTGTAAAAACTAATATAGTTTCTTCTGAATTTTCCCCTCTGTTAAGTTAAAATATGTAATCTTTGCGTTACTGTTAAATAATTATTAATTTATCATATGTGCAAACGTGAAAAACATGATATTCGGTAATGACGAATATATCAATTTCTTATCATGTTGGCTGTTATATATGAAATTCATCATTTAAACTCACATTTCTAGTAGTGCAAATTTGTGAGCTGTCGCCCCTCCACTTTGGTTCACCGCAAGTTATCACTGCAATGGAGAAGTAAGAAATCGTCTTCTAACTGCTGTTTTTAAATTATATAAGATGAACTTCAACCTCCCCTCCCTTCTGTTATGATGGCTAGCAATCCGATATGTGATACCTTGACTTTATGGACTACATTTGCTCGTAAATCCTTTTCCTTCTTCCTCAGTGTCAAAGTGCGTTGAAGCTCAACCCATGATCTCCCTACTGAAGGTTCTGGTTTGAGCATCCATTGTGTTTTATGTAAATTCATTATTTTTTTCTAATAATCTTTACCTTCATTGTCACAATTAACCTAGAGAGAGAGGTAAGCTTCGGGAGTGAGGTCTAGAATCAGCCCTAGAATGTGCTGTTTCCAATGTGCAGTTCAATAGTTTCATTGATATGCAAGTCTCTTAAATATTAATATCTAGACAACAGTGGAAAATTTTTCACATTGTGGAATATCTTAGTGCTCTTTAGCCTTAACTGTTAGCGTAGGCTTTTAAGCCACCTTGGTGGTGAAGTCTGTCCGTTATCCATGGTGCAACAGGTCTTTGAAGACAAAGGCCTACCTGGTGATTTTTTGTTGGGTAACGCATGGTAAACACATTGCTGAGCCCACTACGTGCTCTTTTCAAGTAACTCCCCACTTGTCCTCATGATGCAGAAATTTTGGGAACTCCCAGCAGAGTTCTAACCTGGAACGGCTCACACCAAAGGAGAGAAATTCCCAATGGCATGGTGTATCATCATCTTGTAATCAAGGGATCCAATGTTCTATACCCAGTGAAGGCACATAGTGGTTTGGATCACATTTAAACTGTAGGCCCAGTCCTGATTGACCTATCTGTACATAAAGTGGACTTAAAAGCTCAAACCTGTACCAATAGTGGGAACATTAACAATTTGGCTACATGCAAGCCCCAAGTGTGTTATGTAGGCGACTTATGATCTTGCCACCAAAGGTCATGGGTGTTTCTTTGTGAGTGTACATTGAAATTACTTTTATCAATTCATCGTTGTGATTAGCCAAAACTTGCAGAAAAGAGACTTAAAATATGAAAAATTACAAAATTCAAAACAGTTTTTACACATTTTTCTAATTTGCAAATAGGTCTGATGGACAATCTCCATAATTCAAGGAAATAAATTCCTAAAATAATGGATTTACGACCATGTTTTGCCATGGAAGTTTGAAAAACTTTGCATATTTTTACCATGTTACATAAGGTGGATTCAGATTCGCCATTCTCTTACACGCATAGTCTATATTCAAAAGTTGCCTGAGGCAGATTTCATGGAACCTATTTTACAATGTGTTATTTCGCATTTCATGTTTTCATCAAAAACAAAATATGAATGCTTCTAGTTATTATTGTGATCTGTTTTGCGTTTTGTCTAGCAAAGAGCTGAAATCAATGTTTTCGTAAACCAATCACCGAACAAGACTATAATAGATACTCCAGTGATGTAAAGAAGTAAAAGAAACATAAAAAAAAGGTTTAACTCATGAACAGCAACCATTTTAGTTCTTGGATAATGTTTATTTGGCGTTGCTCATTTCTAGCAGCATAACCATTTTTATAATTATAAATAACAAACTGGGGAAAGGATGTGGGGAAGGGATATGATACAATACTATGATTCAATCAGGTCAAAGGCAGGGAGGACACAAACTACAAAATACAAGTTTCATATTAAATAGAAAAAAAAATCTTCTTGTAAAACTTTTACTACAGCCAAAAACTGATCAGGTAAATTACATTGTAATTCTTGTCGGATTTTCTACAAACACACACACAGGGGGTAGAATGATGCACAGGACAGGAAAAAACTCAGTGATGCGAGTAATTTTTCCTTATCGAGAAACCACCAAAAGGGCTATTGTAGAACATTACAAAAATAGCATCTCTCCTGTACTTTTGATGGCATCTCGAGGTGAAAGAATTTTTACTGTATTCTAGCCATTTTGTCATGGTTATTAGTGTGTCTCAGCCTGTTTTTTCATCCTTGTTTTTCTAGTGATCCATTTTTAAACTTTCAATAAATATATACACATTTTTCCATGTTTACAAGAAAGCAAACACAAACATTATGACAAGAAAAAATAAGCTATATATATATATATACATATGTATATAAAAAGAATATCACAAATCTCAGCTGATAAGAACAGTGAAAAAGAAACAAATATGCAACAAACCAGAACTTACAATACATATTATTTTCAAGTAGAAGTTATTTTATTACACATTGACTACAGGCTGAAGACATTGCAAGTCTGTACACAAGAATTCTTTTTGCGAGCTAACTGCAATGTTGAATAGCATGACAGATAGCACGGTTAGGTTTTTTCCTTATTCAAGAAATACATATTTCAGTGTTTGTATGGCTGTCTTTTATTAAGATGTAATTGGAATGGTTTTGTTGAATAATCCATGACTGCCTGGGGGGAAGGTATCACAGTCACACTACACCTTAACGGTCCTTTCCTCAGAACAGTCATGTTGGAAATTTACGCTCGTGCAACTTTTTATTTTTTCCCTTTGCAACATAACAAATTAGCTACTTCAGCTAAGCAAACTACACAAAAGAAAACAAATAAATAAAGTAAGTCTCAGACCATCATAATGCATGCTGCTTTTTTTTGTGTAAAATATGCAATGAAAATAAAACTGAGAAGAGGTAAGGGCTATTTTTATAGAGTACATTTCAGTTAGACATATTAGACATTGCAAATCATAGACACAACTCCTATCAAGACAGCCAGTCAAACTTACAGTCAATATTTAACAGAAAAATAAATGTAAAGTTTATTTTCAAACTTCAAACCCACAAAATTTTAATGCAAAAAAAGAAGGCATTTATTTTTCCGTAGCAGGAGTAAAAATTTAATGAAAAAATAGGAAACCAAGTGTTACAACGAAGCAGTAGGTGTTGTGTTTAACTTTTTTATTCTTCTTATATGCATCAGGAAAATTTCCTTACGTACTGCAGTTGATTGAGAATTCATATCCGTTTGGATGAATTTTGCACCCTGAAGAAACTTCATTGTGTGAAAGTTGTAATGTGGGTAGGGATTTGGCTACTCTCTTTCCTTTTAGATGTTTAGTTTATTTTTAAAATGGAATATTTTCCGGCAAAGCAATGTATTTTATAGAATAATAAATACATACACAGAGATTTATTGTGATCATTGTGCAGCACAAAAAAGACAAAATTTTGAACAAATGACTGCAGGCCATTGGGAATAGGTGGAAAGCATTATTTTCTGGCATGTAGATGATTAAGAGTTTCAGATTCATAATGTGTTGTATCTTTCAATAGCCTCTGAGGTAGAGTTGAGATCAGACGTGATTCAAGTAGTGTGTGCGTGTGCATGCATACATATGAACATGTATAGACTTGTACTGTATATTGTGTGAAGTGTGTCAATGTTTGTATTTTATCTTTTCTTTTGCATGATACATGTTTTTTTTTTTCAAATGCATTTACATACGCTGTGAAATGTTGAATATCACAGTATCCGAAAATGGCCATCCAGAACAAATAAATCACAATTTATGAAGTAAATTTCTGAGACAGATAATAGATTAGAAATACAAAAGAAAAGTAATTCAATATCCTTCACATATGCAAAGTAAAAAGGTAAAGTGTTCCCCTGTGCATAGCACCATGCCATGAAGGCGTATAGGGGGTGTGGGGGTAACTCACATATGCAAAGCAGTTTGAAATTACACATCGTTTGTGCAGACCTACAAGGAGTTAATTTTCTTTCACTGTGAGATTTCCGTTTGGCGTACTTGTACAATGATACATCAGATGAAACACAACAAACACTGATTGGAGATTTATTTTTTGTACTTTTGAGATAAAAGGGAAAACCTGTGTGCTTAATTTTTGTTTCATTCCACATCAAAATTTCTAATAGTTTGTTTACTATATCCCTTTCTTATATTTTTAATATAATTGCTAGAACAAGCACACACAGTGCATTAACACCCTATATACAAATAACAATGCACTGTGTGGACAAGTAGCTGCATCAAATACATTTTGTACACTGATATATCACTCATTTCTTAAGTACCGTTGAAAGCCATCTTTTCAATTGTTTTCTTTTTGTAATCCACAAGTATCTCAAAAGTTTGAATACAGATTGCCACTATACCATAGCAACAATAGGATTTCCTACCATTCACATGTACACTATGTACAGCAACAAAAAAATTAAGATATCAGGTAACAACAGTAAAAACTGAATACTTTTTTTTCTTCTGATGTGAGCAACATCCACTGAACAGCAATTGTAATCTTAACACCAAGTACGTAGCAAATGTACAGATATATATTTTTTTTTAGTTATTTTCAAATATTGGAATACACTACCTGGGTATGACAAAAAAAATTCCCAAATAACAGGAAGGGCAGGAAGTTTTTGGGAATGAGACTCCAGTGTTCACATTACATTGTTCTGTTCACAACAGCAAGTCTTTTGTTGTAATGTTTTGTACCCTGCTACATCAACAGTTTCTCCTCTTGCATTAAGGGTAGCCAATTACACAATGTGACTGATAAGTACATGTTCTTATGTAATTTGAGAACATAACTAATAATTCATCTCCGATATTTTTTTTTATTTTCTCCTACAGATGTAGTATCACAGTGAGATAAGATTTTGGGGACAAGTCTTCTGATTTGCTCTTGAGGCAGTATTTTTTAATTCCATTTCCCCCATGTAATTCTGTCCCCAAAAAAATAACACATATGCTGATCTAGCTTTGGAATTGACCTGGCTAGGCACCAAGCCTCACTTAACTTCCTTTGCATTAGTGAGCATTGAGTGAAATACTTCCATAACATTCCTTCCCTAAAATGGATGACATGGATTATCATCCAGCACGGTTGCATCAAGAAGCCAGCATTCTGTTTGTGTTACAGTAGAACATCAAAACGGTGCTACACAGTCACAATAATGAACACTCGTTCTGTTAAATATGCTCTCAATACATATCTTTTTTTTTTTGTAAATTCCTTTCTTTTATATAAAGACTAGTTTCAAAATAGGAACATTGCAGCATTCGATCAGCACATAATTAAAAATAAAAAATTTCAATAAGCCACCATGTAATTAATATTTTTTTCAGTCCTTGTCAATAAATACACAATCGATTATAAGATATGTAGACTCTCCTGTACAAAGTAGTAATTGTCCTATTCTGTGGGTTTCTGCATAGAAGTAACCCATAAACCAGTCTCTCATGCAACTAAACTTTCACTGTGTGGCGTGGCATGACCAGGTGACCCTACCTCAGTTTCCATAACTTCCTCACTGTTGGCTTTCCTCTCTTCACTACCTAGTCTTTGTTCATAATGAAGGTCCCAGACTCCAGAGTTAGGTGGCGGAGCACTGGCTAACCCCTCTCGTCCCTCCACGTCGCTGCCTTCTCGCGATGGACTTTGGTGTGATGCTACCATTGGCGATGATGGTGGCTTGTCTGACAGTGGTGAACTGGGCTGAGATCTTGGTGATTCAGTCATGTGTTTTTCAAATCCACCGAATCCCAGGGCACCAAACTTGGCAGTTGGAGACGTCATACCACTTCCAGGGTTTGAATTTGCACTTTGTATCACTGAAATTTCGTTAAGCTGAAACGCAAGAGAAAAACAAGATTAATTTTCTTCCCGTCTTTTGTTAATTTTGTGATGGTCAATTAAGTTCTTCCATGAAACCATCACTGAAAGTTAGTGTGACCACAAACCAAACAAACTTTGGCCAGAAGCCTTTGCACATCTTCCCCTCCATCCCTTAAACTCGCCCACAGTGAAGCCTCCTCCACTCTACACCTCCCCTCCACATGTGAATACGATGCACAGGACACGTGGTTCTATGCAGGTTCTTTTGCTTGTGGCCGCACTATAGCAAGCAATTTCTTAAACACAATTATGGTGCAACTCTGACTGTTAGGAAGTGGAATTAGATTTCTAATTCAAATAAATACATAAAATAATGAAGAAAAATATAAAGACTGATGCAGAGTTCAAATCTCTTGGCAACTTAAAATTTGTGTACTAAAAGTGAATTTATTTATATATTTTTACGTATAATTACATTTCTTTGAATATTCTGATTATCTCATGTTAACCTAAAAATATTTCTGTCTCTGGTAGATTGACATGATACAGTCAAAAGCAAATACCTAATGACACTAAACTCTAAGGGCCCTTTGATGGCCAAGGTTAGGAACTTCTCAATGGGTAGAGACACATATTTTTGGTAAATAAAAAAGCAAAATTTCGGTATAAAAACAGAGTCAATTTCTGGTTCAAAAGTGGTAAATAAAATGAAATTTCGCTGTTATAGCGGTGAAAAAGCAGCATATAAAATGACATTTTGGTTTTAAAAATGTGAATATAATCCCAAATTTGATTTAAAAACTGCACTATTGCACAAATTAAACATATCCCTTCTAATAGCACATTAAATCATTACCAGAATATTAAGTTTATTCCTGTATAAAGGGGTCCATTTTTGCTTCTCAAATATTTACAGCAGAATTAATCAAATTTCCGTGAATTGCATAACTCACAGGATACTTCAGACTTCTGAAAGTGTCGCGTCTGTATATAAACGGTAAATTTTGTGTTTAAAGAGTCTATTTCGCATTTTGCATTTCGCATCATTTCGTGACAAAACAGGGTAGGAAAATGCACCTCACACCTTTCAGAAACATGAAAAATTAACATTAGAATGTGTTATTTCACATTTCGTGTTTTCGTCAAAAACGAAATATGCATGCCTCTATCAATGGGCAATGCTTTCTTAATGAAAGTCCACTACTGTTTTTTTGCAAGCAGCTCCCCAATTGTCCTTGAGATGCTGGGTCGGCACCAAAATTTTGTGGATCCAACCTGGCAGTGCTCTCACATCAAAAGCAAGCGAACTATTGACTTTGTTATGAGAGACTCCTCTTATATATTCTAAAACTCAGTGGACGTAAGCCTATTGGACCAAGCCTGTCAAGCAGTTTTTCATTGGGCAGTACACATTGAGACTCATTGCCATTGGTTTCTGGCTTTTCAGGCCAGACTTATATATCCACATTTATAAATATTCTTAACAAGATTTAATATTGGTGGAAACTGGTAACATTATTCTGTTTCTCGCAATAGGTATCCTTACCCCATCCCTCTCTGCTGAAACCACAGTGCATCCCATGGTTGACAATTGAACGTGTTGCCACACCTTTTCCCCCTCTTCTTGTCCGTGAATAGCCAGCCTCCCTAGTTTTCAAATGCTTGTAATTCAAGCTTCGTGGACCCAAGCTCTCGTCTACCTTCCTTTCTGAGTATCACCTTAAAAAAAAATACCAAAATCCAAAATATGAGTCATCGCTAATGTGTTGGAGGCACAAGAAGAAGAGAGCAGAGTGCTCACTCGCAAGCAACTGTATTTTCGCCTGGTGATGAGTTACAATAGATTTTATTTGCTTCTTAAAGTAAGTGAAGCATTAAAATGTGTATTATACACACACACACATATACTTGGTGCATTTACTTGCTGTTATGGGTAAAAATATAGGGTGTTCAGTTCTGTATAGGATGCCGAATTAGAAAATTAAATAAAAATAGGGAAAATATCATGAAAATAGTTATATTTCACATATATGTAAGCAGTAACATCTCGCATTTATGCATGAAAGACAATGTCAGTCACCCCTACTGAGTCTGCATGCATTTATATGCTCCACAAAATTATTGATAACCCTCTCTCATATGTCTGTCCCGGTGCCTCCAATCACCCGTATGATTTCCGCCTTCAGTTCCAAAAGGATTCGTGGTTTGTTGGCGTACAGCTGTGATTTCACAAACCCCCATAAGAAGAAATTACAGGGTGTAAGATCACATGACCTTGCTGGTCATCCTGCAAAAGAGATCACTCGTCGCGGGAATTTTTCATGGAGTTCCATATCGTAATCACAACAAACGAGTCAAAACAATTGAGGCTACATTAATCAGCATGACAACAGATACCAACATTGGTAAAAGCAGGTCTGCCAACCTCGAAACAAAACAATAGCACTTGATTCAAATTCGGCATCCTATACGGAACACTCTTTATATGCACATGCTCACTTACTTTCTGCTGCATTCCATTAAGGAAGGGGGCTGGAAGATATGGATAGAAAAGATCTGGCCGTCGTTGAAGGAACTCTGAATCCTTCGGTGTCATGGGAATTGGTGGCAGATCGAGTGACATCCGCCTTCCCCGCCGAGATGTCCCGTTGCTCCACATGTGAGTTCCCATGTGAACCTGTTTGCAAAGAACAAAATGTTACATAAATCTTGCATGCTTATAGTTTAAATATTCTTAAATTTTTGTTTGCTTTTCTTTCTCCAATATTTATAGTCAAACAGTTAAAAAAATGGAATCCACTGCTTTTGTGGGACTTTGGAAGTTTCTCATTTGTTTTATGCGCATTCTGCTAAATCTGGGCTTCCTATTTCTCTCATTTTGATTATTAAAGAAATACACAAAAGACAAAGAATGTCTGCTATTAGAGATAATTGAGAAAGCATATGTTGCACATAGATTGAATCCAAATGCAATTCCATAGCATGTCTTTTCCCCAGTCTAGCCAATTCTATTATTACCTATTTTCATCGATTACCTATTCCCCCACCATGAAGCGAGAATTAATTTTATGTAGTCATACACACTCCAGGGTTGTAGCAATTCCCTTAACTCTCAATGAAATTGTTACAACCCAGAAGTATTCATAACTGTTAATCATAAATGTTTCTCCACAAGTAAAAAAAAACAACCATCTACACTCAGTGTCATCTTACCCATGGCATAGGTATAACTTATCATGGACAGGCTTTGCCCTTCCCCCCTATTTCAGGTTTATTAAATTTACAATTTAATGGTAACATTGTTAACCTCCTGCAACCTAAGGAGCTAAGTAATGAGTATTTTCTATGATTTTGCAAATGTAAAGGTTATTTAGCAAAATAGTATTGGATGCTATATTTATGGGATAGAAAACTTTTTGATTCTGCCCCCAAAATTAAGCCACAAGTTCGATTCTGACCCCTAAAGTTAGGTTGCAAGTTATGCTTGTGACCCCCATGCTATGTATTATAGGCACTTAACTTCAATATTCTAGGTAGCGTGCTTCTTTCACTCTCACTCAGAAGAGGTTAGACAAGATATAGTGAAATTTGAAGAAAATTCTTGTCTATGTTATTAATCTCCCATTACCATAGTTTTGTAACGTATGACAAACACCTCTTCGTTCTATTTTTTATGCTCATTATTTTTTATGCCTAATACATAAATGAGAAAATGTGCTGAGAGTAAACAATTTCACTGTTGAGCTTTTTTTAAGTCCACTTTTTTGCACACTATTCACCTCCATTGGGTATTGAATCCTCGATTATTTGACTACAAATCAACGTCGATACCCCTTCACCAACTGGGAAGCCCAAAACTTGTACTATTGTTTTTACCACTGTCAGATATCAAGCCTTTTCACAAGGTACTGTTGACACTTTGTGCTGGAAAATAAATTTTTAATCACTATTTAATAATACAACAAGTGGTGACTGCACAAATTTCTCGTTTTCTTCATCAGCCACTGAGTTCAGCTGCAACCCAATCAATGATCTGATGATATAAACAAAAACAAAAAAATCTAGCCTTTCATTTTCTGTATTCTTAGCTCTGTCATCCTACTATGTTTAAGGTTTCCGCTAATTGTTTGATCCAAACATTTTAAAAAAAGCTTTATGCACTTACAACTGCTACAATATGCTGAACATATTATACATGCACACATACAAAAAGAAAATGAACAATATAATCCACATGGGGAAAAATAATAAATATATTGTTTATAGTTACCTTAAGATTTCCTTTGGTGGTGAATGCTTTTTGACATATTGTGCACTTGAAAGGTTTATCACCAGTGTGCGTTCGCATATGAATCTGGAGTGCCGAGGAGGACGAGAAGTTCTTATTGCAAACATGGCACAAGTGCTTTGGCAAGCCTGCAAACACACAAGAGACAGACTCCGTAAGAATTTTTTCTTTACAACTATGGTTCATTCCTTGAAATGCACAAAGTAAATTGTGTCGTACCATTATGAATAATCAGAAGGGTTTCAAAAATTATGATGTAGCTATTGCTATTTATTCCGCAACATACATTTCCTGGCAAGAACAGAAATTTTTTTAAGGTAGTAATATAAGTACATAATCCACTTCGTGTTTTTGTTTAATTTGAGGCCAATGAGAATGATTGTATAATGATGTTTGTTGGCACACATGTTGTTGCTTGTTTCATGCATAAAGGCTAACTGGAAGACCAGTTTTCTGGTGAAAACTAGTTTTTGTCAGGAGTCGAACCCAGGATGCCTGAATTACAAGATAAAGAGTCGCCACTCTCTCAAAATTATCATATTTCGTCACATTACCTTGTAAGTTTCAAATGCATAGTAGGTTGGCAACCTGACAATCGTGGCTATTTTACTCGTAGTGGATTTAACTCCATTTAAATACCTTATGGCTAGGACTTTTTAGTTTCATTTAGTTGACAACATAAAAGAGACAGATCTAGTAATTGTGTGTAGATTTTTGTAGCAAGATTGCTGACAATTTTACTATGATGTTTCTTTAATATAATTAATTTTCTTTCATATTTCTATCACATTATTGTTGTTCGTATGATCACAAAATCAAAAATTTGTGTGTCTTGTTTGTATTTCTTTAGGTAGAGTTCTAAATATACAGAATACTTTTCTACACCAAAATTCATCTGGGTTGTCTTCTTATATAATTAAGGTTCTACATGAAATGTTGTTACAATATCGATACTAATTTTTACATCAGTATAGATTTTAAAAAACATCAGTACATTTCTAATAATAAATTATACCCAAAAACCTCTGAATTTGAAGAAATACAACTTGAAAACTGATTGGTCTCAGTAATCCTTTTCGTTAGACAGACAAGAGATTAACAATAAGATTTCACATTTATCTTAATTTTCAAATTGGTGATCGTGAGATGGAAAAAAATTATCATATTTTAATATTTGCACAATCGCAATACTTTTTCCACTTCAATTGTATACATTTTTAGTTTGTATGCGATATTTAATCCAGTGTTCATTTTTCCAAAGTACATGGTACTGGCCATTATGCTTGTTCATATGTAATAATATTACTCTTGTTATGCATGAAACAGACATTATTTAGAAGGTAGATTTAGTCCAAGTTTATATACAAAATCTGAAGGTACAGCTTTGTCAACTTATTCCATGAAAATTTTCTGTTCTTCCAGCCTTGTTTATTGCAGAATATCCATTCTTATTACTCTTAACAAGTGAAAGGGGTGTTCAAATTGCATGAGCCAACTCCTCTTATGTGTTTCATGCAGGTTTGCCAAATCTCAGGGTGAAACCTACACATATTTCCATAAATGGTCCAAAGTATATGCATGAGAAGGAATATATCAGTATCACCTCAATGTAATGAACAAGGAGATGTGTTTTTTTTCTTTTGTATATGAAGGAGAGTTGTTTTCTCAAATATACAAAGATTTATCATCATGTTGTTCATTACAAAGAGGATTTATTGTAATAAGTTAGGATTTAAGGTGAAAGAAAAGTATCTTAGTAAGGTGCAGATGTTAGTGATTTTCATAATTAAAATTATAAGAATTTTTTAAAAATTTCATAGGCCAAACCATAAGAATGTTGAAAGAGAATGTTGTTGATTATTGCATTAGATGTTATACTATTCATTACAAAATATCTAGTAACTATATTAAGTTATTGTTGGCTGATTAAAAAGCCTATCCACATAACAAGATATTTTAGAAAGATCAATTACGTTTCTAAGATTTGTGACTGTGTCATTGAAATGAACCATATAAAAAAATCACACTTGTACTGGGGGGGGGGGGGGGCACACAAGGGGATGCTACAAGCTCAGTTTAGAAAATTTTAATGAAGCATCCCCTCGGCTAGAATAATTTGCATAAACATCCCCATGTAATGAGTGAGCTGTGGTGATCTAGGTGGTAGAACATCTGACTGCCATGCGGGAGACCCAGGTTTGATTCCTGGGGTGGATGATCTAAGGTCGGAACTTTTCCAGCCTTGTCCCCGCATAATGCGGCTCTGGGACTGTGTGGGCCTAACTCCCACATCCCCTAAATGTGCCTTTATAACATGGTGCTATATGCATGGGGAACTTTACCTTTTACCTATCTCCATGTTGATCCATAGCAACCCCCTTGTAATTATTTGTGATGTTTACAGAAACTCAAACCAAAAAATATTATTTTTCTAATTCTCTAGGCAATGAAATTTTCTGCTTTGTTCTTCTATAACACTAAAGACCATCCCAATGCATTTGAGGCAGTGGCAACTCGTGACTTTTTTGGAGTGTAGGAAGAAGTTATGGTAAATCAAAGAGGTTTTGAAAAATTTGTTCAATTACCATCACAGTATTGTTTGCACTATCCATTGCATTTAGAATGTTAGCTGCAGGCCCATGCACAAGGTAGATCAAGGGGCCCCTGTTGAACTATCAAATATTTAAATCTGAATTTATAAAAACCCACGAAAATAACATTAACGATATTTCAGATTTTGCAAGAATTTTTATTTTTGTCCCCCTTCCTGTTGTCCTTTGGTTTGAGGATAATAAAAAGTGCTGCTTACACTCTGAAATTATGCTAAATGCTTCTAAATTGTGCTATAATTTAGTATTAGTTATTTTTTTTTAATAACTGTAATATGCACGTACATTTTGACTTTTGAAATTGCATTACTTAACAGTTATGTAATATTGTAAATTTTCCCACAAAATTGTTTACAATGGCTCAACAAACAAAATGAGTTCTGATAAAACTTTAAATGGTTTGAGAAAAAGTTTGTTTACCCCTAACTTTCTACCGATATCCTGCCCTAAAATTTCCTCATGAACTAAATTGGGCAGGATAAAGGAAAGATAGAGAATGGACCGTGCATGGTTGTAAAAAACTGTCGCTGGGTCAGCCACACTCCCTTTTGTTTGAAATATGTCCGCTGGTAAAGTAGATGTAGAAATTAGATTTGCACATAATATTATTTTTATGTCCTGAAACCATATTCTCTTGAATTCGATTTGCTTCTCCCATGGACTCGCGCTTGTGGATTATGCTAGATTTCTACCATTATCTCAAAAGCAGGATGCTAGGTGCCAACGAAGATTGAACTGTGCTAGTTTTAGTACTATTTAGCTGGGGTTGGCATCGCTGATTGAGGAAAAACTTGCTGGTTCCTCAGCCCTTGCTGATCTTCGCAACCTTCTCCCCCTCCCTTGCACTGCCTCTTCCACCCCCCACCCTCTGTCTGTAGGATGACCGCCGATGTTCCTCAGCGAGCGGCAGCAAAGCCTATGACCATCGCCTTTCGGCTGTGGCTGGAGCGAGCAAAAGCAGGCAACTCTTGACAGTAACCAACCTAGACAATTGTACGTACGTTATGCTCATAATTTTATAACACGCATTAAACTCCTAAAAAAGTAGATAACTGGAAATAAGTATATAATGAACTGTAGAAAGCTCCTCACTTCCTACATGGAGGAATCGCCCCTGATTTGAGAAACATTTACTGTGAGTTTTAAAGTACAACAATACATGCATTGACAGTATTCAGTTGCAAATTATTTGAAAATTGGGTATGAGGGGAAAGGGTGCTTCTGTAACGCCTTCCACTCTTAAACATAGTGCAAAGTTAGTGCTATTGTTCATATCCGTCATCAGTAGAGTTTGATACTAGTTGCTTTTGTTAGGCTCCTGCTGAACGGAGTGGCTGTTAATTCATGCAGGAAGAAAGGAAGGAAAATAGTCGAACTCACCTGGTGGTCTTTTAGGAATAGGCAAGAGCCCTTCCCCTTCAGGTGGGGACCTTTTCATCCCGAGATCCGGCTTCATTTCCAATGGCGGCCTTGCCTCTTCTAGATTCCCTTCGTCGCTGGGTTTGTTGGCTTCAAACAGATGTGAAGGCATGTCGCGAATTTTGTGTGTCAACATATGCTGCTTCATGTTGCCCTGCAATTGAGGAAGGATGTACTGAAAAGATTGATTTGTAAATAAATATTACCTGTATTAATGCAACCAATAGTTGCACTGTTTTAGCTTTCGATGGGGTTGTTTTCTTTCACTGTGATGTAGGAGTTTGAAGAGATATATTAGTTATAAATCTGTACCAACATTTAAAATATAATGTTTATGTCTTGCCTAACATTATAAAATGAAAGTTGAAAGAATATAAACATTAAATATAAAATTTAAAAATATATCTACATATCTAAATTCCAAAATTATCATGTGAATAATTGAACTATTTTATTCAATTTCAACTATAGATCATTTTATCTATCTAAACGTAAAACTTCAGTGCAAGTCTAGTAATTGTGAACAAAAATTATACAAACTTAGACATGGCTATTTCACCGAAGTCAGGGAAAGTGAGGTGTTTTAACTGCTGTCTTTATGCCAGACCACATTCATTTCAAACAACCATCCTACATAAGTCTATGTGTTTTTGACTGTCATTTGCTAGGTTATGTAGTGCAATAACACAACCCAAACAAGAGCATTACATGGCAACATTCCTTTATTTGGTAATGCATGAGTGTCCCATTACCACAATTATATCAATAACGGCAACGGTAACAATCTCGTTGCTTTACTTGCATTACCATGTTAAATTCAGAACTGTTGAAACTAAACTCTGTAGCACAACAGCTCCTTGGGAGCCAGGGTCTACCAATCGTCTCTTCATTGGATGATGTGCGGTCAACATATTGCTGCTGTTTTCTGCCTTTTGAGACTGGAGCCCAGGTAGCTCCTCAATTGTCCTCATGATGCTGAGTCAGCACCAAAATTATGCAGGCTCCCGCTGGGAATCAAATCTTGTAATTGTTGCACCAAAGGTGAGAGCGCAAACCATCTGGCTATGCAGGAGCCTTGTTCAATGTATTCAGAGAACATTTTTTTTTTTCAAAAAGAGAATGGTGGTTTATACATTTCTAGACACCACTAGCATGATGACTTCCAGTGATGGGTAAATACATATGCTACACCCATACACACACAAAATGTGTCTGTATGAATCGGTTGATATTGTCTGTTTATATGTATATTATAGACAAACATATAGTCTATATTATATAAAATGTAATATGTTACATTCAAAGTAAAGTAACTTGCTACTTTTTTGGGTAAAGTAACAATAGTTACTTTTGGAAGAAAAGTATCCCTGATGGTGTAGTGGTAATGTCATCACCTTGTAATCAAGTGGCCCCAGGTTCAATACCTGGTGGAGGCACATTCCACAGTGTGCCTTTAAACAGTCTTTAAACTGTAGGTCCTGTCCAAATTAGCCTATCTATGTATAATCTATCCAGTTCTAATTAGCATATCTGTGGACTTAAAAGAACAGTTCAATCAATCAATCATTTTGGAAAAAAGTAAAGAATAACTTTTTAAGTAACTTTCGCAATTCAGGTAATGTATGCTGTGCTTATCAAAAAATGGCCCATTATCAAAGAGCACAGCAGTTCCTCTTAATGTATACAAACTAGAAATTAATTTTTAATTTAAGCAGGTTTGACCAGAACAGACTTCACACTGTGTCACTAAAAAACTAGCTTAAAATGTATGTATATTACACAAGTATATATATATATATATATATTTATTTCATATCCTATGATGTTCGGACACATGTATACCCCATTTAAGAAACACAGAGAAAAGGCAACTCAACAGTATCAAAGCATGTCACAACACTACGTTAAATAATTGTTCATATCCCTTACCAAAAAAGGGTGCCCTGCTAGGGGGTTCCAGTCAGGGGCGTATCCAGAGTTGCAAAGTAGAGGGGGTAATCTAGCTGTATACTTCTTGCTGCCTCCTTTTTTTCTACTATCTTCGTTTCGCTTTCTTGGTCTTTTAGGCTTCTGGGGTGAAAAATTGCCCCCACTGTCCCCCTGCTGGATACGCCACTGACCCCAGTGGTCACAGTTACATTCATGGTTTGGTTGGGCATGTAGTGGGTCAGAATTACCCTGAAATTAGTCCAAAATAACATTACAGGTGCCTTTCGTATGGTACACAAAGTTCACAGCACTACTCAAAGAACAAACACGAACAGGAATTTACCAAGACAGGTTTCTTCAACTGGTACAAGTAATATGATATGACACTATCTTAAAGAGAAGGTTATCTGGCCACGAGTCTTGGCTGATCGACAATTTTGCACAGTTTACGTCAATATGTACCAGCATAATTATCTGAATTTCAGGTAGACAATTGCTTTTTTTTTTTTGGAGGTGAAAAAGAAACAGTATGCTGTATTGCCCAAATGTATTGACACTGAGGTTGCCTTTTCGTCTGTGTCACAGTGATAGTACTTGTACAAGTATAAATAAGCAACAACAAAACTGTATATAATAGCAACTTTGTGAACAGTGTCCAGCCAGATTTATAACTAATAATAACATGGAGTTGTTTAAACTAGAGCTAATTCTAACTGGAATGAAACTAGACAAATAATTTTCTACTTTTTCCCTTTGTTTTGTAAACCACTGCAAACTTCTTGTATTCCTAGTAAAGCAAATTTAAACACCACCTTGAGTTGTAAACTTTACAGCGATTTGAAAGCCTAGTATTAAGTAAAGTACACAAACAGTTATAGGATGTTGATTAACAAACTTTTATCTTAGCTCATTACAACAACTGTCAGAAACACACAGCAAAAATAAAGCAAAGTAGATAAATTCAAGTCAATTTTCATAAGTAATATACAACTACAAGGATAAAAGATTCCCTTATAAGGTCCATGTTCTCTAGTGATACAAAAGTAGATTACATTGTTAACCTGCTCACTTAGCCTTTCCAGAAAGACCACATTTTTTAAAGAGTTAATATGTTTTAACATGGCTTCCATACTTCCAAACAAATGACTTTTACAAGTTTAGGTTCTTCTTAAAGGTGCGCATAACCACTTTTTTATAGTTACAGACAGTATAGATGCAAAATAAGTGTAGACTGATTATTCATGTAAGGTTGTGTGCTTATCCTGGCTTGGTGGGACAAATGTCGCAAAGGAAAATAAAAATAAAAAAACACTTAACTGTATATTATTTTGCATCTATATTGCAACAAAGCTAAACACTTTCTGATTTTTCACAAATTTCATATTGCTGTAAAAATAAACACAAAATTGCAAGACATAACACACATACCTAGCATTTTGGCAAATGTGTTTCTCATCGATCAATTATGTGTTCGATTGCTGTTGCATACTACTTTCTTATAATATTAAAAACTGAACTAAACGCCATGGCTGAATGGCTCTTGAAGGGCCAAGGCATGTGGGTCAGTGCATCGAGTCACCATCACCACTGTTTTTCTGGCTTTCATGACCAGTCTGCTACTATCGATTTTGAGTAGCTTTTCAATTGTCCTCACGATGCTGCATTAACTTTGAAATTTTGGAGCTACCACCAAGGATCAAACCCGGAACTTCTTACTTCAAAGGCAAATACATTAACCATTTGGCTATGCTGGAACTTTCTCTTGAAATATTACACTCTGTAATGATTTGTCCACAACATCCTTGGTGGCATGGTCAACGTGACATACTGTGAAGCCCAGAACACCCAGGTTTGAACTCTGCTTGGGTATTCTTAGCCTAAAAATGTAGGCAAGACCATTGTAATGGCTTTCCTAGGTTTTGATGTTAGAAATTCTTATCATTGTGTTTCACTATTTCATCAATCATCCTTTGTTCTTTTCATCACCATTAACCCAATAAGGAGAAAAGGGAAAAAAATTGGATCAAATTCATCCACGACACATGCGCAATGCTACTCTTCACAGAATTCATTGTAGAATTTAAGCAAATGAATGCTTTTAATATTATCTTTGCATCTGGACTTACGTTGAAGAAGGAAAATTGGACCATATATAATTAACAGTAGTAAACAAATAAACAAACTACAAGCTTTAGCATGTGATGTATGATCATTCAGACTGATCTCAGTTGTACAAGTCTGTCAACTGTCTGGTAAATAGCCAAAGAAAACAAAACACACGTGGTTGCTCACGCAGTGGCAGATTCACGAATGGTGCTTGGGAGGGGTGAATTTTAGTGGATTAAGTAAATGGTAATTCCCCCTCCTCTTTGACATCTAAATTTAAGTGCCCCTCAAGGCATCTAAATGCCTCAGTGAGCATAGAAAGTCCATCAAACCCAGCATTTCTTCTCTAGAAAATCTTGAAATTTCATTTTTTTTAAAAGATAGATCATGTGAATTGGCAATTATGTGCTTCATTATGCATGTTAAAAGTTTGTTTTGGCAGTTGGAAGGGGTGATTGCTTCTACTACCCTTTCTGTGAATTCACATATGGCTCATGAGGATTGAATTGTACCATGAATATGCTCTCACAGAAAGAAAGCATATTTTTTGTGATTTTCTGAAACTATGACGTCCTTGTGAAATGGCAGTGTTTTGAGGATGTTGATTTCCTCTCTAAATTTTGCATGTGCTTTGTGTCATTGTCTCCGATAGAATAATCAAATATTGTTTAAGAATGAACTTAATCTATTAATTTTCGGAATCCTATCCAGACATTATTATGAAAACAGAATTAGTTTAGCTTTCAAAGGCTTTTCAGCTATCTGCGGTTGTAGACAACAGCCATATACACTTCCTCGTCAGCCAATAACGTTGGGTGGTTGACTCATGATCTCAACACTGAATGTTCCAGGCTTGAGTCCTGGGTGTTCCTCAATTTCATCTAATTCATTCTGATCACACTTATTAGCCTAAAAATGTAGGCAATGTCCAACTTTCAGTTGCTTAAATATCTATTTGAGAATGTGACCATATTTTGGAAATATGCCATATTCCTTTTTTGTATGGACTTCTCTATTTACTTTTTATTGTAAGCAATCCAACTTTATACTGAAAAATTCTTTACCAGATTTAAAGAAAAATATTGGTAAGAAACTTTGGTTTTGTTTAACTCCCCTTCTGCTGCATGTATGGTGCCTACCTTTTCTGGAACTGTAATAAGTGTGAGTGTTAAGTTTTATGTATATAAGAAAGTGGGAAACGTAGGATAGGAAGTTATAAGAAGCTTGAACTTACCTTTGTGGAGAAACCTCGTTCGCAGATGGTACATTTAAAAGGCCGTTCCTTCGTGTGGCTTCTGTAATGGATTTCAAGGGCTGAATTGCACGCAAATGTCTTGAAGCAAATATTGCAGGTGGTGTTGCCCCGAACTGGAAGAAGTAATATGCCATGATAGAGAAAGCAGGGTACCAAAGAAAAAGGCCCAAGACATGCATATACCTTTCAATCTATCATACTTTGTTCGCACAATTTCAGTTTGTTTTATAATTTTAGTGCTAATTGGACCTTGGAAATTTATTGGAGAAGTGAGAATGCATGTTGTGGCGCATTCATTCGCCACTTGAATTCTTACATGTTTAATGCAAAGACATTCTGTCTGAATAATAGAACAGTGTGGGGGGAAAACACATGCAAGTTAATTTACAGCAAGCACTCTTTTTGAGCAGTAGTATGTTTAAATTCACATTACACTTTGCTTTCGTAAATTTTAAAAGAGATAGAGAGAGTGAAGTCTTAAGAAGAAGCTGCACTTTTACACGGTAACAAAAGTATAGATGACGATTAAGTGATACGACAAGCTTTTTTTCCATGCTATGTAATCAGTCAGTTAAAAACTACAACCTTGCATTGCAGATTCTATTAATGCAACAGAGATAAGTACCCTGATTGCCCATTTGTTTTTTACAATAATATCATTATGTGTTCCTTCTTTGTTATTTGAAACAATTAATTTCAAAATAATCATTAGTAAAATACAGTTTAGGCACAGTTGTTAATTGGAATTTAGTTCACAGTTCAGGTCTGATACAGGTGAGAAATCGAACACTGGACTCCTTAATTTCAAAGTCACTGTTTTAGCCACTAGAATTTATAGGGTACCTTAGGGTCCATTTTTATCTCATTCATTTCAACTTTAGGACTGTTGAAAGATCTAAGTCAAGTCAACATGTTAAACTGGTGAATAAACCAACAGCTCAATTTTGAACTGTTAACATGTATTATACTGGGGATAAACCTTATTCTATAAAATCTTGTTCTGCAATGTATGTTGTGGGCTCTCAACTGAAATTGCTATTATAATATGAATTCCATTCCAATCATTTCACATATTCACAAAATTACTTATTTACATCTTAAATTAAATATATTAAAATTGTGTGCCTTAACAATTACATGAAGCAATTTTCGCTTCTTGTACTGTATTTCTTCAAATGCAACACATAACGGTATATACAACATCATGCAATAGACTACGAATAAAAATGCAGCATGCTTCCATTACATAAATGATAAGAAAGTCAGTCCTAAATAATATTAAGTTGTTCATGCTTAAATCGGAGAAATATGAGGCATTTAATCAAAATCATGCACAGAACAAGTAGTAAGCCCATTCGCACATACTGTTGTTATTCCATTTATAATCAACAGTTTATTTATTCTGAAACATAGTTCACTTCATTTTGATTCTGATAACAAATATAGTTTAATGGGCTTACCACTCCTGCAACAAAACAATGCTTACATCAACAAAAAAGTGAACAAAGCTAAATGCAATGACGATAATTTGTACTAAATCTTCCAATTTTAACCAATTTGCACAAAATTAGTGCACTACTAAGACTTCAAGCAAATGGAAATTATATTGCTAAATATGTACCCACGTTAGAATGTAAAATCCAATACTTGTATGGCTAAGTTAAGCACAAATTATCGTTTCAATGCACTTTACATATGGCAAAAAATCATAATAATTAGCAAGGACGGAAGAATTTTAGGTTGGTTGGTGGGAAGGTTAGGATGGTGTGTGTCCATGTGTGTTCCACAAAAAGTCCCTTGAGATCTCGAAGCTTTTGTTCTGTAAGAGCTCCTTTCAATGCACGTTGTCTCATCGTCCACTGTAGTTCATTCGCAAATCGTTGCAAAGATGGTTCAAATGAAGCTTCCATTCC
Source organism: Lepisma saccharinum (assembly GCF_977018435.1). Taxonomy (NCBI): domain Eukaryota; kingdom Metazoa; phylum Arthropoda; class Insecta; order Zygentoma; family Lepismatidae; genus Lepisma; species Lepisma saccharinum. Next base: position 32,301,881 of record NC_139245.1, on the reverse strand, counting down.
TGACGGGCATGTTGGTAACTTTCTTAACCCAAGCAGTTTAAAGAAGAGCATTCCTTCACCGATTGGCAGGGCAAAGTGTGAACTTGCCGGGCGTATACCCCGGTTCAAGAATGGGCCTCTAACAGGGTATTTATCAAGTCATGTTAATTGGAGGTCAAGATCGGTTTTCATGCAAATGTGTGTGGAATGTGTTATTGTCTCTAAAACTTGTACATAAGAGGTGTTTATATTAAATTATTATTGTCTTTACATATTGTACTTGATTTAATAAATATGGGTTTTTTCTTTAATATTGAGTGATGATGGTTACAGTAAAGTAAAAAAAGTAAAGTGCTCCCCTGTGCATAGCACCACGCCATGAAGGCGTATAGGGGATGTGGGGGTAACGCCCCACACTTTCTTGATCCCGGTGGTTACAGTTAATGCATTTATCTCACAGACTCAAGTTCTAAGATCCTGCCCTGCTATTAATGTGCACGTTCTTATAAAATCAGTTTCTAGGGAAAAAAGCTTGGTAGAAACTATTGGTTTTGTAAACAGAAACTATGTATACGTAAGTGTCTTATGTTAACTCATTGAAATTTAATGTCAAATTCAATTTGCTTGTGTTTCTCATGTCAACATGAAGCATACTGCAATGAATGGCTCTGAATTAAGTAGAGGGCAATGCGAGAAGGCCATTTGCAATATGTGTAGGCCAATTTGCCAATTTGGTTGTGTTATTGTTCGTGTCTTGTTTTCTGTTAGATCTTGTGTAGAAGTTAGTTCTTGTCTAGAGGAATGGTTGTTAAGTGGTACAATTGGGTCAGGTTCCAGGACCAGAAAGGATGGTGAACAGGTGCCGCCCACTGCTCTAACTTACTCGCGATTGAAGGAGAGAGTTAGGTATGCGCCTACCTGCCGGGCCAACTGGCAGTCCGATGGGGCTGAAAGCTGTGGACGTTAGAACCGATGACGTGAGTGAAGATATCGCTGATGTCATGAGCGGTGACGATCCTGTCGTGACGAGCGGCGAGGTCCCAGGTGGTAGGAGGTTGAATCCAGAAGGGAACATGGAGGTACTACGTGGGGTAAGGTCCAAAGCACCCAAGGAACTAGATTCGGAAGGAACGGGGCTGAGTCTGCTGTTGGTGGTGCATGCCGGAGGGGACTTTGGCGACGCACGGCCTTCGGATCCACTAGGACTCCCAATGGGTGCTGAGGATCTGCCGATAGGTGAACCGGGGCTTCGGGATGGAGACTTCTCCCCGTTCACTGGCGTCGGTGTTACAGCTTCGCTTCGGCTCTTTGCGAGGTGGTCTTCGGAGTGAGCTGCTGATATCTGCGATGCCATCGTGGTGATGGTCCGGACCTGGTTCTCGAGCGCCGCCAAGGAGGTGGAGAAGGAAGGCATCGAAGGTGGAAGATGAGAGATGCCACTTACATCCTCCATGTACTCCTTTCGCTCATCTCGCTCATCCTTCATCTCTCTCTTCTCCTCTTCGTGCTTGAAACTTAAATGATGAAGCGAGCTGCCAGGTGGTGGCAGCGGGGACATGCCTGGTAAGGGCGGAGTGACACCAATGGGGAAGGCCTGCTGCATGAAAGGGTTCATGGAGTTTGCGAGAGGAAAGGAAGGAGGGTAGTCTTTGATTTCCGCGGCTTGAATCTGCTCCGGTGTGAGATCCGTAGGTTCGCCCGTGTGGAGGCGTATATGCTGCTGAAGTACCAGGGCGTTCGTGAACTTTTTGTGGCACACAGGACACTGGTGGAGGACACGCATCGGGGGTTTGGCTCGGTGGACACCCATATGCGTTTTGAGATTTCCTTTGGTAGTGAAAGCGCGACCGCAAATCTTACATTTAAAAGGACGTTCGCCGGTGTGAGTCCGATAGTGCATCTGAAGCGCACTCTTGCAGGAAAGCACTCGGTGGCATATGACGCACTGGTTGGGGTCCGTCAACTTGTGCTCGATGTTGTCCACCAGCTGCTGGAGTTTGGACGTCTCCGATGTCTTGGTCACCTCGATCAGACTCTCCCAGGAGTTGTCGTTGCTGCCTGGCCTAGGGAGGAGGTTCGTGTAGATGGCGGGATCCTTGGCTGGGTCTATGTCCGGCGGCAGGTTGATGGGACCTGCCGGAGTGTGCAAGGTGATGCTACCCGACGACGTACTGCTTGGTGGAGATACAGTGGGGAAAGGTAGCGAGGGTGGCAGTCTTTGGCCGATGAGAAGCGACGTGTCGGACGGCGTGGACGTCACAATCGGCGGCGGAGTGCTTTTGGATAGATTCTCTGGCTGGTCCTGACTGTCGTCCATCTTCTCCATTGGACTCTCGAGATCCATCTCCCCCATTTCTTCCGTGCTGTACTTGCTGTCGAGGCTGCAGTCTTCGTATCCAGGCGAAGGATACTGCTCCCTCTCGTCTTCCCTCTGCCCGTCGTGATCTGGCGGCTCTTGCTTTGGACTTATCCGTCCGTCAAGCTGCTGCTGCTGCTGTTGTAGCCTTCCCTCAAGCTGCTGCTGCTGGTGTTCCGTTGTTGGTGGCAGTGGCTCATTCTTGATCCGCTCGTCACCAGCTTCATTCTTGATGCGCTCGTCGCAGACTTGCTGTGGCGGGGAATGTGGTGGCTTGGAGAGATTTTCCGGCATCTCTTGCTCTCGAGGTCCTCCGAACAAGTGAAGCGGTTTGGCCTGTTGCATGAGATCGTGAGACGGGGCGCGATACAGAGGTAGGGCTGGTGGGAACGACCCGGGGTAAGGATGGGGGTGGTGCGGAGGAGCTGGCATTCCGGGAGGAAGGCTCTGAGGCCCCATTTGGGCTAACAACGGAGGGTGGTATTTGTCCAAGTGCTCGGGCACGGGATTCGGGTTCATCTTAATGTGGGGGAACTTGGACGTGTGTCTCTGAAAATGAACTTTCAAGTTTCCTTTAGTAGTGAAACGACTGCCACAGACATTGCACTTAAAGGGCCGCTCACCTGTATGCGATCTGATATGTATCTGAAGGGCCGAATCACTTCCAAACACTTTCCCACAGTAGCGACATCTATGCTTGAAGAAGGGTTCGTTCCTCCCTGATTTCTGGTCGTAAGGGGACAGCACGTTGGGAGATTTCCCCTTTCTAAACGACAAATCGTCCGCGAGATTGTTCGCGAGTAGACCTTGACTAGCACTATCGAGCACTTCCTGTGCGCGGCGTTGCAACATTTCCAAAGTGTTGGGTTCGTTCAAGGGAGGGGGATCTGTGTTGGTGATTATGCAGGACGCAAGGGAAGATGAGATCGTCGGGGGTGAAGGGGGAGGCTTCGGGGGTTGCTGCGATTCCACCGCGATGGAGCTGGGAACCACCGACAACGTCGGGGCAGGAGAAGTTGACGTCGGGGTGGTCTTGGGAGGACCGCTGGCCGGGACGCTCGTGCTGAGTACGGGCGTGGTGGGAACGCTGACGGGCGTACTCCTGTCGGGGCCAGAGGTACTGCACGGGGACACGGGACTTCCCTCCTTGGAACGAGTGATCTGCAACTGCTGCTGGAGTTGCTGGATCAGCTGCAACTGCAGCATCTGCTGGTGCTGGAGCGTATACAGCGTGGACTGGAGAACCGCTAGCTCCTGGAGAGCCGCCGCATTGTTGGCATTGTTGGCCATCGTCGTGGCTGCAAACTGCGCCACAGCAACTTTGGTGTTCTGTAGGGCCTCCAACGTGACGTTGGTCGCCGGTATCCCAGGGGCGAAGGGAAACAGCTGAGGTAGATTGTTCACTGTGGAAAAGTTCATGAAATTGTTAAGGCTCGTCCTGAGAGCCGAGTCTTTGTCCTCGCCCTCCGCGGCGTCTTCGCTCTTCTCGACGCTCCCCTCTCGGCTGTCGGACAGCGAGTCGACACCCTGTCGGGGCTCTTGCTTCAGCGGCGGCGGGAGCAGGAGCTGCTGGTTGTTGTTCTCGACGTCCTCTCGCTCCTTCTCCGATTCCTCGCACTGCTTCTCCTCGTCTCCCTGGTCGCCTTCGTCCACTTCCTCGCCGCTTCGCAGGAGGAGCTCTTCGGAATCGGACTGAACGTCTTCCGAGACCGCCAGGACCACGGGCTTTCTTCCGCACTCCTTTTTGTGGCTGAGGAAATCCGGGAGGTCCAGAAACTCCGCGCGGCACCGCCCGCAGATATGCTCGTCTCCACTGCCGGACCCTCCGCCTTCGTCTTCTGATCCGGTACCCGAGCTCTCACCTGGAAAGAAGAAAACATCCATTAGCTCTGCAAGTTCTCGAGCAATATATTTCTAGAGGAACTGCATATACCCTTAACCCTCAGTATCCCCTAGAAAAAGTGAAATATCGTGCATGGTTTATGAAGCTTTTGTTATTCTTGAAAGTTTTCAGTTGCTTTTAGCTCTCGGAAATGTGTTACTGTGAAGTAAAGTACATCTGTTACCTTTACGTGTAAAGCCCCTACCACACGGAACTGGAATGCCCTAGTTGGCGCTGAACTAACTTTCTAGGTAGTAATCATGGCCGCCTGGCTGACTGCTTGACTGGTTTGGAGGAATTCGCGATTAAAATTACCACCTGAGCGCTAGTGTCGCTTCCAATATGGCCGCTCTAAGTAGGATAGATCTTTGTTTACATTCAGCAGTAGTACAAAAGAGCAGCGTGTTGTCATGACTGGTATGGTAGAAAACGTTTAAATTACGCATTATTTTTAAATATTGCGAATGCGATGTGAATTCCAGGTACTCTAACAAACGTGAAGCTGTACTGAGAACGAAGCATTTAATTATAATAGGCAAAAATAACACGGAAAATGCAGACGAAACTATGTATACGCACTGGTTGTCCAAAGCAGAGCTGTATCATCTGCACGTCATGTAACTGGGGTTCTCGGAAATTATTTGAAAATAAAGGAATTGAAATTGATCTGTACTTGAAAAGCTGGGACAGGAGAAAATTGCGAACATATCGTTGCAGTTCTTTCTCGAAAGAGAAAGGCTGGTTTAATAATAATATTCACGATTTCATGACCAGGCTATACTCACTGAAAAAGGACATCGTACTGAATGAAACAGTAACATTAGCATATCCACTTTTTTTCTGGTTACATTTGACATTAATTCATTCTCAAACTATTTTCATCTTCCCTCTTAATCGACTTGCACCTGTTCCAAATTTCACACATACGTAACACCGGTAATACATGGACGCATTGGTTAAGACGCTTCATGATTTTTCGAAAAAAAAGCTTTATTTATAAAATACAATTTAAAACTTTACTTTCATGGAAATATATATTTATCTCTCGATAAATGATGTAAGCAGACTCGTGCATTCTTCGTAATTTCCTTGCCGAATTACAGTGTTATATCCCCCATACCAATCTTCTGTCAATTACGTTTTCCCTGATTTATTAACAAATTTCATTTTGTTGATTCCACGGGGTGGAAACACATGAAAACTTTTAATTTGTTCTGACCCATAAAACTATTTAGAGCAAAAAAAAAAAAAACTGAACAGTAGACCTTACTTTCTCGCATATTCACCATGCTTTAAACGACTTCAACACAACGTATCCTACTTAGAGTACTTCCTGAAAATCCCGGCAGATGGCATATCGGTTAATTTTAATCACGAATAGGACATGTTCTAATTGCTACTTGCTTTCCTCGACTAGATTCTGTGGAACAGCCAATCAGAGCAAAGTATCGCCATGTGAAGATAATCTGTGAGTGTGCAAAGGAGCGCTTTTGTTTGTGGTTTCAGAGTGTTACTCCAGCAATGTATAACGTATACAGCATGAAAAGCGCGTTGAGTTACTCCATATATGCTGAGTGCACGGTGTTTACATTTGAAACAACTAAAATATTCTTCCATACGTGTACAGTAAAACGTTGCAAAGTGTGTATTTAAGCAGCGCCATTGTTTTGTACCTAATAACGTTTACGAAACGTTATTCCTCTCGGTTGAATAGTTATCGGCTTTTAAAAATATGAAGTGATACATTGTTTACATCTCACGCGGCCGCCATTACAACTTCCCTCGTATGGGAACAAAAGTCTATCGACAAGTACGCTGATAAGTATCGTGTGAGGCGAAAACTAGCAAATGGACATTTCCACTTTGACATGAAAAACGTTTTAAATCCATTCATTTTACAGATAATGACACAAACATGAGACGTGCAAAATATCTCGGCGATATTTGTTTCGGTTCTCGAGAAATACGCCTTCAAACACCGCTGAAATTCACCTACTACGTCACGGATTTGAAAACGTCCTCTCCACAGACAGGAGGTCCTCTGACGTCATCACTTAGAAATGCGTGTAGGCGGGGCTTCTGCTCGTCCCGTCAACTTAGCATGAGTCGCGGAATCGACAGCAAATTCACTTGTTACTGTGTAAAACAAGTATCTTACAACTTCCAGTGCAAAAATATGTGCTCCATTTATTGGAGATGAATTATGCCCTAGCAGTATAGTAGTATTTACCATAATTCAGCCACTCGGTAGAGAGTTTTCCCATTAGGGTGACAAAGCAAACCTTGTAACAGTCAATGGCTGAACACGTGAACACTGAACAGCCTTGTTCATTGCGAATACATAGGTTAGTTCTGACTGGCAAGAACTTAATGTTATAGGAATGCCTTTTCTGGAATTACAATTATTTTCGTCATAATATTTTCTTCACAAATTTTAAGATAATGCTTTTAGAACACACTGGTTTACACGCCAATTTCTACAATATAAAAGGTGATACGGTATAAAAAGGTACGGTGAGTTTTTAAATTTCCTGCAGTAAATGACAGTTTTCTTCAGTTAATATATATATATATATATTGCAAATTTTTGTATTTAGCCTACTTTTACGTCGCTTTTCCGTTCCCTTTGTTTAACCGCAACAATGAGAACGGATGGTTAATTTATTATGTATCATCTCTAACATCACATTTCTTCCCACTTTTGGCTACTCGCTACAATGAAGATGAATAACTACAAGCAGTATTCGAAGTCGGGATGCAGGAGTACACCCCCCCCCCCCACACACACACATTACCACCAACTGCACAATCTAAGTATCACCCAAGCTGCCATGCTAAGAGACGAACTTTTTGTTCTGTCCCATCTCATTTTAAAAACATTTACTTGTCCCATCTCCTTTTATGAGACGAGACGGAACATGCCTCGTCTCGTGAGCAACACTAATATTAACAATAGAAGCATCCCCCTAGCTGTCCCCAAAGTCTCGAGCAAACATCCTCCCATGTAACAATTTCCAGTTCAATGAAATGTCACTCACAATAAAACAGTCATGCCCAGGTCGAGAATCAAACCTGGAACATGCGACTTCCTCAGATAAATCATGAATTTTGTGTATAATAATTACAACGCCAGTTCATTTCTGGTAATTCTGAATCTGCAGTTTGGTTTACATATATAAGCAGGATAATATTTAGTTTTCGAGGGCTGTACCGTCGAAACTAGGATTAAAAAAAAAGGTTTTTTTTTGTATTAATAATGATAAGCCTTTGCATACATTGTTAATTCTATATTTTTCTAGACTTGAGACGAGAACGAGAATTGCCCTCCCAAACCGAGACGGATGTTTATAAATTGAGACGAGACTGTCAATGAGACATTTACAACTCTCAACGAGAACGAGACCAAGGCTGCCATGTCTCGTCTCGATAAGATCCTTAGTGGTGAAGTTGTGAACCAACCAATTAATGAGTTCGGGGTAACGAGATGAGGCGGCTTTTTTCGCAGTACGAAATTCAAAGTAATTATATCGTACCATTTCAGTATGGGACATGAAGGTATGGGATATTGTTATGCACATGGACGTATATATAGTTCACGGGGGGGAGGGATGGATCAACATTTGGTATGATTAGGGTTGCTTTATTTCGTAAGTAAAAATCCAGGACACTGCTGGCCGGAAGCTTGTTGGGCAGCATGGGGGGAGGGGATGTTGGACCCGACAAAGTTGTGTGTTTGTAGTTAGGAAGTCACGCTACTTAGTATTGATACTTTTCTGTTCATCTTGTGTCACTACGTTTTTAAGAACCAAATTTCTTTAATATGATTCGAGGGGGAAAAATAACTGATTTGACAGTCTCAATGCAGTTTGATATCGCAGAAATTCCGAAACTATCAGGAAATTGCAGATATTGGTCTGCAGTCCCATCTGGTGTGTGGAATTACGAAATTTCCTTCCCATCCGTATCCCGTCCTATACGTCTCTAATTTAAGAGAATGAAATAAGTCCGAAGGAATTTTTTATGAAGAAGCGGATAGAACAAGGAAACTGGTAATTTTAGTGAACCAAAAAAAGAGGGGGGTTGGACCTGTTGAATCCCCCTTAAATACGCCCATGGTAATACACATTATTTCCTTGTAATGATTATACATAAACTAAGTATAGATATGTGCAACTAATGTAATCTTCTAGTGTATTTTCTCTTATCTGCACAAAAATATTTGATCATAATTTGCACAACAGAAATGGAACACAAACTGAAATTGCTTTATGGAAAAGAAAGTTAAATAGGCTTTATAAATAAAGTGAAGAATGTGAAAATTCCTATTTTGCACTACATAGGTTACGGTAAATATCGATAAATATAAGTTTAGAAAATATTTTTGAGTGTCTGGTCAGCAACCAATTTTATAAGCAATATTTTTCGCATGAGAACACACACGCAACTGAACCCTTTCGTTTATCTTGCACGTGAGCAGCACGGATATTTCATAGAAGAATGATCATTACAAAGCATAGCTTTCCTTTCTCCTATCGCTCCTTCTTCCATTATTTAAATCGGTACAAATTTGTAAAACTGCTGCACGTGTTCGCTCACCGTGGGCTACCCATCCGGAACTGGACGCTCGAAGCAGACGACAAACGAGCTCTCCCTAAGGAGTGACGTAGTAACATGGCGGCGGCGTGTTTTCAGCGCAACGCTAGCCTCGCAACTTTGGAAGACTCGTTTCTGCCTTAAACTGGACGCAGAGAAACGCGAGAACTTGCAGCGGTCAATTTTCCAAGGTGTAGTTTTTAAAATTGTTGTAAAAAAAATTGAGTGGAAATGTCCATTGGTAGCCAGTCCAGCGCCAACTAGGGCATACCTACTGGAAATCCAGTTCCGTGTGATGCGGGCTTTACTTTACCGTGTAGCAGACAGCCCGAAGCCTTCGCGCAAGTGAATATAGCACCCAAACGACTTTCCACAACAGCAGCTATAATTTCTTGAAGTTAGGTTTGGTACTGATAGTTATTTTCGGCGTGTTCTTTCGCTATTTTAGTGTACATACAAACAGTATTTACTAACAAAAAGTGGAAAAGTACTCCGAAATTGCAGGTTTTAATTTACATGGGCCATTCTTTGGGACCAAATATCTCCGTTGTTTGTGCTTTCCTAACGCTGCAATCACTTCTACATTACATAAAACATTGAAATATGTCGATTAAAAAAATCGACGTAATTCTCGAGGGGGTACAGTGGGTAAACGGCCCCGAACTGCACATCAAGCAACTTATTTACACGAGACTTATGCCTCCACGGCAACTTGCAACTGGGTGTTCAGGTAAATGGAGTAGTTAGTTGGGCAACGACATTATATTGCCGGTACAGCGTTGCAACCCAAAGCAGTTTGTCACTATTTTCTGTGGAGTTTCACAATTGTGTGATCCCAAGAGAGATCTGAAAATAAGTGTTACCTTGCTTGATCCCATTCGAGGCATAGATGTTTAATACCAGAGCCGTTGTTTTCGGCATGAACTCTCCCCTTTCACCTAGGTTGTTGCGTCATTGGAGGAAGTAAGCGACGTGATTGGTCACTTGAGTAGTTTCCTTTGATGCCGGAAAAATACTATAGTACTATATTGTAGTACCATCACGACGAATCTAATCAGTTCAATTCAACCAGAATGAATTTATAGGCATGGGATCCCCTGGCGTCATAGCGCGTCGTGCTAATCACTCCACCATGGAGATCGGTTTCTTTACCTTCTATCCGAGCTTGCTTGATTTCGTGAAGAAAAGTTTTCAATATTTTACATTAAAAACAGGGAGACTGAAATCGTATGTGTAAAAATAAGAGTAAAGGGTAAAAATTTACTGGGGGGAGAAAGACGTAAAGCATCCTTCCCCTCCTGACAACAGCCGGCTGCTCTATTTAATGAGGCACACCTGCAAGAAGGGGGTAAATAGATAGCTAGGAGAAGGGGGAGGAAATGTAACGTGACAAATCAATGCTAGGTCTGTAGGAAACCTTGGAGACAGCCACTTCCCCTATCCTGTTCTCCAAATTCTCCTTTTTTTCCCCAATCTCGCAACGACGGCTATTAGAAAGAACATGAGGACACGACAGAAGAGCTTTCCGCCATTCGAAAATATGTTGGAAGTGCATAAGGTTTGGTCTTCCTTTGTCTTCAGTTCTCACTGCCATTCATTACGGCGACTAAGAATAGCAGTGACAGAGAAAAGAGTCAGTCGAGCCAGGCAGTGCCCAAAATCTCCCCCCAACATCCCTCGGAATCCTCCCCTCCCCCCACACACCTTAACCCAAACCACATAAAGTTATTTGAAGAGAGGCTGCGGATTTTGACAGAAAAGCCGTTTGTGAGTTCCATTTCCCGGATTGAAGTGGTTCCGTGGCCCACTCTATTCCTGGCCACACACCCCGACTAGAATGCAGAAGGAGCTTGTCGCTGCTGGCAGACAAACGAACGCGCTTGCCGCCGCGAGTGATCACCCAGGAGAAGGACTTTGCGGGGAGGGGTACCTGGAGAGATGCGGAACAATAAACAGCAAGGAACAAACCTAATTTATTTTCGCATATTGTGGCATTACTTCTAGATTCGGTGTGTTTAAATTATTTCCTGTTGGTTTGCGTGCACTCAGTGATCCTCCCCCCCCGAAATTTACTCAACACCCCCTAATGTATTTCACAAAGACCCAAATTTAAATGAGAAATTCTGGATAAACCCCAGGACAGGCTTCTTTCCAGGGGAAAGCAATGTCTCTCTCTCTCTCTCTCTCTCTCTCTCTCTCTCTTTTTTCTTTCTCGAAATCATCAACTTTTACTTTCCAGGGGTTGCGTGCCCTCTTCATGTCGATCATACCCATATACTAGGAACGACTTATTATTTTATTTCTGATTCTAGTTTCGGAAACGCGCGTTGATCAAGAACGGCGCTTGACAAATTTGAGCGAGTGGGCACATATTGATGTAGACATCACCCCTCCCCCTCCCACATACACACACCCACAAACTATCCCGTTCCTCACTTTATTCTCTTCCATCACTCTGTTTTGTACATGAGAAATTTCCAGTCAATTTACTTTAGAGTAGTATTTAATTTATTTATAGTAGAGCACGAATCGCACACACAGAAATAAAAAGTGTAAGGAAAAAATGAAGGCGTATAAAGAAAAAGGCAGAACTCTATAGAAAGGATGGTAAAGATGAGACAGTGTTAGAAAAACAACGGAAGAAAGAAATAGATAAACAAAGGAATAAAGATGAGATATTGATACGAAACAAGGAAGGATATAAACGGAGGAAGACAGATAATGTGCTAGTGATAGAATACAAAGGAAGAAGGGTATAGACAGAGGAAGACAAAAAAATGTGGTAGTGATAGAATACAAAGGAAGAAGGATATAGACGGAGGAAAACAGAAAATGTGGTAATGATGGAATACAAAGGAAGAAAGATATAGACGGAGGAAGACAAAAAATGTGGTAGTGATAGAATACAAAGGAAGAAGGATATAGACGGAGGAAAACAGAAAATGTGGTAGTGATGGAATACAAAGGAAGAAAGATATAGACGGAGGAAGACAAAAAATGTGGTAGTGATAGAATGCAAGGGAAGAAAGATATACACGGAGGAAGACAGAAAATGTGGTAGTGATAGAAAACAAAGGAAGAGGGAGATAGACGGAGGAAGACAGAAAATGTGGTAATGATAGAAAACAAAGGTAGGAAGAAGTTTATAAACAGAGGAAGAAAATATGATATAGTGACAGAAAACAAAGGAAGAAAGAAACAGATGGAAGAAAATGAGATAGTGATAGAAAAACAAGGGAGGGAAGAAAGATTACGTAATGATAGAAAAACAAAGGAAGATGATAATGTGATATAAAAACAAAAGAGGAACGAAAAATATGATGGGGACAGAAAACAAAGTAGGAAGAAGGAAAGATGGGATAGTGATAGAAACGAAAGGAAAAGAAATAGAGGAATATGATAGAAATATAGAATTAGACAATGAGGGATGTGGAAAGAGAGATGATGAGAAGAAAAAGAAAAGTGCTCGAAGAAAAGATAGAAAAAAACTTAGAAAGAACGGAGACAGGGGGAATATTAGTAGCCAAAACAAGCGATGCAGAGCCCCTGTACACTCTCGGGCAAGCCCTGTTCCGTAACCAAATACAGGGACACACGAGCAAGGACTGTTTCATTTTAAACGCCGTACCCCGAAACCAAAACTGCGCGTACCCTATAAACACGCACGGTCTAATTCGAAGAGAGAATTACGACGTTATTAATTTAGCGCTGTCAATAACGCAGACAGGCATGAGCTGGCCAATCAGCGAGTTTTATGCCCCTTGCACAGACATTTTAATGTCCCGAACGAAGTATTTTATTGACACTAAAAAATACCTTGTTTCTATTTAGCGTATTAATAGAAAGACCTGAAGGACAGCATATAAATTAATTAATCTTCCGTAACGGTTGTGAAAAGTGAGCCAGCGAAAGAGAAGGCAATAAGATATAAAAAGCCCCTGCGATGCAGAAAAAGATACGAAAGAACCAACGGCTTGAAAAATGCTCCTTTCTCGTTAAGTACCAACGTGCAATTAAAACTTACTTTTGTTTTCTTTCGCGTTCTTTCGTTTCTATTTACCATCCCCCCTAACTTTTTCGTTGTTTCTTTTCTCCCCCCCCATAGGATTAGCACTTCGTCATGCGGTGATGGTGTGTCTCATGTATGTGTGCGCGACCGTGTGTCTACCCACCCCCCTCTCCTCTGTCGGAATTCCGTCACAACACATTTTCCCTCCTCATGTCCCGACATTCTTTGCGCCCGTTTCTTGTTGTTCGGTCGTTTTATTTTTACAAACTGCACAGGAACGGGAGAAAACAACGCCGGCTTATACACCGACGATATAAGGAATTTGGACAGAAACCAAAGGGAATATAAAATAGGATATCTCTCACCTAGTTCCTGGCATTTTGGCTATTTGGAGCACTCGATTCCTTCCTCGGACCGAGTCCTGTGTAGTTTAGTTTGGAATAACGTTCGCATAGATGTCAACTAGGTATTAATCTTGCGTATCAAAGGAACTTTATCAAGCAGGCCATAATTCTTCAGCTTTTAATTTGCTTTCTAGTGTCTTCGTGTGTTGTGTTGCGCATGTGCAGCTTCTGAAACGCCACCATGTTAACTGTGCGTGTTCGGCAGAGGGAGCTATCTGGCTTCAACCCCCCCCCCCCCAAAGGTAATAATCAGACTTTTCCATCTGTAAAGTGTAAATTTAGAGGCAAAATTACCACAAAAATTGTGAAAAATTTAAGAGGGTGGTAGATAAATCACGAGGTTTCTTTACCGTAGTGCAATAAAGGAGACCCCTCCTTCGCTTGTGCCCTACTGCCTCCGTGTTTATTTGATTGTTGTCCTCCCCGATGGCGCAGTGGTAGCGTCGTCGCCTTGTAATCAAGGGGTCCCGGGTTCGATTCCCGGTAGAGGCACATAGTGGTTCGGATCTTACTTTAAACCGTAGGCCCAGTTCCGATTAGCCTAACTGTGCATAACCCCTCCCTTTCAAACATCCTGGGCACGACACTGGCTATGTTAACCACTCGGCACTTTTAAAACAGTCAGATGTAACATCCACCAGTTAATCACGGAGTTCTTTCACGAGAATTGTCTGTATCCTTCCGCTAACAATACTATTGTGTTATTACTTCGTAAGAAAATATTCCCCACTTTATTTCAACGTTGGTTGCAAGAAAAACTGACATACATTTTTACAGCTTAGAACAGTTTGCCAGATTTGAATGTACAGTCACCAGCAATAAAAATGGGACACCTAGACCCTGAAATGCTCGCTACCCTGTACGGCACTGGTAGACGTTGCCATTGAGAATTTGCTATTAAAATGCAGCTATCGCCGTAGAGTTAGGCAACACACACAACGCCTTGCAGGGTAGCGAGCATTTCAGGATCTAGTTGTCCCATTTTTATTGCTGGTGACTGTACATATACGCTTCACAATACTACCAGAGGAAAATAATTAATCCTATTTATTAAGTTGTCAGAATGTTAAAGCAGTTGATTTAGCAACTTTCGACTGCCATTTTTAACAGTAGTGTTCAATCAAGAGACAAACTGTTTTGAGGAATGAGAATCGTCTCATTTCATCGTAATCATACGAAAATGTTTGCATGCATATATCCCGAGACCTGCGTCGGTGTCACACCGCGAATGCCGGGTACTTTCAACAAAGACCACGAACGCTTCATCTCATCCTACTTCGACAGTTTCCTTTCCTTCCTCTCCAGACCTTTCCGTCGCGGTACAGCATAATTGGCGCTTATTGAATTTATTAACGAAAGAAGCGTATACAATCGTGCAGCATACCCACTTATGCGAAGCTAATTGCCAAAAGGCAAGACTTGACCTCGGTCGCAGCATGACGAGTGAGGAAAGGTCAGTTGCGTTGCTTTTCCGCCAGATGTCTCTCGTAGAAAGCAACCCAGATGAGGTCGCTTCATTACGTACCCCAGGGTCGACCCTCGAAGGCTAACACGGTCCAGCTGTTAGCGCTTTTCCTAGCCTGCAAAATTCTTAAAATAATGCTCCTAGTTTTTTCTTTAGGAAAGAAAAATGCTTTTAAAAGGGTGTTATCGTTGAAAAAAAATTGCAGCGATTGAAATGCATAAACCATGCACAAAACCAGTGGCATATTTAACCCTAGCTTGACCTATTTTATTCGATTTTTCAACAGTTAAAAATTTTACATAAAATTGAAAATGGATTACATTGTTCCCTAGGATGTTCCCAATATTTCTGTATTACTTTTGTTCATAAAAATATAACTCTAATGTAAATAGAAAGCAAAATGCACTAGGTGGGCCTGTTAGGAGCCATCTTTGAATGCATGTTATTCCAGACATTCATGCCAGCGGTAACAATGGTAAGTTATTTAATTATTATATTTAATAAACAACTACAAATCTATAAACAATAAAAGCATTAATGGAAATTGTTTTTGTGAGTTTTAGTGAATGGTAAAATATCAGTGTGACACTCATGCACTAATTGGTTAGTATTTCTTATTAATGATGATAATTTTTGTAATTAAAAAATAACTTCACATGTATAATCAACAAAGGAAGTAGTGATTCAATAACAAAATCATTTCTTGAATTTTTATGATAAAAAAGTGTGGCTTTGTGAGCCCCCCCCCTCTACTCCCCCCTACGGTAAGTACGGCACGCATAAGCTAGGGTTAATATGAAGTATTGTGACACCTCAAAGTACCTTGCCCTACGGTAAAGTGAGATGCATAACTATTACCTACCAGACGTATTGACTAATATCGGCCGTTGCCGGTACATCGGCATTTATAAGAATCAATTTACCAGTTTTTAATTTAAGATATTCAAAAAATATATACATCAGGATTATTATGTAATCACAAAATACAGTTTTTCACATCATATTGATATAAAATGAATGGAGATTTCGAATTTTGCATAACCTCTAGGATAATTAAACAGCGAAAGTGTTGTGTAGCAACAGCGGAAAGTATCAGCTGGTATCTATATATCGGCATCGGCTCCGCCTGAACTTTAACAGTAGAATATTGTAAAGGTTATGGTCAAGGACATATTTAAGGGGGGCTCAGGGGGTCCGGACTCCACCCCCGAAAGACTTATCAAGTAATAAAATAAAAATATACTTTCGTAGCCTTTGTTACATAATCTATGGTTATTACAGCCAAACTTATTGGAAGGCGAGAAGTTGGGATCATACAGCTTTAAAGGACAGTTCCAAAGATTTATGCACACTGTTACATATGCATAAAATTTACTTTTCACCATTTGAATCTAACTCCTTTCTTTGTTATTCAATAAATTTTCAATTCTTTATCTATTTGACATTAATTTCCTTGCCAGGGCAGTTGCTTTATACAAATTTTGGCGATCTTAATTACACATAAGCCAGGTAATGAATACGTACTGTTATACTTCTAGTTTTTATCATATTTCTATCTATTCATGTAATAAAAACAATACAATATTAATTAATTTACATAATTAATTAATATGTTAATGTAATTGAATGTAATGCAAGCAGTTTCAATTTGTCTGCAAATATGTACACCTTGCCCACAAATTAGCGTTCTACAAAGCATTTATTAGGCCGTTACTTGAATACTGTTCCTCTGTACTTTATGGGATTAATAGAAATAACACCACGAAACTAGAGAAAATGCAAATTTGGGCTATTCGTAGCATAAGAAATACAGCGCACACGACCTCACGTGCAAGCAGAGAAGAACTCCAATTACCCACGCTGGAATCCAGACGAAAATATGCATTTCTACTAAAAATTCACCAGGCAATTAACAAGCACCACCACTTATTAAAGGACAAAGTAATGATATCTAGTAATAGAAATTATCCCAATCTGCGATCCAACAACACCAACAGTATCCGAGTACCAAAATGTAACAAGGCAAGATACGGATCAAAATCCCTGTCATCACTGGCAAGTAAAGCGTGGAATCAACTGCCTGTAAATTGCAGAAAGGAGAGAAATTTGGCCACATTTAAACAACAAATTAGGACATTAATTTATGAATACTGACACTGTGCCTATTCTACCTCATTTCTTCCTTCATAAAACGTAGCTGCAAAAAATGTTTATTTTAGTCTATTTCTTATATTTTTCAATTATATAAATTTATAATATTCCATTGTATGTATACTTATAAACAAATAGCATAACTGTATATTAATTCATGTAGGGCAAAAAGCTGTTTTTGTTGTTCGGAATCAATGTAAAAAAAATGTAAGCTTAATTGTAACCCTACTTTAATAATAATAAATAATAATAATAATAATAAAACGGGACTCTATACGCTACCTGGTTTTAGTTTAATTTCTCCATAGGGAATTGAACCCAGGCTTCAGACTGTGAAAGTGAGTAGCGTAAGTTTTCTTAGCTTCAAGTGAAGCAAGAAAAACTCAGTGTAGACAAGCAAAGCGCCAACCATTCAAAATGCAGAGAACATCTGCTTATGATATCGGCTGCCGAAACACATGTTTCCCTCTGTTTACACTGGACACAGCGAAATTAAAGCCCTTCTCCCCTTTCTCTCATTTCGAATGAGGACTGACCCCGTCGCAGCTGAACTCTCAATTTTCCCCCACCATGTGCATCTGTGCGGTGATCTCATCGCCCGGTTTCATCTGGCGAGCAGATTAGAATGGGATGCTCGTGCTAGAAGGTTTGGTTTTCTTATGCAGAAGCTGAACATCTCGGAGGGCTTTTTGGAGCGCGTGTGGTTCCAAACTGTGATTGGCTCCCTCACAAATGACAAATCAATCAGTATGATCTTGAGGCTGTGATGCCTGGGGAAAAATTCCCCTTTGCAGGGAAATTCCATTCGATTAAAATTAGCCCTCCTCTCCCCGTGGTGGAGTGGTTATCACATCGCACTACGACGCCAGGGGTCCCGGGTTCGAATCCAGGCCTGGGCATGGATGTTTCCGAGTGAAAAAAGGTAAAGTGCTCCCCTGTGCTTAGCACGACGCCATGAAGGGGTGTGGGGGTAACGCCTGTCACTTTCTTGATCCGGTCGCGAGTGGGGGTGATGTGATCAGCATCACGCCCCTGACCGCCTTTACCCCCCAGGTAGCCATGTCATTCGACGCTGGGTGGGCGCCGGGGCCGCTTCCAACGTTAGAAAGGTTCCCGGATTTGAACCGACCGGGGATCGAACCCGGGACCTTTAGCATGGTAGTGAGCCACCATCACTCATCCCCATCTTCGCAAATTAGCCAAAAGTGGCACAAAAACGAAGTGAAATAAAGCAAATCAATCTATCGATTAAAATAACCAAGATTTTATGAAAATTTAAAGACATCAGATTCAGTATTAAACTAGTTTAGTAAACTCCGTGGCGCCCGTCACGCTGTTTTTTTTACCGGGCTAGCACCAGTCCCATCGCCGCTGTTTTCTTTCGACACCGATGAGGATGAATTATGAACTTATGAAATGGATGATGAAACAAACTCAATTATTCCTGACGAAGGTTCGAGCCTGGGACATCTACCGGTAGCGAGGAAGTACAGTATAGCTACATGCGATTGATTTGTATAACATTTAACAAAAATACTACTACTGCTGCTTCTACATCTTTCTCATTTTTTATTATTATAATGATTTCTTTAGATGAAGGGAAAATTGAGAGAAAATAGGGAAATTTTGCTCGTTGCAAAGCGAAAATTTTCCCTCCGTATATGGCAACACTGTATGATTTCTCTAGGAAATTAAAAGGCAGGGATAACGCGACAGCTGGTCTGCAGTCTGCAGTAGTCTTGCTTCCAAAGCCTTCAAGATGTACTGTGGAAACAAATAATTCTACTGCAGTAGCCTGATGAGCTTGAAATATTTTCCAGCAGACAGATCGTTAACCCTGTCGTTTTGGTCAAGAATAATCGATATTTTTGTTTTCTTATTTTTAGTTTGCTTCTCGGACATATCCGGTGAGAGAGATAAGTATAACGAAAATAGGAGAGATGGCGAAGAGAGAGGAAAAGATAAAGATGACAGAGAGAGAGAGAGAGAGAGAAATGACAAAGGAGAGCGAGAAGAATGACAAAAATGAAGAACGTTAAAAATGACACAGAGATAGGGAGAGAGAGAAGTGACAAAAGAACAAGAGAGAGAAGGATGAAAAAATGGAGAATGTTAAAAATGACAGAGAGAGAGAGAGAGAGAGAGAGAGAGAGAGAGAGAGACGGGTGAAGAAGAAATGACTTTAAACATTTTGAATACGAACAATTGAAATTCAAGTGGAGGGATATTGACGGTTAAATCAACATCCTTGTTTCTCGGTTCGCGGCCAGTGTGGCTACCGTAATGTATATAGTGTCGCTTTCTTTTCCTTTGGTGCGTGTGTGGTATTAGTGTTGTCTGGTGAAATACAAGGTGCTTGGTGCAACCGGCGCTTACAAGCAAAAATTAAGTTCAATTAATAGCTTTTAATCAAATGTGTCTATATTTTAAAGTTTACAAGTGTTTTTAATACAAAGTATGCAATTACTGCAAGTGAAGTACCATGATAACAAATCAGTTCATACTAATAATAATGTCCGCAGGGCCCATAACAAAGGGTAGCCTAGAGGCCCAAATTTAAATTTTATAACGCCCCCCCCCCCGATAACCGCGGTAGCTCAGTCGTTATGGCGTCTGACTACCATGCGAGAGACCCGGGTTCGATACCCGGCGGGGGAGAACCGGGATTTTTTCCACCTGTTCAAGCAGCTCCGCCGCTCACCCAGCGTCGTATAGGATAAAGTGGGTACCTGGAGGAAACTCTGGGGGGGTAAAGGCGGCTAGGGGCGTGGTGCTGATCACATCACCCCGATCTTCGGCCGTGATCAAGAAAGTGTGGAGCCCTAATTCCACACCACCATACGCCTTCATGGCGTGGTGCAAAGCACAGGGGAGCACTTTACCTTTCTTTTATTTTACACCCCGCCCCCGATAACAAAGAGAGAGAGAGAGAAAGTGAGAAAAATGACAGAGAGATAAGCCAAGAGTGGAAGAAGAAGCAGAGCGAGAAGAATTAAAATTTTGTTTAGTCTCTTGTTATCTCATCTTGTCTTGGAAGTTTTCCTTCCGGATAAATTGTAGCTAATTTGTTCGAGCAGTTATGAAACATGGTTTGCGGACGCCAAGAAAATACACTTCCCAGTGACAGTCGGCGAAGCGAAGGTATTCGTTAAGGGGGGAAAAAATTCACGCACTGCTGTTTGTCATCTTGATAATGACGCACGCGCGGAATGGACCTGTTACGTGTCTCACCTCCCAGAAGTTCAACAATCTACCACGCACGCTATGAAACAGCGCTGTCATCGGCTGGTTATGACAAGTGGGCGGGGACAGAAGTTACTCATCTCTCGCTTTTATGGATGAAAGCCAACGGATGAAAAACACGCCGCCCGGCGCACTTGTTGCTTGCTCGTGGCGGGTCGGATGCGTGCTGCCACCTAGCGGCTGCTTAAAGAGATAAAAATGCGAAGCTCTTGACTCACGTTGATTCTTCCGTTGTATGAGCGGGCACAGGTATAGTGAGTCAATTTTGTTCTTTAAGCGTTGGAGCTGCCCTCCCGGCAGCGTTATTCCAAAGGCGAAAACATATCACAATTGCTCCCTTCAGTCTGCATGTCGGAGTGGATACTGGTTATCTAAGAATGTATCAAGACCAGGGGCCCTGGGTTCGAATCCTGGTCAAACCATAGTTGTTTTTGTTGTCTGTTCCTACATATCGTTCACCATACATTCACACCGTCGTGATTAAAGTGTTGAAAAATAAAGCATGTCAAAGTTTGCTTATACGCAGACAGGCTGGCTAATCGGGACTGGGCCTACAGTCTAAAGTGAGATCCGAGGCACTATGTACCTCCACCAGGTATCGAACCCGGGAGCCAAATATCAATGAAATGAAACTGCAAGAAATTATAATTCATGATCAGTAATTTTCAACAAAAAAATCAGAAACTATTTTTAATGTAAACTGATAATTCTAATTCTTAGACTGATTGATTTGGTGTTTTTAGTCCACTTTATGCACAGTAAGGCTATTCGGGACTAGACCTACAGTTTAAAGAGGGATTTTTTTTAAAATTTGAATTTGATTTTAAAATTGTGGGAGCGTCAGCACTTAGGCTATTTTGCTCCCGTCACATTATACGGGGGCCAGCCCCTTATCAATACAAAGAACAACTCTAACGTTGCATAATTCAAAATCTTAAAATGTTCTGACTTCTGTTAAAAGCCGAGGCTGTAAACGGGCATTCAGCACACATAAGGACAAAAGAACTGGACAATACAAACAAAATTATACTGGCCATAGGGCCAGTCGCCAGAGCCTCGTTAGTCTTCAGTCCAGGGTGCACTAACGTGGAAGTGAGGTTGACATTTGGGTGTACTACGTGGAAGGTCACCCCTTAAAGAGGGATTCGAGCCACTATGTGCCTTTACCAGGTATCGAACCCGAGACCCCTTGATTAGCTACACGGAGACGACGCTACCACTGCGTCATCGGGGAGGTCTCTGATTCTTAGAGAAAGCCAGTGTATCTCACATACGTATCTATCTGTTTTTACAAATTTCTTACAACTTTTAACCTAGCTTACCACGATTTACTAATTTACAATTTAACATTTCATCAAATCATTACTGATCATCATCGTCGCGATTAGTCAGACGTAGCAAAGAGCGACACTAAATAAAAATACAAAGAAGAACATGTATGCAAAGGGAGGGATTCGAACTCGTAGGCTCATAGGCTGTGTGTTATACTTAAAGACCTTTTCATAAACACGATATCGGGAGATCACTTGATTGTTGGGCTGCATTAATTTCGTTGGTCTTCTTCACCAAGTTTCATCTCTAACCATATCTCTACTCGAAGTAGTTCTCGAGATATATCGATGGTTGACGCTTTAACTCTGCTGATAAGTGCCATCAGAAAAGAGGGGGTGGAACAGGAAGGCAGAAGAAACAAGCAGGCAGCTGTGAAGTCTGGCGTGGGCGAGAAGTATTTAAGCAAAAATATACAAAAAAAAAAAAATCTTGTCAACTCATCCGACCAACCTTGGGGGGATTCCGTGGCGCGGAGGCACAAAGCAAGAATGTTTCACAAGAAAACCTTTTCCCAATTTTCCCGTTCATTTTGTAGAAAACGCTGCATGTCGAATAACCTGACGGGACGCCTGAATGAGTCAGCCCTCGCCACCTTGCTCGAGCGGCCATCTGGACCGCGACAAAACGCGATTCGTGAGCGAAAAAGAAAATTTTATTTACATAACTCCATAACCTTCCCCCCTTGCTCCTTGTCTTTTTCTTCGTCCAGGCTTTTCACACGGTGTTGAACAGCCCTTGATAACCTTCTCGGAACTGAGCGCTTAGAAAGAGACGAAAAAAAATTATTACGACCCGTGTCAAATCGAACTTCGTGGCAGGTGTCTTGGTGGAAAGATGTGACGGAGAAAGATTTCGATTTTGTCCGTTCATCTTCCGTTTCTTGCTGGTGAAGTGGAACTTGCTCGAGCGGTGGTAAATTACGGCTCGACCAAGATGAGAACAACCCCGGCGAACTTTTCGAACTAAAGTGACCAGTCAATGTGGAATTTCCTTTCTTCAGCCTCATCTTTGGTGTCTTTTTGCATTGGTTGTCAAAC
This sequence comes from Lepisma saccharinum, assembly GCF_977018435.1. Lineage (NCBI taxonomy): Eukaryota > Metazoa > Arthropoda > Insecta > Zygentoma > Lepismatidae > Lepisma > Lepisma saccharinum. The sequence goes on along the minus strand of NC_139245.1, from coordinate 32,279,430 downwards.
ACCAAGTATAGGTAGAACAGAGTTGATGAAGGATTTGTGGGAAATACGTACAGTGAAATACGAAAATTACTAATAAAAAAATATGTAGATAGCCATAAAACGGATAAACGATAAAGCTCTCCGGATATCTGAACATTTCGGATAATCAGACTCGGCCCAGAGGCAAAACGAAAGCAAAGTATATATTTTTTAATAATATATTTTATATTACTAACTGACATACAAATACATTGGTTAAATCAAGTTCATTTTCCTCACGTCACTAACCCACAGTCACGATAATCCTCTGTTATGGCCTTATTAAAGTTAATGGATTTTAAGTCCTCGGATATTTAATTGCTTGGTGCTCATAAGATATTATTTTAATGCACGAGTTCCGTTGTTTATTATTTTTTCTTGGTAAGATCACAAGTTTATCGGAACTGGACCCACAGCTTAAAGCGGGATCTGATCTGTCTTCACAGTGTCCGTATATCGAATCTGGAACCCCTTGATTATAAGGCGGCAACATTACCACTACGTCAAATAGCTTAAGCATTGACGCACCGTGTTCGAATCCCGACCTGGCATGGGTATTTTTAGTGAGTGTCCCTTCATTAATTTCATCATATGATCACTCATTCCCTCATCGTCGCGATTCTACAAAGTGGTAGAAAAGCAACGCTGAATAACAACAATCATATCAAATCAAAACCACAAATCTTAAGTTTATTTCCTAAAGGTGAGGTGGAGGGTTTCTTTGGTGCTGCCCTGGTGTCAAAGTGATTCAGATTCCGACTATGTCAAAGCGGTCATTTCCCTCCTGACTCGGCAAGAGGGCGTCAAAGAAGAAAAGTGTGGGGAGATCAAGAGGGAAGGTGTCGGAAAACTCTTCATTATCTTCCCCGCTGGTCACTTCGGTGCCGTGAGTCTTGGACGGCAAGCTGCTGGCTGGCAGCCCGCCTGGCTTTCACAGTCGACCACGTGGTCGGCAGCAAAGCAAAAGGGGGGAGAGGGGGCAACGGGGGTTAATACAACTGGCGGAGTGTGAAATTGGGAGATTGCAAAGGGACTTTGTGTTTGTGAAATGCTGTGGGCAGGAAGTGTGCAGCGATTTTGAATGGAGAAATGTTTCCAGGATCCTCCCAAGGGTCAAAAGTCGTGAACTCGTGCAGCGGTTGCGGCTGCCATTTTGTAGGTTTCGCACTGTTCTCTAATCTCGAAGCAGTGGTGCCAGAATCCGGCCAAAGATGGCGCAAGGTTCAACGATTGGCGTACCAAACCCGTGCATTTGCCTAGAGTAAATTTATGCCATTTTCTTATAATTGTAGAGAATTTTGGAGAATTCTTAGCTCATCAACTTTCGAACCCTGCTCATAACCCAATGGAAATCAACCTTCCTGGTCATGGATATGAACGTAGTAACAGCAGTGGCGTGGCCAGAATATTCGAAAAGAGTCAGCCCTCATGTTGCCATCATTTTATGCCTTTGACGTTCTTTTTTTTTTAAATGCTTGGCCAAAGGTGGGGGGTATGAACCCCACCAACCCCCTTGGACACACCACTGAGTAACAGAGAGGGGATAGTGATTGAACACTGATGCACAACTGTATGCCTTCCCGATGGCGCAGTGGTAGCGTCATTGCTTTGTAATCAAGGGCTCTCGGGTTCGATTCCCGGTGGAGGTACATAGTGGCTCGGATCTCACTTTAAACTGTAGTTTCAGTCCAGATTAGCCTTACTGTGCATAAAGTGGACTTAAAACACGAACTCAATCAATGATGCACAACTGTGCAAAAACAATAAGTTCTCCACACGCACACACACAACATCCCCCCAAAATTTCTCAACATCCTTTAAGATTTTCAACAAAGGCTCAACTTATCATAATTTTTGCTCTAAATTTACAGTTACATATTCTAATTTGAACTTAGAGCCCCCACATTAAAAATTTTGAATAAATCCTTGGTATAGTTCCGTAACTGGACCGGATTTTTTTTCGGATCAATTTAAATTCAGTCTACGTTACGTATTGTTTTATCAGTTTTATCTTTCAATGGCGAACTTGGACCATATTAAAATTGATCGGGAAAAAAGGTCCTGGGACCGAACTGAAATAATTGAATACAAAAAGGTTATTTACGGTCCAGAATTAATTTACGCTTGATGATTTTCTCTCGCGCACCGGAATTGAATTGATTTACAATTCCTGGACGTTTAACTAGCCTGCTTATCATATCATGTGAAATGGGCACCTTGTCAATGAGAAATTCACACAAGCACGAAGAAATGTACGTATATCCTCGTCCAAACACAGATGAGTCAAGTAACGGCACGCATACTCTTGTTGCTTTTTCCTTCCGAAAAGTGCCAGCAAAACAAATGGGGGAGACTGGAAATCGGTGAAAACGCAACTTTTTTTTTTAAAAAAAAGAAGAATAGAAGAAGCAAGAGAGAGAATGGGAAGAAAACAGTGGCATCGTTAGGTCTTGCTTCGCCATTCTGTATATTCTCGTTGTCAAGCCAGTCTATTAGACACACGTGGTGGAATTCAAACCTCAGCCCGAAACGGACGCCATTTGACATATTTAGTGAGAGCGGCACGCGGCGAGGCCGACAGACAAATGGGGGCCAGATAAACAGCCCCAAAAACCCTCCCTCTCCCTTCCTTTCTTCCTGCTTTTCCACCCCAACTTCCTCCTTCCCGTGTTCCACATTACGGATTTCTGGAAATCTGGAGACTTCGCCTGACACTCCTGGTATTAAATCATACCCAGCTTCTTCTTTCTCCCCCGTTGTGTTCCTCCCGGGAGAGGAATAAATATCCCAATTCAACCTCGCGCACGCGTCTGCCTCCTGCCTATGATATTAGGTTGCCTTTGGGTCCCACTGTGCAGTTCTTCACGATTCTGTATCATGGATGACTTCCGCTTTCCCCCTTCCCTGATTTCGCTGCCTCGGCTGGTGTACATTGTGACAGAATCTTGCCAATGTTGCCAGTGGATGTGTTAATTTTGATCGAAACATGGATAAATACAAGCTGTGATTGATTTGCTTTCTTTTAATTCGCTTTTTTCTTTCCACTTTTGACTAATCACGAAGATGAGGATGAGTGATGATATGAAGCAATTGATGAAGGGGCACCCACAAAGAACACACATGCCCAGGCCGGGATTCAATCCCAGGACCCCTGGCGTATTTGCGGTTTTATGAAGGATCTCACAACTTCACATGTTTTCTTACAAATCATTTTTGGAACATTTACCACGAAACTGCTTTGGAACACAAATCTTAAATGTGTGAGAAAGATACAGCCAGAGATGAAACCCGCTGTGCCACAGGGATCGGCAAAAAAAAATGTTGAAGTCATTGAAGCACCTGGATAAAATTTGATTTTGAATATACTCCTCAATAGGCCTGTTCTGTGATTTATCAACAACCCCAACCAAATCCCTTCAACACCCAATGTAAAATCTTTCACAAAGCTCCAAGTTATGATCATTTTGGCTCTAAAATTTCCCTTACCCCGCCCTATATACGAACTTTCACCCCCCCCCCCCCAAATGGAAAATTTTTGATAAGGTTTTGAATCTGTATCCGCGACCCTACAAAAAGGTCGGAAACAAGAAAATATGGTAAAATATCAGGGTGCGAAATTTTTTGGGGGGGACAGGGGGATTTCCGCCCACGAACAATCTTGGCTTTAGTGTTGCCCACGGGACGAGACGGGACAGGCTTTTAAAAATTCGAGACGAGACGAGATTGACCATGTGTCATGAGAAAAACGAATATTTTCGAGACGAGACAGCATTTCCACGAGACGAGAGAGGCCAAAGTCTCGTCTCGTGGGCAACACTACTTGGATTCAAAAATCTCCCGCAACAAAAGTTTCCGGGCGGAGAATGTTTTTTTATAAAAGCAAAAGGCGAACAATTATTTTCTTACTTCAAATATACTTTACTAAGGATAGTATCGAGAACACACACAAAGTAATGTGTTTGTGGGTGTTGCATACTTTCTCTCTCTCTCTCATTCAAGAGACCATTTACAGATCTTACACCAATAACAAATGTTATATTGATATAATATATTCATAATATCAATGCAAGACAAAAATGACTATGAAATATAATCGATTTATACTAATAAAAAGCAAAAACTTAAAACATAATAAAAATATTTAAACTATTTTGTAATGTATTGACATCCTTAACCAGTCAGTAAAGGAATTAGTTTGCTACTTTTTAAATATCTGATATATATAAAAGTATATATTTATATATACCCTATATATATATATATATATATATATATAATATATTTTAAATATGAAGTTACTTGTATATTTATTATTATAAATATGTATTATATGTATAAATATTTATATATATATATATGTGTGTGTGTGTATATATAATCTTCAATGATTTCGCACCCTATAAAATATAGCCACCAAACTAAAAGAAAAGTTATATACTTTCCTACCTAAAGTACATAGTTATTTTCGTTTCAAGGTAGGTCTATTCATAAATTTTGGAAAACAAACGATACTGTGTCAAAGATCTATTAAAAAAACATTTCTGATGTATCGGGGAATGGAATTTGAAACTCATTGGAGTAGCTATTGGAATCTCCTGAAAAATCATTTTCAAATTATGAAATTAGTTTTCAAACAAGCTTGAACTGGCATGCTCAGTGGGGATTTGATGGGTCCAACTTTTTTAAAAAGTCAGAAGCATGAAAAAATGTCAAAATTTGAAGAAACCATAACACTCCTTACGAAATAGCTCGAGCATATTTCATGCATTTCCTCCCAAATCAATGGAAAAAGTGTATCCGGGCTTATTTCGTTAACCATGGGCAAAAATTGATCATATAAACATTATGTAAATAAAGCTACTACTGGCAACACTGCACTTCCGGCTACTTACTATACCCCTTCGCAGATAACACCCGACCCTCGCCGCAACCAGACCATTTCCAGAAACTCGGAAACCCCTCTCTTTCTCTCGGCTGTCGTCATATGGAACAAACTGCAACAGGCCAAACTTCCGCCCCATCAAATTTCATATGCTTTTTCCTCTCCCTGCAGAAGGTGGAATGGGGGTGGGGGCTTTTAAAAAAATCATGTGGGCGTGCAGCGAGACACTGGAGGGGAGCTGGAAATGTGGAAAATGTCCCCGACTTCAGTTTCGCGGTTTATTAGGGCTAATATTATTGATTCTGAACAGGGGCAAAAGGCGCCGGGAGGTGGGGGAACACCAGACGTTGGGCACGTGCGCTGTTCATATCGTGTGGCGAGGGACAGCTGATTCCGCTCCTGGAAGTTCAGGCTTCCTCATTCTTCATTTACGCTTCCCCACGTGCTCGCGACGTCCTTCCAGAAGAATTTCGCGGAAACACCCGTCGCCGAAATTCTGAGGATGGTGGGACAGGCTGTCGGGAGCTGTGCGTACAGAAGGCAATATTTTCCCTTTTTCTAAAAAAAATTTACAACATTATTTATTTATTTATTTACTGCCCTCAACAGAGGTAAACCTCCAATTACAGACGGCAGGAAAAAAAATACAAAGAAAACAATACAATTAGCAAATATATAAACATACATCCACCGATAATACAATTAATCAATAACATAATCAATAATTAAATTAAACAATCTGACGCTTTCTCTTGTCTTTTACCATACAAGAACAAAGACTTGTGCAATAATTACATACATAAAATACCTATAGATATATAATTGTAGATTACAATGGAAAATAATGGAAGAATAGTGATACCGGAATGATTACAGTGTATTTTGTTATAATTCTGTTTCAATCATTTTTTTATATAGTGTGAATGGCAATGATAAATTCGTTTATTTTACTTCGCATTTCTGCCACCCTTTGGCTAATCGCGAAGATAATGAGTGATGATATTGATGAAGGGACACTCACAAAGAGCACCCATGACGGGATTCGAACCCGGGACTCATCGGCGTATTTGTGGTTTTTACGGAGGACTTCATACCTTTATATGCTTTCTTGCAATCATTTTTGGAACAGTTATCACGAAACTGCTTTCGAACACAAATTTTAAATGTGTTTGTGAGTTTTTATGAGGGTGAGGGCTGTTGATTTAAAATAAACACTTCTGCACTCTAGTAAAAAGAAATATTCATACTTGTGTCAAATGACACATTTTTTGTTTGTGTGTATGCTTTTTGCTTTCGCCGGCGGGTCATTACACCCACCCCCCTTTGGCCCAGTATTTAAAAAAAAAGTCAAAGGCAGGGAAAGATGACAAAACGAGGGCTGCTACTAAAAATAGTAGAACGTAAATCCACCCTTTTGAAAATCCCACGCCACTGCCCGAAAGTATATTATTAGTCATTTACATGCACTTTACTAAAACGTAGAAAAACGGAGATACAGTCAAATCCTCGGCAAAAACCCTGCAAACCAGACCAAGGATCGATGCCAATAAGGTGGAAAATTGTGGTGGGTTTTCTCGGTGGATACAGGTAGACAGAGCGCGAGAGAGAAAAGGGGCTAGACATTTCATTATGATCCGTGACAGCCTCAGGTCCATTTCGATGTTCAGGGGAGAACTTTTTTTTCTTCAATAGCGAAATTGCCTTGCCTCTGTCCTTCAATATCCGCCACGTTATATAGAATGTCCAGGATGGTCAGTATTAAACAAACAAGCCGTTTTATTGCTCTCAGTCCAGGGACTATCTGGGAAACAACTTTTATTCCCCTGGCCCTATGAAGGAACACGATGTTGACAGGGCTGAGGCCAGAGTTATATAACTTTCAGACCCAGAGTATCCTGTAATATCATCTCTGTTCTCTTTTTACCTTGTCTTGCTCTTTTTCAACCTTTATTCGAACAGGTCCATCTTTCATTTTGTTCTACGGTATTCGTTATACGGTGTTCGTCTTTATTTGTTGTGGTCCTCTCATTTCTTCCTTCATGTTTTAAGCTTTCCGTTGTTGCGTTTTCACTTTTTCATTCCTAAAATAAGTGAGTTACAAATCTGACACTGGCAATATTTACCAGGTAAATCAAGCGCTTCTGAGTCAAAAATCTAAAATTGGCAGGGAAAACGAGAGCTAGGGAGTTAAAAATCTAAAACTGTCAGGGAAAACTAGAGCTAGGGAGTTAAAAATCTAAAATTGGCAGGGGAAACGAGAGCTAGGGAGTTAAAAATCTAAAACTGGCAGGGAAAACGAGAGCTAGGGAGTTAAAAATCTAAAACTGGCAGGGAAAACGAGAGCTAGTGAGTTAAAAAGCTAAAACTGGCAATGTTTCTCGGGTAAAACAAGAGCTAGTGAGTTAAATATTTAAAACTGGCAACATTTCTCGGATAAAACCAGAGCTAGCGAGTTAAAAATCTAAAACTGGCAAAATTTCTAAGGTAAAATGAGAGCTAGTGAAATTCAAGAACTAGCGAGTTAAAAATCTAAAACTGGCAATGTTTCTTGGGTGAAACAGGAGCTAGTGAGTTAAAAATCTAAAACTGGAAACATTTTTCTGGTAAAGCAAGAACTAGGGAGTTAAAAATCTAAAACTAGCAATGTTTCTCCGGTAAAACAAGAAGTAGTGAGTTAAAAATCTAAAATTGGCAACGGTTCTCAGGTAAAACAAGAAGTAGTGAGTTAAAAATCTAAAATTGGCAACGTTTCTCAGGTAAAACAAGAGCTAGTGAGTTAAAAATCTAAAATTGACAATGTTTCCCGGGTAAAACAAGAGCTAGTGAGTTAAAATCTCAAATTGGCAATATTTCTCTGGTAAAACAAGAGCTAATGAGTTAAAAACTCTGGAACTGACAACATTTCTCGGGTAAAACAGTGAGTTAAAAGTTTAAAACTGGCAACATTTCTCAGATAAAACAAGAGCAAGTGAGTTAAAATTCTAGAATTGGCAACATTTCTCAGGTAATGCAAGAGCTAATGAGTTAAAAATCTAAAACTGGGAACATTTCTCGGGTAAAACGAGAGCTAGTAAAGCGAGTTAAAAATCTAAAGCTGGCAACATTTGTCGGGTAAAACAAGAGCTAGTGAATTATAAATCGAAAACTGGCAACCCCGTTCAGTTAATAAGATTACTCGGATTGAATTGGTGTCTCTCAGGTGATACTCCATCACGCATGCGAAGGACACGATTCTCACGCCGAACTATCAAACACATGTCAATTTTAATTTGAGCGGAAGTGAGTGCGGAAGGGGCCGAATTACGGTTAAGTATTTTGATTACATGATACCCTTGGCAATATTGGTAAAACTCATTACCCGAATGATGAGAGGCAAAAAAAAAGAAGGAAGGGGTAGTCGATGAGTAAATTAGCTTCATGGAATGAACAAGGGCACTTTATACCACCCCGTACGCCTTCCTCCCCTACCTCATACACTCACCCTTTTACAGAAGACATTGATTACAGCGTACTCTGCCATTTATCATTGCCGCTTAGGAAGTGTAGATCATACAACGTTAAAAACAATTTCTATCAACAAAAAACGATAGCTTGGAGTAGCAGTCGTCCTGCGCACTTTTCAAACGCAATTAGTTTAATTGCTCGGGGTGGAGGGGGTGGCCACCCTCTAGTTTCAGTTTCTGCCTCTCTAATTCTCTTTTGCAGATGGCGCTGATCTATCGTTTTTATTTATTTATTCTCAAAAGCACGATAATGGGGGGAATTGGGGCAATCAGAGAGATCACCGAGCCGTGTTATTATCGTGTACGTACTGTTGTAAGTGGTCAGTGGCGTGTTTATTGTTTTATTTCCGGGGTGGTCCTCTTCGCCTTGTTTAATGTAGTAAGATGCCTTTGAAAAATATAATCAAAATACACATTTATTTCGCGAAGTTTTACGGTGTACTTTTTTAATGACTATTGTCTCAGTTCCTCTGTGAAACATTTCACGAGGCACTTGTTGATCGCGATTGCGTGCTGGTAACGTCGTAGGTTTGTAATCAAGGGGTCCCGGGTTTGATACATAGTGGGGTAAATCCCACTTTAAACTGTAGGTACAGTTCGATTAGCCTTTCTGTGCATAAAACAGACTTTAAAATAAACTCAAACAAACTGGTTAATCGATGCCAACAGGCAACTTAGATGGAGAAGAAAATGAACAAACTATTCATTACGTGAAATACGGATTCCGATTTCAAAACTTTGTTCTTATGGAAAAAATCGTCCCATTACTTGTCGAGCATGCATATTTTTGACTCAATTTGGAGCATTTGTACCCATCGTCGTCTGTTATACTAGGTATTAACTGTTAGACGTTAGAAGGATTGAACAGATTTTTTTCAGGTGCCCGGTAGTGTCCCGTATTTGTAAATTATCAAGCAGGGTATTAAATTTTAATGGTAGAATAATGTAAATGTTAGGGTGAGTTACGATTACTCTTTGTTCAATAAAGTTTCACATCTTCATTATTCATGCCCGTAGTCACGATCGAAGACATTGTGCTAACGTCTTCGCCTTGTAATCAAGATGTCCCTGGTTCGATACCAGGCGGAGGCACATGACACAGTTGTTCGGATCCCACTTTAAACTGTAGGACCAGTTCCGATTTGACTTTCTGTGCATAAAGTGGACTTAAAAACAACAATTCAATTCAATTCGATTAACCCAAGAGCTAGAAGAAATTATCAACATGGAAAAAAATTGATTCGCAAAGTGTGCTCTATATAGTGGCTTTCTTTAATAATAATAATAATAATAATAATAATAATAATAGCCGGCCCCTGTGGCGGAGTGGTTAGCACATCGCGCTGCAACATTAGGGGTCTCGGGTTCGAATCCTGGCCTGACATGGATGTTTCTGCGTGTCCATTCATCAATTTCATGATATCATCTCTCATTCCCATCTTCGCAAATTAGCCAAAAGTGTCACAAAAAGCGAAGTAAAATAAAGCAAATCAAATCAATAATAATAATAATAATAATGAAGACTGCAGATGCAATTTACAAGTTATATCACTGTCAGAAGGAATGAACTCCAAGAACAAAGATTGGGCACTAAATCTTGATGGTCAATTTTAACCAATCGTTGCGTTCTTTATTACCGTAAGATTTATGGCACAACTTTCACTGAATGATAATTCTTGGAAGAAGAATCTTTTAAACATATGTTTATATGATTCGAAATGGTCCTTTTCCAACCAACGTATTTGAGAAAGCACCAGTTCTCACCTAGGTGTGTCGTCCTAAGAACATGTTGGAAGGATGCTTGACAAATTACCAACAAGCACTTCTCTGTGACAAAAGAAAGCGTTCCATTTCGAATCCAAAGTGCTACAACGAGCAACAAATATTCGAACTCATGGCAGGTGTAAAGCTTTGTAAATATATATCAATATGATATACGATATACGAAATTTACGCGCGAAGCATTCCTCTCGCCCGTCGGGTCATCATCATTATCCTTGTTCTCATCAACAAAAGGTCTGGTTACTCGGGACCTATACAGCAATGAAAGAGCAAGCGTTGGATTGTGGGAAATTCTGAAAGGGTTATAAAACGCAGCATTAAAACAGCCATCCATGTAGGACACTCCATACCCTTCCCACTTTCCTTTTTTCATCAAAGTTAGGTAGTGTTGCCACACAATGAAATTAAGATGAATCAAGAATTCTGCTGACGGATGGAGACAGAAATTTATATGGTTTCATGTCATGTCAAGGTGCTGGTGGAGCTTTCGTCTATCTCAGCAACTTGTTCGAAAATCTCTCTCGTTGTAGGAGCTACTGCGGTATTTCAAATTCTGAAAAATTACACGTTCTTAGAATTCCTTGTAGACCATTCACGTGATCGTCCTGTCGCTTTCCTTATTGTCTATATTTTCGCAAAATTTTTGCGGCTACGAAACCTATTATACTATTGCGAATGTAGACAGTAGCAAAAGCAAACCGCACGAAGATTCACGTGAATCATCTATAAGAATTCTAAGCAAATTTAATTTTCCATAATTTGGAATATCGTTGCGAAAAAAGACTTCACCCTGTTAAAGAGCACTAAACTTGGCGATAAAATATCCTGTCGGTTGGCAACACTGTCTTCTCAATTTTAGATGTCTTCCCTCAGAGTCAACCTAAGAGATGTCTTCCATCCACAACCACCAATAGCGACAGTCCCGAACTGCCCATTAACAATAAATTAACTCAACGTGCACTGACAATTCCCCACCCATTTTATTTCTTTCAGTCTCCCCAGCCTCCTCCATCTTCTTGCGTTTCGTCTTGAACATTATACATCGGCTGACATCATTAAATTTATCTCGGACTGTCGTCTGAGCGTAGACACGGGCGATTTCCATTCGGGTTGTAAATAACGAGTTGGTTATCGACAGCGGTTTCAGTCGGGCCGAAATTTTGTGACTGTTTACGGAGCCTCAAGCCCCAGATTTCATCAGCAGTTGAGCCGCTATCAATTTTCTCTCAGACTATCATCACCTGTTGCTTTAGTAATGCGGATTAGCGATCGGCGCAGATCTGGTTTCTCCCCAGCGTTTCTTGGTCAATGGTACGGAACAGTGTTGAATCGGAAGGGTAACAATTTTTAGCGGTAAAGGAACCTATGGTTGACACAGTGGCAGGGCTACAAAAACAGATTTTAACCGTTCTTTTAGTGAGCGCAGACACAATCATATCGTCAACACTCTGTGTTGTGACTAGAATGAAAGTCAACATGGCATCGGCAATCTCTTCGAATATTAAATACAGAAACACAACGTGCATAAGCTTATAATACAACACTGAGGTATATAACTATCAAAATTAAACTTGAATATTTTATCTTACATTAATATAGATAATTTTAAATTGCAATTGTGTACAATTGCGGGGTTGGTAGCTAGGGGTAAAATTTTCTGGGTCTCCTAAAGTTGTGGGAAATATTAGTGATAATTCTATCAATATTAAAATTGTAATAAGAAAACCTAATATGTCTTTAATGTAAAAGTATGGGTGAAATGGAATTTTATCTATATTTCTGTGTGCAGCATAAATAATATTTTTTAAAACTGTATGGCTAAAATTACATTAGCGTAACCGTTACAATAGTTGTTAATAGTTTTAAAAACGGCCACGAACATTCGTTTTACGGTGGTTGGGTTGTGCACGTAACTATAATTTATAATCATTATCTATTTTCATGCATAATAAAATATTCAAAATTAATTAAACGGTTGCGTTCCGTTTGTGAACATTAACGGGTAGACTGTTAATTTTTAACGGTCGAATATTGTAAATTTCACGGCAGCTTCTATTATGTAATGTTAGCATTGTATTATTATTTTTTTTTTAATTTGGACAAAAGTATGCTTGACACACGGCCGTTAGATATGAAAGATCTCTTCGATTACAATGGCGGTGACGTGTAATATTACGAGTTGCCATGCAGCAACAAATTCCATTATTTGAAACAAAGTCATATCTTTCTACATATATTATCAACGGTTACAGCAAAACTTCCTTAATCTTGTTGGTTAATTGGAACAATTTGGATTTTTGTGTGTAGCAACAACGATTGCTAATATCATAGCAACAATGCAATTTTCAATAAAATCCTCCTCTTCCCATTTCGCGTATGACTGAACACAAGCATGCGCAAGAAGGGACAAGCCACCCCTTTCTGCTTCTTGACTCGTTACTTCATTTTCACCCTCCGCAGATCCTCTCTTGGTATTCAATCTCGGAAATATCGTTAACCCCGTCCCCGCGCCCCTTCAAGGCTTCCAAAAGCACTCAAGACAATAATTAACACAGGAATGGACGACGGAAGGCATCCTTAATATCAACGTTTTTGAGAAATGTATTTCAAGCTGGTGGAGGAGAGAGAATAAAAATTACACAAAATTAATCTCTTTGTATCAAAAGATGCTCTAGCCTATTCCTTCCACGCTGCAGCAATATCTCTCCACTGAAGTGTCCATCTGATATTAGTCTGTCTCTCGTTCTGATGGGATGAAAAGGAAACTGCGTAATTTTAGATGTAATTTAATTGTCAGTCGTTCTTTCTGCCTGGTTGGGCAGGGTTATTAACGTTCACTCATCTGTATTTTGTGTCTCAAGTCAGACTTGACGCATTCCGTACTCCTCCTATTTGCCATTTTGTCTTTTGGCTTCGATGGATTTTTGTATATGTACGTATTGCTTCCCTTTTACCTAGGTAGAAATTCCTCGTGTAGTTTATGGTTGTTACAAGCTATAGACATTTATTTTTAATTTGATCACTGTTACAGTTATAACAAAGGGATAGGCCTCCCCGATGGCGTAGTGGTAGCGTCGTCGGCTTGTAATTAAGGAGTCCCGGGTTCGATTCCCGGTGGAGGCACATAGTGGTTCGGATTCCACTTTAAACTGTAGGTCCAGTCCCGATTAGCCTCCTGTGCATTAAACACCAAATCATCAATAACAATGGGATGAATTTAACAAAAACAAAATGAAGCAGTTATACAATGAACCATGCCAGTTACATTGTTGGAAGCTAACAACTAACGTGAAACAAGTAATCTGTTTTTATGTATTTACTGAACTGAAGATGTTTTCAAATTTTAATTATGAATCCCAAATGTCATCAGGTAATTCACAATCATCATCTTTTCTACAAATTTACTCAATCGCTTCTCTTGGGTTAGATCTCAAAGATGGTGGCTTACCCACTTAAACACAGACCTGAAAAACAGATTGATAATGTAAATTTATAGCCAAAACGACCAAAATTTTGCGCCTTTGTGAAAAATATTAGGGGGAGTGTTGAGGGTGTGGATAAATCACGGTAACAAATGATTCCGAAAATTTCTAATTTCTCTTTGATTCGGCAGGAGAAGATATAACAATTCTTAAATTTTTTTCTGCAAAACTTTCCCCTTTCCTACACCGACCTAAATATATAACGTGAACTCCAAACATCCCACCTCTGTTTTCACGGGAGAGAGAAGGGATTTTATTTTTCGGAGAGGGGAATTACAAAGTACTCCTGATAAATAATTGCAATCTTGTTGTTCATGTATTCGAAATTGTAGTGAACGTATTTTATTTCTGTTGCTTTCCTTATGACCATAAAATTGCCACATGATTGAACACGATTGTAAATAACCTGGCATTTGAAAATTTCTCCATGTATTGTAAATTAGTTTCAAAGTTGGAAAGCTCTCCAACACATGTAAATGAATCAATATACACAACTTCTAAATACATTACTGAAGCGTTCTTATCTTGAAAATAACGAGAACCTGTCGATAAAGATAGATTAAGTGTAATAATTGCAGTATGGTTGTATCGTGTGACTGTAATGCTGATAACGTGACCTACCAATGCTAACGTTGCGTTTAAGTCAGTGTGCCTGCATAGGGCGTGTGCAGAGGCGCCAACTTGTCAAAATTATTGGGGGGGGTCTGATCACTGAAATAAATTAATGAATGACTCACTCTCTCCCTTTTTAAGTTTTGGCCTCAGTGTTCGGAATCTCATAAAAGCCCATGAATTCCTTAAAAATATCAAATTGTTTATTCACAGTTCGAATGCAGAATATTAATTGTCCACGTATGGATATGTCACAAGTTTCGTCAACCATAATAGCAAAATATTCCCAACTTTTAATATCTGCTACCATGGAGCGCAAAACAGATCTCCCTAATATATCAATGATCTCGTTCTGAATGTCATGTTAGAGCCATTTGTAGCCCAAACGTCCCATCCACTACCCTAGTTCATGCTCATTGTGTTTTGAAACTCTTTTTAGTAAAAAAAATTAACAACACTCATAATTACATAGCCTACTTAGTATATAGTAATATGTCATGTGTTTTGCTGTCTCTGGTCATAGCCCCCCCCCAACCCCCCCCAAAGTTGATGGTTTAGCGGCCTCAGCCCCCCAAATTGATGGTCTAGAACAGTGTTCCGCAACATTTTTTTTTACTCACGGCGCACCCCATACGGGCCTAGACTCAACACGACACACCAAAATGTCTGTCCCCTCAAAATCATATGAATCTTAATATAATTACGAAATATTACGTCGTTATGTAATCAATTATTATTATTATAAAACATGAATAGACTAATGCATTTATTAAACATTTATTCACTTTAATTCACTGTAGAAAATACACATTTCTAATACGAATTTTGAAGTAAATAGCTCTACTCATACCTTCAATGTGATACTTGAGCCTGCTTAGCTGCACACAGACTCTAGAACATTTCAAATGTGTATTTAAAGTTCAGTTCATGTGGCACAATTCAGAGTAAACTTTACAAGAGAAGCAAAATAATATATTAGATCCTCTTAAGCAAAATTATTAGGAGGGCTCTGCCCCACATCGTTAACATTGGGGCCCCCCAAGCCCCATGGAGTCGGCGCCTATGGACGTGTTATAAGAAGGCATTGGTCTTGCTCAAATTCCTTATTTCTGCCGAGGTACTTGCAGTAGGGCCATTCATTTTTAGCACTTCCTACTTACTATTATATGTAGACACATACACAAAAAATCGTTAAGGTATGTGCACGATTGTAGTTCACCGCCTGCCTTACTTTCAGTTCGAACAAAAGTCCGCAAATGAGCAGCCTCAAGTGAACAATATAAAACTCAAGCCAGCCGCGAGTTCTTCCGTTTTTGATCAACCGATGCGGTTCCTTACGTGAACTTCTGCTCTTATAGCTCGCCGAAAGGGGTGGAAATAATGCAATGAGTGACAGCGGCGGACATAGAGAGGCAATATCCGAAGAGAAGGTTGTGCAAGAGCGGGGGGGCTGCTTTAGGAATTTCTCCAAACAGAATGAAAAGGACGGGGAATAAAAATGTCCCCAATGATGCAGAAATTCCATAGGAGGCCTGTCCTTTTCTTGGAGGCCGGTGACAACTTCCATAACCCTCCCCAACTGCCCCTACCTAACTTTTATGGGCACTCTTGTTCTTTCGACCGTGAACCGTGTTGTATTTGTGAGCGTAGGAGGGCGAACAACTTCTTCTCCTCCCCACTTACCCTTCAGTAATCCCTTTCATGTGCGCTGTTGGTTGGCGAGAACAATGGAGATGTCCCACTAAACTCTGGGCACACAGCTCGAACCAGATGGAACAGTTGTTGGCATTGCTGGTTGGTTGTAAAAGCACAGGGTACCCCTTCCCTTGTCTCTTGCGTGTTCCTTTAATATACACTCCCCCCTTTCTCCTCTGCCTATATCATTACCTTCACCGGTCCGTCGCACAGGGTCAGCGCAGACGTCCGTGATGTCTTCCCAAAACCGTGGTCAATAAAGATGGGGACAGATTTTTGGGGCATTCCTTCCGAATCAGTGTGCACAACAATGAGGGAATTATGGGAAATTTCTTCAAAATTATGCAAAATACAGTAGTACCACTTCAATTTCCAAACCCTCTTCCATTTCCCATCCATTGCAAGAACGAAGTTCATGTAAACAAAACCATGGTGATTTCTGAGTGTTTCCTGTGAGTTAGTTTTAATTAACTGATCGATTTAGTTTATTTTACTTGGCTTTTCTGCCACTTTCGGCTAATCGCGAAGATGAGGATGAATGGTGATAAGATGCGATGAGTGAAGACACAAGACAAGTCCTGCAGAGGATTATACTGGCTGTGAGTCCAAACGCCAGATCCTCGTTAGTCTGCAAAATGCAGTCCAGGGTGAACTACGTGGAAGGAAGGTTGACATTTGCACCCCTAGATGCATTGTTAAACATTGCAGAAATGTTTGCTGAAGATACCTAGAATTATTTTTTGCGTGCCAAAAGTGTTCAGTTGAAATTACTGAACAAGAAATATTGAATTCCACGATGAAAATGAAATATGGCTTAAAATTATGTGAATTTCGAGGGATTCTTTAAAAGGCAAGGGAAATTTTGGGTCTGTTTATGGGATTTTTGGTGAAATTAAGTTACCGTCAGTGGCGTGGAAGAGAGGAGAACGATTACCCCTCCCTTCTCCATTCCTCTTGAAAATGTTTATGAACGAAAAACTCGTGTGCTTCCTGCTGATCCAAACCCGAGATAATTTCTCTCAAGAAAAAGGAAAAAGGGGGCGGGAGGGGTAACATCCGTGCAAGACTGGCACCGCGGGGATTTCTGCAAAAACTTTGTCTCTGTTATGCTTTCTGATGTTTTTCCCATCCGCTCCGGTTTTGTCTTGTCCTCTCCTCTTTTGAGTGGGGGAAAACTTCTATGAAAATGACATTCTGAGATCCCTTCCTGCTGCTGGGAAATTTGAGATGTTTATCGACAAATGACAACGGAGAAGGACTTCGCTTTTGGGACGAAATGCACACGACTGTTTTTCCTGCATTGCAAAAGGGCGGACGCACAAACAAATCCGTTTACAAAACGCTTCCTTTTGTGGAAACGTTTTTCTGTCTTTCTTCAACTGGCATAAACTCTCGGAAAAGGAATGCCTCGCTTTTGTGGAATCCCATTGTCCACTACCCTGCTGAATATATTCAACAATAATCGAAGAAGTTGGGGGACGGTAAAACTCGTGGTCCGGAATTGCTTTGCTGGCGACACATAAAATATGACAGTATTGTCCCGAGAGGTCCGGGTCGGGCCTCATTATGGCGAGATGCCTCGAACAAGATGGGTAATTACGGGGAAAAGGACCAGGGGCAGTTATCGGGGCCGCGGGCCCACAGTTGCGCTCGGACAAAGACCAGCGGATGCCGTTTCACGACGGACAAAGCTCGCACGGTCTGGCCAAATATGGCAATAAATCTGTTTGCCCAAAAGCACAGTCCAGATATGACGGGAGCTAGCAGCGGGGGTCAAAAGGTCAAACAAAAGAGCGACGATTCTGCTTGTCCGCCCCCGCGGCGTTGCCCGCTGGTCATTTCTGTGGGAGCAGCTGCGACAAAAAAGAATTAGCTTGAAGGGTGGACTTTTACTTGACACCCTCGCTTCTGTTGTCCACGCGGGGGATTTTGGACACTTTCGCCTTGCGTCAGTTGAAGAAAGAATGGTGACCCCTCTTCAAATCGGCACTTGCGCCTTTATTCTTTCGAACTCGTTCATTGTATGAAATTTCACCGAAAATTCAATTGCCGGCACGCCTTTACGTCCATGTGTGAACTCCAGATTGCCACGCTCTCAAGCTGAAGGAGGCCTGACCTAACATTTGCTGAAGTTCAGTGATTCTAAACCTTCGCGGCTCGGTAAATTCTTCTAAAAGTCGATACCCCGATCCCAACAATTTTCATCGTAAATGCCTTTCTCATTTTTCTAACGTCATACATTAGTTAATTTGAATTAATTTGATTTGGTTTATTTTACTTCACATTTCTGCCACTTTTGGCTAATCGCGAAGATACTGATGAGTGATGATATGATGAAATTGATGAAGGGACACTCACAAAACACCCCTGGCGTCGTAGCACGCTGTGATAAACACTAGCTATGCCACGGAGGCCGGCTCATTAGTTAATACCCTATTGTCACTGTATTCTCTTAAAATTTTATTCTTTTTCATTTATGTTAAACTCATTTTTGTTATATATTTGATTTTAGTGAAATAAATGGAGCTATTGTAACTTTGAATTACCTGAGTTAGGTGGTAGAGCAGCCTAAGGCTGAACCTCGCTCTGTAGCAATATACTCGTATATATAATTTCTACACATATCACTGTTAACGCAATAGCCTAATGCTTTAATAAGTCTCTTAAAATACCACAGAACCTGATTTGTAGACTATCAAAAGTGCGACAAGTTCTATCACAGAACAATGAAATATGTAAAGGCACAAGAACAGGATTTCCAGGGTATCTGTGAACGAAATATGTGTATCAAGAACTTTAAAGACAGTGGTGGAAGGCAAAGAAGTTAAAAAAAAGAGAAACCTTTATATATTTTTATTTTGGTACGTAGCAAGGAGGAATAACTTGTTGATAATGACCAAGAAAACAAGTTTTTTAAAGTAGGTTTATGGTTTATCTTCGAAAAGGAATATAAGACACACAATGTGATAATTTTGTTATTACTTCTTTTTTTCTTTTTTTTCAAAACAGGTATAATGAATTGAAAACTGATAAACAATCTTTGTTTTTCACCTTATGCTTTAAGTACAGGTTCCTGGCGACAACTATGGAAATTAATTTTCAATGGCAAAGTGATTATTCGTTTTCAACGCTTAATCAACGAACACGCAGTTCGTAACGAAGGAAAATAGCAGAGCTTTCATATAAAATATTTTACCGAATTAATTCAAGTTTAAGGACTATAAAAATAGCAGACATGATGATATTGTGGTGGTTCTTCTACCGTTACTTTATAGTTTCAACACACCTCGTTCTAAGAGAAAAAAAAAACTTTGAAAGAAAGGAAAATTTTAGTAACTGTGACCCCACACAAAAAATTCTTTTCAGGAATTTTGAATCATTTGTGGTCATGAAACGTTATGTTCTGACGTAGTAGCTACCATTGCCAATAAGTTTTCGAACAAACCCCCTTTTCCCGTTCGTTAGGTATTTTTATGGAATTAAAAACGACGAGACTTTTTCACCTAATGCAGCAGTACCGTATCGGACTACTTTTTTAATATTCCTATGCTAGCTTAAATGACTTAAAAATAGTCATGAGTAGGTACAGTGTACGAAGTTAATAATAAAGTGTGTTTTATACAGCGTATTTTGATACAATTGTAGGTTGAATTGTATCTGCAAATATGCTGTATAAACAAAGTGACCGAGTACCAAGTGAAGTGAGTGTACACGTTTACCAATGACATCATTTATCCAAATATAAAACCTGGTTTTCCCCAGGAAATTGAATATTAAAATGCTTTGATCTCAAAGTAAAGTTTAACACATTCGTGGTGCGAAGATATCTTAATCAATAAGAATTAGAATATACTTTCCTTTCCCCTCCCCCATGCCGATGAATTAGTTAGTCAAACTTGTAATAGTTTCCGGTTGTTACAGCATTTCAACCCTTTTTTTGATGTAACGTTTCGGTACAACACAGGCTTCCTTCATCAGGCATTTATTTATAGTGTGAACAATATTACAGTTATGACAAGCGCAAAGCATGGGATGAGTTTTCTTTCATCTTACTTTTGAAACGGTTGAGATTTTAACAATGTTTAGATCATTTTGATCATTTTAAATAGTTATTTTTAGAAAACATTGAAGCTCTCCATGTGAAAATCCTTACTACAACAGACAACAGAGAAACAATTTTACTTGAGAATTTCCACCGAGTGTTTATTGTAATTGACATTTTTTATTGTAATTGACATTTATTGTGAAAAGACACTGAATTTGTTTCAATGACAAGAACAATACAAGATAAAATTATCTTATGTAACTTGATAATTTAGAGTTTTTCTTACAAGGGTGTGCACGGGGCACTACTACCCATTTTCTGAATTTATTTAAACATTTTCCACTGCCATCCACTAATCTAAAATTAACTAACTACATTTTTTCAAAATTAGGTCAATTTTTTTTACTATTTTTAGGTAATAAATACATTTTTATTTGACCTACTTTCCAAAGCAATTTTCAGGTCATTGTTGCCCTATAATAGTAACAGTTATAATATTGATCAAACTACAAATACATGTCTGATGAAGGGAGCATATGTTTGTTCCCCGAAGTATTACATAGAAAAATGTGTTTAAGCGATTACATGAGCTAAGAATTACTTGCATGCAATACATACATACAACAAAAACAAATCCAAGGTTAATATGCGTGTCCACGAGTGTTCATCATATGTGCATATTTAAATTATATCGATTAGCACTAGTAATCATTTAAATAATATTAGTAGTATATGTATCTTTATAACTTAATTCTATTCAGTTGCCTTCATTTTCGAGAACTCAAAACCATATGTTAATCAAATGTTACTACAGCCATCTTTTGTTCACAAAATAAAACAAGAGCAGAACCTCACGTTCATTATTTTTTTTTATGATGGTAAAGTAGACTATATGCTCCTACTTCTGATCTGTGGTTCAATCTTACAAGCATCTGCATTGTGAAAGCTAACGAGCAAGCGAAGCAGGCTACCACTTGATCTAACTTTATGGCCATTAATTCAAGGAAGGATCGTTGACTGACTCCCCCCCATCCAGCTATGACCATCGACGTTTCGCTGTAGACTCCCTTCCCGGTTGCCTCTACAGTTGCTGAAGGGGTTTCAAATACGCGCACTGGCTAAGAACCCATACAGAATTTATAATTTATTACAAGAATAAGATGTAATCGAGATCGGCAGGGACGTATTTGGGGGGCTCAGGGGGTCCGGACCCCCCGAAAGAGGTACCAAGTACTAAAATTAAATAATGAAGCTATATTTGTTTAGCATTTGTTGTATACTCGAGAGTTACTAATTTCCGCCAAATTTATTAGAAGGCAAATATTATATTGGGATAGGGTGGCCATGCGTCCCGTTTTGACCGGGGCAGTTCCGTTTCTATCGTCCCGTAAACATTATTAAAAAAAAAACACTATTTGTCCCGTTTTGTAAATATCTAGGAGTAAGCTTGAACACCAAGTATAAATTTGTGAGTCATTTCATGCTAAAAAAAATATTGGTGGAATTTTTTAAATTAGTGTCATGGGAAAACTGTGCTAAAAAACGCTGACTGCTTTTCAAGCACCTCATAAGATCAAAATGCTCCAATGTTGCTCGCATTGTATTGTTTCGTGGGTGTTACGTTGTTTGTAGCGCAGTGAACAAAAGCTTGGTCAAGAAGCGTACATGTAGTTTCAATAAATTCCTGCGTGTTGACATAAAGTCAGACAAATCTTGTGTCAGAAATTGTGGGGTAAGTTTTTCGGGAAGTTTTATGAACTGTTTTTGAATAATGTTGTTCTCAATAAGATTAGTTCTTGTGATAAATACTTCTTGCAATCCTCAACTTCAGAGTTGGATCAACATCAAAGGTTGATCAGAAGTGACCAGAAACACACTGTAAGTCATACTGAGATGATTATAATTAATAATTTTTGACAACAGAAGATCATATTTCATTCATTATTTATGATGTATAATTTATGTGATCTATAATTTAATAAATCATAATAATACGTTAATGATAACAATAATTTTATAATTAGGCTTAACCGATTTTTCAAGGATTGTTAAACGGACCTCCTTGGGATGTCCCGTTTTGGGACATAATTATTATTATTATTTTAATATAACGCAATTATAATATAATTTTAAAAATTCACGTATTATTAGTATTAATTTAGACACTTGGTTCGGATCCCCTCCCCTCGAAATATATTTCTACACATACACCTGGTGATCGGTGCCCGTGTGCGTTGAGTTCTCGACTTGCAAACTGTTGAAATTTCCATAATTTATATTATAGTATAAATTATATTCTATGAATGAATTATTTATGAAATGAATATTAAATGAAAATATTAATTAAAATATTAAATTAATTAATTTTCATCTCAATACTTAAAAGTGCGTCATACTTCGAAAATACGGTAAATATAGTAGTGTAACTCGGAGTACCATTAACATGCATTTCTATTCCTTTTACAAAAGAACCATGTTTCACATGATGTGCATACGTATATGACAGAAACAGAGCAACACATGACAATTAACTGCTCAACTTCTGAAAACAAAAATGACACCAACTTTTCCGTCTTCGTTATTCTTTATCGCTGTATGTCTTGTTGCAAGGTCAACGAACTTTTAAGTTAATGAAGCTATGAAAACACTCAGAAGCACATGGATTCTGAAAGTAAAACAAAGAGAGCTAATATCGACCACACAAGCTAGCAGAAGGCGTACGAATTATGGTAGCACAGGCCCACTGATCAAAATGTTTCCCAATACGTTTTGCAGGTGATATTTTCCTGAACATCTGTCAAACTGGAGGAAAAAAATTAAAATATTGCTCTATGCAAATACCCTCTAGTTTTCTTGTTATGCTGGAAAGAGCCACTTATTAGTAGAGTTGAGGAAAAACAAGGCAAGTGATATATTTATAGGCTGAATAGCATGTGGTCATCAATATTGCTTGTTGAAGAACTTGCCAGTCATCAATCACAAAACGTGTCTTGTCAGCATTGCCTTATAAGACTGTGTAAGATAATTTAAACTGAAAATATTTACCAATGTTACATTTCTGTTGCAATACAATATCAAGGAGAGGAAAAATGTAGTTTTGTTTGCGACTTGAATGAAATTTGCCGCCTTCTTTTAATTTGCATAAGTGTACTGATTAAATAAACCTAGAAAATGGTGGAAGGGGAGATTACAACACCGAGATATTTATTGCCTGTTTGAGCCATGGTTGAAAGCACGCCAGTTGTTTTGCGTTATTCAGCTATTAGAAATCGACAGACACAGTCTGTTACCTCTATGTATGTTAATTAACTATGTTAAAAAATAAAAGAACTGGATAGAGTTGATTAAAAATCAAATGCATGTTACGAGACATGTTAAACGCGTAATTAAGGCGAAAGTAGATATGGTACCTTACAGCTTGCCATCAATAATGTATATCATGTTTGGAGCAAATAAGGTGTTTCCTCCAATAAAGGCCTGGTATGTCAACAGAAATAAACAAAAATGGGATCAAGCAAGGACATGTTTCCTTCTTGTTCACCCCACCTTAAACCAACCAATCAACTTTCTTGCTTGCTTGCTGCGCAAGAAACCATAAAATTGAGGATTGATTAGATAAAAGGTTTTATACTTCTTGCCATAAACCCTGGATGGAGGGCGTAGCAGTAAACGGTTATCGTTTCTGCTCTTGGCATCTTCTGAAAAAAGAGGGAGCATTGTTGGCCGAATAGATATAGTTAACTGCTTGTTTCTGAATCCAGAGAAGTGGCTTCGTCCAGTGGAGGTTTTATAATGTGCTGATGGCTAAAGAGATAACTGAAAAACATTTGTTTTTATATCCGCAACGATTATAGAGCCCTTCAGGGTTTTGATCATTACCAGAGATGTTCGATTGTTGTGCTTTGCTGCCACAATGCCCGCGTTCTAAATTAACTTTAAAATATTTTCTCAAGAAATTACCTCCAAAGTGCAATCTGTATAATTTGCACAAAAAAGTGAAAACGACGTGAATCTTCAAGCTAGGTTTCAGGAGAGGTCTCCCTCTAAAACAACTTTGTTTATATATTCACTTTGTTTATATATTCTATACCAAAACTAATGTACTTCTAGTCCCGTTATTTGAATTCTTTGCAAATGCCTGTGCAACTACAGTATTCCATTTATGTTTCACTTTATGCACAGATAGGCTAATCGGGATTGGACCTACAGTTTAAAGTGGGATCCGAACACTGTGCAATTTGCCTTCCCGAGTATCGAGCCCGGGCCCCTTTGATTACGAGGTGACGACTTTACTATTATGCCATCTGGGATGCCCATTGTTCCATTTATAAACTTTGATTTATTCTATACTATGTAACTAATTTTCATTCTATGATGTAACTTTTTTAAATAGCTACAGCACAAAAATAAAATGAAATGTAAATATAATGATACAATTGTTTATTAAAAAAAACTTTATGTTTTTGTTAACTGTTGGAAGGGAGCTCTATTTGCGACCGCATGCTAATTGTTTACTAAGTCCTTCGAGGTTGTTTAAATAGATCGTCAAAAGATGCACGTTTGTGGAATCAAAATGTCAAGAAAATATAGGAAGGCCACACCACAAAAGAAACATTTATATAAATTCTAGCAAATTGAACTCAAAACTGAAATATTAGTATTTGGACACACTCTCTCCCACCCCAATGTGTGTCCTTAAATCCCCGTTATAACATCTAATCTAAGAGTGTTGACTTTATAGTACATGAAAAATTTCGTGACGAATGATCGATTTGAATATGCAGGTTAGGCCACACAGTACAACAACCTGACAGGAACATACAACATTACTGAACATTAGTATGGTGAAGTATATATATATATGTGCCTTCATTCAACCCATAGTGCAACGCGTGATGATGTCAACTGAACATTACAGTAAGTTTAGTCCGCCATATTTATCGCAACATAACAACATTACCACGGCACAAAGGCAACTGGTGAGTTACTATACTGAACGCTATCTGCAGATGATATTGAAGAACATGGAACATACGAGAACAAGAACGAAAGCAACAGGACAGTCTCTAGGCTTAGAAGAAGGAATGTTGCTGGCAAACTTAATAACAAAAAGACTTACTGGCAATAGAAGTAGCAATGTTCCCTTGTGGTGCTTTGCAAAGATATATTGTGTGCACGATGAAGCATATCTTCAATACGCTTGGTATACTTTCAGTGAGGCCTGAAGCTGTTGGCATCGGTGTTGAAAATATTCAAGTTGCATCGAATCAATGATTAATCCAAGACTTGTGTTATGTATTTGAATACTATGGATGGAAATTTCTGTGGAAAGGACACTAAATCGTCAGTTTTTCAGGAGTTGCTCGCGTTTTTCATCATGGCACATGGTTGATGCATGGTTTCTTGCATGCGTGTAGCGTCATTTATCAGCTATGTTAATGCATCGTAGCATCGGGAGAGGACTTTTTCTTTGTATTTTACCTGTTTGTTTTCTTTAATGGCATCTCATCATGCCCTTCTTGGAAACATCCCTTTCCAGTTGGAGTGGGCGCGTCTGCTGCCTCAGCCAAGAGTTGTTGGAAGGTCGCCATCTTGTCGTGGCGTTCTCCGGAGTTCCTGCCCAAGAACGTTTTTTTTTGGTTTTTTTTGGCAGCTTTTCGACCGGTAAGTGCCTTCACGACGCTCCGACTGACTGGTGTCACTCCTCGCCTTGTCGAACACGCTGTACTGGTCCATTGACCCATTGCTTTCCCATGTAGATTAGCTACTCTGCCACTTTAAGTGGGCCTAGGTCGCGTCTGCTTTGGCCCATCCTCTTCAACAGTGTGGCAAATTTTGTTTCGAATCCACTTTGTGCTGAGATAGGGTAATCGGGACTGGACCTACTTGATAATGAAACATCGAGGTAGACAATTTGGTGGTGGTGGTATTGGCGAATACAACCACATTTACTTCATTTGTGGATTTTCATATTTCCGCATTACTCTTGTCCAGTATTCGAATATATTTACTAAAAGTTATTTTTTCATTATTAATCAATAATTGTTCAGTATTGGAACTAATTTTAAGGTGAGGAAGTAATAATTGTACCACTAGCAGATCAAATATTGTATAAAGAATGGGAATCCAGGAAGGTATAAGTTATAGAAAATGATAGTTTAGATAATATACCTTGAACAGTTATACACAGTTATGGTTGCAACCACACCATGGTGGGATGAGGGAGAATTCTCCCTCTCATATTACCAATTTTTGGCATCGGTGTGGGAAACTCTATATATACGAGTAAGTTGTGTAATATACCGATACTTCAAGAATAGTTACAGACAATTTTTCAAGTACCGCACTGGGCTATGGATACCAGAAATATGTTGATTGAGGTTCTTAGTCTGAAAGGAAATATAGAATAGTATCTGTTTCCGTCAGAGTGGAAATATCCACATAAAATATTTCTTGCATTGCTTAAATTAAGAAGTAAATAGTATAAATGGCGTCCAATTAATGATGCTCAAAATAGACACGATTAACATATTGTCGACGGTATTTCAGAGATAAAAATAACGACTAATGTTTATGCCAATGACAACATATAAAACGGTCCAAATTACTGTGTGCGAAGAACATAAATATGCTGTATTTTGGAACAATGCAGAAGTAATCTGAATTCATTAATAATAATAATAAGCTTCGATTTTATTTTTACATGAAAAATCCAATAAAACGTGAAATCATATGTTCATGAGCGCATGAGCTGCGGAGTGGCGAGCTAATAGATTCAGAAAGGCTCCAAATTCGAACTCTGATGCAATAGCGTTACTAAACTGACGGCGCCAAAGGAGGGCAAGTGGTGAAAGTCCCTCTTGCAGTAAGCAAGGAAAACTACAAATAGGCCTAAGTGTATTTTTAATCCGAATATCAAGGAAGTACATCAATACAACACAAGAGAAAATCACAATCGGGTTATACAAACTCATAATACCACTCTCCTTGAAAAAGGTCCTAAATTCTTAGGTATCCACCTGTATAATAAATTACCTGATCAAATGAAAACAATGGAATCAACTACCCAATTTAAGAGGGAATTAACAACATTCTTATTACGACATTGTTTTTATTCAATAAATGAATTTCAAAATTTATAAATATTAAATTACATAAATTGTCAACAAAGAGGGTTCGGTTGTACAGAAAATGGAATTATACTATTTATATTATCATGTACGAAGTATTCACTATATGCTATTATTGTGCCTAAATGATCATTAATCGGTTATGTACATATATTGCATTCTTCTATGTTGTATAAGTTACATATTTACTTTTACATCTTATTTTTCCACTAAAAAAATTTCTTCGCTCATTATTGTGCTCGCCTTAAATATTGTATGTAATTCACTCCAATAGTGTATTCTTCCTTTATTTGGATTTCCTTCATGTAGAAGTTCTTCAAATCATTGCTGTAATTCTTGTCTAAAATTGTATTAATATTTTATTACGGTGTGTATTGTTATATGCCGATTTCCATACTTATGGACATGGATCAACAGAAATAAAGAATATGAATGAATGTGAATATGCTTTTATGTGCGGTATTTAGCAATATGTTAAATGTGACGGCCCCCTCAGGAAACGAGCACCCCCGTCTGCCACTGCCACCCCTCCACTGAACAAAAATGAGCAAAGTCTTTTGAACTCATTCTGATGCTGCAAGCAGGAAAATTCATTTACCAACTGATTCTCTCTTCTTTTTAAAGAATGATTTCTGAAGGGGTAGTAAACACACAGCTCGTCTCATTCATCGGAAAACAGGCTAGCGTCCACTATAACTACAAAACAAGGGGGATAGGGAGGGGGAAAGAGAGAGGGTGGGTTGTAGGCAAAAGGTGCTTCGGGCAAATCCCAATTTATGACCGTTGTATATGGTCGAGACATGGCGCGACACAAGGACATTAGTTGTAAATTTATGTGGCTCAATGCGCCAGTGATGGGCTTCTGACAGAACCAACATGGCGGCTTTGTGCGTCCTTCACCTACCTATTTCCCCTCGCCTCGTGGTAGGGGTGGGTTGTCAGGATCTTGGGATGCCCATAAAGTATCCCTCCTTATTCTCAGCCTGTCTTTCCCTTGTCAGTTTCTGTCGCGATGAATATTCCGCTGGTGTGACATAGTCTTGGAGGAAACATTACGAAACAGGATTGCCAGCATCGCTGATTTATTTCTCATTGTGTTTTCGACTGTACACTCACTTGTGCTAACACGACAACACATGTTTACACGTTCCTAACTGTACAGAATTTGCAAGGTATGAAATGAATGGGTGTTGTTAGCGAATAACACCATCCTTTTTTTTATTTTTCCCCAAAATAAAGTAAAGTTGGGTGGTGAGTTATCGATATTCTATTCTGAAAAACAAAGAGACGAGTCTACACCGAGTAGCTTGTTCACAGTACTAAGCAAGTTATCATCCATCTATATCTTATCTATAGGCTTTGCATTCTTGCTCAGCCAATGGCAGTACAGTAAAAGGTTCATGGCCAACCCTTACCTAGTCACCACATAGGTGGCCAGTTTAAAATTCAAGTTGAAATGCAATTGATAGTTTAAAAGGCGTGACTAAATATGACCATATCAAAATAGAAGTTTTTGCATTAATATTTCCATTACTGAAGACAGTACTGATCCCCATTCGCAATGTACACAAAAAAGCGGGAAAAAATACTTCCCCGATGGGGCTCCAAGACATAGAATGTTTTGGAAGGTCGTTAACTAGCTACATTTTAAACGAGTGTTTTTAGGAGGACCTGTGTGCATTTTTTTTGTTGTGCCAATATTGGTTTCAATAAAATCTAAAATCTTATTGAAACTTCCATCTTTCTCAGACACTACAGAGAGGTTATTATATTTTTAAGGTGAGACAACATTTTTCATAAGTTTCGATAATATTATTATATATTACGCATATTCTGAGATCATAGCTGTTACCTCCCTAACTCGGTCGAATATGGACCCCTATTACACACGAAAGTAGAAAGAAAATAAGTAAACACACATACTACAGGACATTTTAATAAAGTGAACTGGCAACAATGTTAGAAAGCTTCAAACAACTATTGCTGTCATCAAGGGCGAGCATCGTATTTTGTTTTCAGACTCGAATCACCATACTACGATGGCTTGGAAATATTCTGCATACATGATAGCGTGTTGCAGTAGATATTTCTTCTAATGGGAGAAGATCCATTGATGCCTACTGAAAATATCTTTTCTCGAAAGGGGAATTATCAAAACAGGTTTTTTAGTGTCGAAACGTGCAGAAGTGAATGAAAAAGACAAATTCACATTCACTGTCATGATTTGCAAAAATGATTGACGTCACCAGTACGTGGGGGGGGGGTCTAAATTATTTTCAAGAATCCGGATATTATATAAATTGTACGTATATATATAGTGCCGCAGTTACTTAAATCTGCAGGCATAAGTATTCCGAAAGTACAAATATTTTATATGATTCTGGTAAGTGTAGTAGAGGAAATTTCCTTTGGAGAACACGTAAGTACGATGAAGAGAAAAGAATGTAGCTTATCTTTCATATAAGATTTATCTTCTTCATTTCTGTGCAGCAAAATCTTCAATTAAACCATCGGAAGTCAATTTGAAGCAGCGAAGTCAATCTTGCTATCGACAATGTGATGTGTCATTCTTGAGATATGCTGTTTCACAAATACGTCACACGAGAGAATCTTTCGGCACTGTTAGCATAATCCTGTCGGCAATAACCACGTTAGGGGACGGGTTTTGTAGTTATATAAAAGCTGTAATACTTGCACGGTAGCCACACACACTACTGTATCAAACAATAATAACTTGAAAGTTTTTTTGGAATCTTGGCAAAGAGGTAAGACTCTGGCAAAATCTGCAAACGTCTTTTCTCTGGGAGGGAGTTTGAGGAAGTAAAAATAACATGTCTACGGATCTTTATCGGGGACGTTTCACAGAAAAAGGAATATGCCGACCCTTGGATGAAGTTCCCAAGGTCGCGGAGGACGAAACATCCTCATCCTGTTTTTTGATGATGCATGCTGGTGCATCGAAACGCATCAAGGTGCATCAAAACGCATCAGCTGATGCATTAAAGTGCATCTCAACTGAAAGAAATCCTCACTTGAATCAACTGATGCACTTTGGTGTTTCTTTCACGACATACAAAAATGCACCAAAATGCATCAAATTTGAATCTGATTCTTTGAAGAAACTTACAAAAACACTTTATTGCATCAATCGATGCATTATGGTGCATCAATCGATATGATGCATTTAGTTCTCTGTGTGAGGGGGACAGAAAGTTTCATTGGTTTTGCCATCCACAGATATGCTGTAGAAAACTTAGATGCCTTAGTTTACTGTAAATGTAAATCATTGCATGCTATCATATTATTTCATTGATTCTCAAAATTAATCATTTCAAGAATGGGTAAAGTAAAGAAGTAAAGAGCTCCCATGTGCTTTACACCACGCTATGAAGGCGTAGGGGGTGTGGAGTTAGAGCCTCACGCTTTCTTGATCACGGCTGAAGGTGGGGTGATGTGAATGAGATTATATCTAATTTGCCTATGACATTCTCCCCGTGAAGTTTAATGCCTCCCCTTCCCCGGAGGAAAGTGACTGGATTAAACACTGTTTACATCGTCCACTCGTACTAGATACGTACTCAGAACACACCTAGCCACTTCTTCTGCTTCAAAACACTGGGATGGTGCTCTCTAAAGTATGTTGTTGCCAGTTTATTTGTCACGTGTTTTCCAGGAATACAGCTAATGGCATTTTCTTTTTCGGACAGAAGGAACCCTAATTGACCGTCTTTCCTCATCTTCCCTCCTGAACGACTTCACCTTTTGTGAAGGACCTTCTTGTTCTTGAACCCTCGGAGCAGCGGATTCCTTGCGATAACGAGGGGTGCAGTTGCTTCAGAAACAGCCTCGCAATGCATAACCCAGAAGTTGATTATAGCGTTGCCCTTTCAGGTGCAGGGCT
The DNA here is from genome assembly GCF_977018435.1 of Lepisma saccharinum. Taxonomy (NCBI): domain Eukaryota; kingdom Metazoa; phylum Arthropoda; class Insecta; order Zygentoma; family Lepismatidae; genus Lepisma; species Lepisma saccharinum. The sequence goes on along the minus strand of NC_139245.1, from coordinate 32,248,380 downwards.
TTCCTCCCCCAAAAGCAGAGGGCAGGAGTGTTTCGCTCCGATGACCTTTCGAAGGATTCTGGAAGTGGCACCAGCCGTGCCTCCACGCATCTGGAGTCAATAAGGGGTGTTCCTCACTTCCTTTGACCCTGGCTGGGGTAATGGCCGTGATGCAACAGGCAACTGTGTGTCTCATTCAACTCTGTCCTTGTGTTGTTGAATTGAGCAGCAAGTATAACAGAGCGGGAAAATATGATAATTGCAAGTAATTGGAGGCATTCTTCAACAAGGAATGCAAACGTCTGGGGTTTTAAATTAAGTCCAGTTGGATTCTTTCATGTTGCTGTAGTGTGGATTTTTTTAACTAGCAAAATGTTCTCCCTCCCTCTCTCTCATTTCTATTATATATAAATTTGATACATAACATTACATATATAATATAGAGAGAGAGGGGAGATTAAAGAAACACGAATTCCGTCACTTCTTATAAAGTAAAAAAAAAAAACGTTTGGCAGCACTGGTCTTCGTGGCGGAGTTTTCAATGTGAGACGCTACAAATCCATAGGTCGCACCCGGGTAAGGTTATGTATATGTATCATTGTTGTTGAGTTTTTATTTTCGAATCCACTTTATGCTCTAATAATATGAACTGAACCATACAGCTTAAACTTTTTTTTAAGCCTACTTTATGTACAGACAGGCAGGGTAATGGGGACTGTACCTACAGTTTAAAGTAGGATCCGAACCACTATGCACCTCCACCAGGTATCGAACCCAGGACCCCTTGATTACAAGGCAACAACGTTACCGCTACGTCATCGGGGAGGCGGTTTAACATTGTGTTTCTCCCATATTTCAGTAGATTCATCTTCATTGTCGAAATTCACCCAAGAAGTAGAAAATAAAAGAAATAAAAAGTTTAGCGGTGCACACACACCCACACACGAACTCGTCTAGATTTTCAGGACCTTAAGCTAATAAGTGTCCCTAAATTAATTTAAGAAAAAAATAATTAGTACTTTTCCTAGATTGTCACATCATGAAGATATTGAACATTGATGAACAGAGCGGAATTATATTACTGAAAACAGCTAAGATAGGCAGACAATTCTAATTTAAAATGTCAACACGGACCCGAAAAAAATATTTAACGCTCAATTTAATTTTAACTTGAGTAAAATTTAGGTGGTGTTAATTCATTTCACTCCGCTATTTTGTTATATCTGGTGTACCTTACTTGCACTGTTCCGTAAATTAACATAAACATTTCTAACAAATCTGTAGACTTTTACAAAGAGATGGAAGTCAGGATTGTTGATAACCTTACCTATTGCACGTAAACTTATGTCAGATGTACACAGATGTAGACAATGGTAACATGTTAAAAATGGAAATTTATTGTTTAAAACATTACAATTAATAATATGCTATACTATGAAATTGCATTACAGATTAGATGGCACATTTAACAATCGGGGAACACTGCAACTATCAAGTTATATCTGAAAAAGGACGATTCTTCGTTGTATAACTAAATTGTTCAGTTTGATAACGAAACTATTGTCACAAGTACTCAAGTACATTCACTAGAAATATAACTGCTTTTTTTTTTGCTTTATTTGTTATATGTTACTTATAATTGTTTCAATTCAAATTCACACCACTTCTCGACAATGGAAAATGTTATGAATTTCTTTGATATTAAACCCGATTTAATTTGAGACAATATCATGCGTTAATGGAAGTCAAGTAATGTAAATTAAACGTAAATATTATATTGTTATTGCATTGTTACTGTAATTGACATATCGTGAAAATGAATGAAGTAAATGCAGCTTAGGTGTTTTCGTAATTTCACAATAAATAAATATAAATGACAAATTAATAATAATATCTGCTAGTATTGGAAATTAACCTCTCACGTAACAAGTGGCAATCTATTTTTCAGGAATACCGGTTCTGCTGTTACTTCTACGTCTTATTTGTGTGCGTGTGTGTGGGAGAGAGAGAGAGAGAGAGAGAGAGAGAGAGAGAGAGAGAGAGAGAGAGAGAGAGAGAGAGAGAGAGAGAGAGAGAGCGCACGTGTGCGCACAATGAATACTATAGATTTTGTGTGTGTGTGAATTTTATTTTAGATTGCTTTTCTGCCACTTTTTGCTCATCGCGAAGTCAGGGGCGTATATTGTAGGCTAGCTCAGAGATTTTTAGGTAAAAAGGAACCAACGAATATTATGAGCTGCGGCTCAGTTTCTTTGAAATATTATAATTATTCTTTTCTTTCAACGTACAAAATAATTTAAAATGTCAATTTAGCGTGAGAAATTTGAAGTATTAAAATTTGTGTAAGAACACAGCAAGTTAAAACACAGCCTTAAATATTACAATGAAAATTTTCATATTCCGTACTGACTTCGCCAGGTAGACAATTTCATAAATTATAATTTCTCATGTTCACCTCCATATTTACTCACTCCCTTAAACATATATTTTATTCCTTTCTTTGATCTGTTATTATTATTGTTATTATGTGATTGCTTACTTCCATTTTTAATACAAAACCGTTAACGGGGAACAGCGACACCTTCAGCATAGCTTTTTTAATTTGAACACCACAGTGGGGTGAGATAGCCTACATCTTGAACTCAGCATACGCCACTGTAGAAAGGTGACGAGATGAAATTGATGAAAGGTCACACCCACTCACATGAACAGCACACAAAAGAGCCTGTAAGGGCTAGAATGTGTGTGTGTGTGTGTGTGTGTGTGTGTGTAAATAATATAAACTGTAGCTACTGTCCTTTTGTTTATTGGAACGGTGAGGATGTGTCTGTGTGTGCGTTTGTAAATTGTATTATTTTTTGTATTATTTTAAATTCTTTATTTTTTTCTTTTGTATTTTGTTATAAAGCAGATGTAAGACAATATCGAAGTAGATGGTTAAGCGGAAGAAACGCTATGTACACAAAGCCGAAATAATAAATACATTATATTGGCCGAGTTTTCAGGCACCAGAGCCTCGTTAGCCTGCAGAAATGCAGTCCAGGGCGTGTGCTTCGTGGAAAAAGTTGGCATTTTGGTGTCTTCGGGAAGAGTCACTCCTTACGGATGGATATAAAGTTCTGTGAGTGGAATAGCGAATGAACAAAGCCACATTCGTTGATCAAAATAACACGAGCAAACGCTCATGAGAATCGACAACTCTCAGCTTTTCCAAACAAGTCAGAATTTGTCTAAAATCTTGCTCTCTCAAGCCGTCAATCTTTTTGATTCTTGAAAGAGCTTTCTGGGATGCGGAACTCGATCACTATACCGCAGCATTTGCGAAATAGAATCCGTCCAGGTACAACGAAACGAGCGGCTATAGAATAATATATTTATGAAAAGAAGAAAAGGCTAATTGTTGGTTCTGATCGCGCGATTAGCATAACAGCAAACGAGCTTCGTTCTCGCCAACATGAGCCGGACCTATCCGGTTATGCCAAGGTAAAGCGTCTTCCCGCTCCGCTCTCCACATCAATATGCCTCCAGCCCGTTATGGGTTATGACGACCCACGCTCTCCCTGATTGGCCACTACCTGACGCTGGCCCCTCCTCCCACTCGTTCCGTCCCCCTTTTCATATTCTCCCAGCCAAGACCTCGGATGCGAAGGAGGAGGGGGGAAATATAAAAAAGCCAGATTGTTCCCCTTCCTCCCCGCTTTTCCTCTTCGGATTCCTACAAGGCCTTCGCGTGGTGCAAGCTCCGTATAAATTTCACCACTGTCGTTTGTTATTGTCGTGAGAGTGGGGAGCAATTTGGCAGTGGTTTTCCAGTGGAACTGTCGGCCAGATTTCTTCCTACCACTTCCCCCGCTTTCTTTGTGTTATGAAGAAATTAAACAGATCGAAGTGATCTTTCTTTTTTAGCTGAATTATAAAAAACACCTGCACACTGATTGATTTGGTTTATTTTACGAAGCTTTTCTGCTACTTTTGGCTAATTGCGAAGATGAGGATGAGTGATGAAAGGACGCTCACAAAGAACACTCATGCCCAGACAGGGATTCGAACCCGGGTCCTAACGTCGTAGCGAGCTGTGCTAACCACTCCGTCACGGAAGTCGGCTGCACTATTAATAAGTTGTATTGATTTGAAGAAGAGCAGAAAGAACAAACTACATTTCAGGGCCTGTCGCTCCTTCTACTGTAAGGCGTTGGGGATTTTGGTAATGTTACGTCATTGGTAAAATAAATAATAAAATCTTGTAACGATTTTAAAGTCTTTCGAAATTTTTTTCGAGTCATTTTATGCTCAGATAGGCGTAATCTGTATTTACTTGCAGTCTAAAGTAGGATCGGAATTCCTATGTGCATCCACCGGGGTTCGAACCCGAAATCTCTTTGATTACAAGGCGATGGTGCTACCACTACACCATCGGAGAGGCCCCGTAACAATTTTCATAGGTCAGAATATACTACAAGTTCTAATGAAATGGTACAATTAATTGATTACTACCATTCTCTGAGGCAAGCTTTGAAGAAATATATCCATATTGGCTTGTATTGAAACGATTTAATCAAAATATAATACAAATTAGACCTTTTTGGTTTAACCGAGTATGCAAAGTTGAATTTATTATAGTTATTTATTATTTGCCTTGCGGTTCCACTTGAGCCTACATTTTTTTTACAAATTTCTAACTACAACAAGCAGCTTTTTGACTTACGTACAAAATAATTAGTATGCTATATCAACATTAAATACAGCAGGTTACAAACATTAACAAAATGAAATACGCTGTTTAAATACAGAGTTACCGTGAAATTTACAATATTTTAAATTTAACAGTATCTGTTAATTTACAAAAAACGGGACTCATCGTTTTTTTTTTTTTATAAGACGCAGGCGCATTGATACAGCACCTCTCTTGAATGAGATGGCGTCGGAAACGGTTTTGAATATTAAACACAGACACACACGCGTGCACGTTATATATTGGCCAGTACTACAATGAAACATACAGGGGGAAAGTTTCAAATGTAAATGAGAATGTTGTATATCTTGTATAAGATTTTATGGTTTAATTTTTCACGATTTCAGGATAAGAAAGGATTCTGCCGTAGCTACAGACGCACCCACAGAGGACACAAAACGAATGTTTGTAAACTTGAAACGACCACCAATACCCAGCGCTTCCCCCAATCTTCTGCACGTCGAACATTACATTTGGCTTTAGAGGATGGCATCCTACTTTAACCATCGCAAGTAATTATCCACATTACGGCAAATGTTAAGTTCGCGAGCTAGCGTCCACAATAATTTAACGGTTTGTGACGAGCAAAAACATTAGCTCGAATCCATATTAACTGCTGCGGCCTTTGTTGCAACCCTCCCCCCCACCCCCATCCACTTTTAATTGATTTAAATACAACCGCTTTGCCTATTATTCCCGGGCAAACAAGAGGCGAAGCGGGAGCGCAATAACTCCAGCAATTTTTTTTTGAAAGCGGCATGAGGGGGAGGAGGGAGATACAGGGAATGGGAGGGGAATCCAATTAAAAGTTGCTTATTGTGAAATTGTATGGAAGAATTTAATCCCCCGCTATAAATTGAACAATCTCAACGCTAATTTCGTTATTTCAATCATTTCAATCTCCTCTGAAAAACATTATCAATTAATCGAACCGTTTTCCGGAAAGGGCGGATGTAATCAGAAGCGGACAGCATCCTATTTCTACTTTGCATGCATAACGTAAACAATACGTTAATTAACATCTGAATGGCGGCCGTGTTTTGCGTCATGGAACTGGGGCGCGACATCCTCTCACGCTTTGTGGGGGTTGCACAGGCGTGGTGGAGGAAAATATACAGCGAGTGTCGGTTATAAAACATGTATGAATATATAGCTAGGAATTATATTACGTCATGTGCAAAATGGGAGGAACCCAATGAGACCAAATCGATTCCTGAACAGCATTCCTAATCCTACACACTGTTTGAAGTTACCGTGAAATTTACAGTATTCTACCGTTAAAATTTAACAGTCTGCCTGTTATTTTTTTATAAATACGGGACACAACAGTTTTTTTTATTTAAATTCGAATATTTTATCATGCGTGTACCATAATATTTTTTAAAACAAACATTAAATTTGCATTAAGGGAGGGAACTATGTAATGGCTGTACTATAAAAACGGTCGTAATCACTTTTTACGGTAAGCTGTAAAAAGTTCACTGAAGGAATTACGGTCTAGGATCGTCAATTTAATCAATCAATTAATCGCCGAAACTGCAATTTATACTGCATTTTCTATCTCTATATGCATGATAAAATATTCAAATTTAAATAAAAAACTGTCGAGTCTCATTTTTGTAAACTGACGGGTAAACTGTCAAATTTTAACGGAAGAATATTGGAAATGTTACGGTAACTAGGTTGATAGAAACGGAAATATCTGCTTCCCCGCAATGCGTTATGTGTGAAGTAGAGTACTGCATTGCAGCACTTTAGCTAGAAAATTCGATCGAATCTCCCACGCTCGAGCGTGATACGCTCGATCGTACTGCACTCGTAGTGGAATGATTGACAACGTCCCGTATTTCAGAGCCTAATAAGCAGCACTGTCAACCTAAAACCATACATGGAAGGAAACCACTCTACGCAATTACAATTCTAAATCATAATTCCGCATATTATTAGCTATGTAAGGTTCAAATACAATACAGCCTATCAGTGGCGGCGATTGGGTTCCAAAACCGGAGGACAAAGGCATTATATTTGTCTTTGTAGATAAGGTTTAGCATAGTACGGGAGCAAAAGTGGCGAAAAGTTGGATGCAATTGCCACCCCTAATCGCCGCCACTGTAGCCTATATGAAAGTATGCATTATCTACAGAACGAAACGTAAAATGGATACACATGCTGACAGACCTGCCTAAGCAATTACAAATATCGTATCACAGTGCAACAAATACGAGTACATCGTTCTTCACTTACCGAAAATGATATTCATATTCTGCAAAATAATAAAATGCAGTTATAACATTCAATCGAACATTATTTCAATGGGACAATAATCGTAGAAACATAAAATGTCAGCCTTGGTATAGTTTCAGCCCATAATCATCTATTTAATTTTCACATATCTCGGTAAGATATAGCTACAAAACTGCATTTAAACATGGAGATTATGACTATGTTCACTTAACTTTCAATTTCACTTCGTCTTTTACTTCATCCATTACCATAGACAAATGACGGAAATACGTGTACTAATAGGGTTCGAGAGTTCGAGTGTATTCCGCTCGTTCGAGCGTTGTTCGCTCGAACGCAAGACCTATCAATTCCGCATGCCATCTAGCGTTGCCCGTGCGAACTATTTGCCGCTCGAGCGAAAAACGCTCATATAGGTGAAGCCTGGCCTATCTCTGCGGCGATGGCGAACATCTTATTGAAAATTTGCCATTGAAGTTGGCTCATCGCCGTGGAGTTAGGCAACACACACAACGCACTGCAGGGAAACCAGTATTTCAGGATCTGTGTGTTCCATTTTCATTGCTGGTGACTGTACATGATTTAAGTCCATTTTATGTAGACGAGACTAGGCCTACGGCGAACCACTATGTGCCTCCACCGGGTATCGAACCCGGAACTCCTTGATTAGAAGCCGACGGCGGTTACATCAGTTTTGATGGTAACTCAGTTGCAGTGGCGTGCCCAAGAGTTTTGAAAGGGGAGGAGGGGATTTACGTATACTATTTTTAGTAGTTAGCTCTCATGTTGTCATCTTTTCCTACCTTTGACGTTATTTTTTAGGAATACTGGCCCAAAGGGAGGGGATGGGGGTGACCCCCCCACAGGGCACGCCACTGCTCAGTTGCATATTGTTGTAGAATTCTAAGTAAAAATACGATCGGCATTGTTCTTCATTAAGATTTTTTGAAATGTAGAGCCTGGGAAATAAAATTTTAAAGAAAGGTGTTCCATTGTCACTGACTCATTAGCAATGGATGCAGCCATAAATGTTGGTCCTCGCCGAACAAAATAGATTCCGCATAGACACAACTTGAACATTACAAGCAGTGGTTTCCACGCATTGTAAAAGGACCCCGCTCGTCTCTTTAGCTCGTGACCACCTCTTGAAGGTATACCGTGACTAGGAAGGCTCGTCTTGAGTTCGTTGCGTGACGCCATTTTGTCACGCATCATGAGTTCGCACCGCGTTAACACGACTGCAGAGACACCTGTTGACCCCCTGACTAGTTTTATTGCAACTTTCGTGCCTCTTGTAGTGTTCTTATGATACTCTGCAATAACGAGCGCCTGTGAAATAGTTACAAGAACAAAGCTGCTTTCCGCTTGTCGCCCCTGAATGAAGCGAGCGAGAAAACTGATTCCGTTTTGCGAGTGAATTTGCATTATGACGTAAAAAAGAGGAAAAAGTCGTGTGTTCTTTTCTTTTTCGACATTCTGTTCAATTTACTCATATTTATGAATGGCTGGAGGCAGTTGTGGAGCGTGCCGGGTTACAGACTTTTTAAAAGAGTGTTCCTAAACTCATGGGCGTAACTTTGGAGGGGCAAAGTTGAAACTTGGGGCTTAACTTTCGGGCGGCAGAATCAAAATGTTTTCTAAAAAAATAGCAACCAGGACTATTTTTCTAAATAACTGCGAAATCATAAAAATTAAGTCATTACTTTACTCCTCATGTGCCAGGAGGGTAACAAAAATTACCATTACCTTGTTAATAAAGATGAAAAACAATTATTTATCCAATCAAATATCACCTTTCACATTTTCCTGATAACACATTGACGTCCGGGAGGGGACAAGGGAGGTGACGCCTCATTGAAAACGAATGCCACCAAAAAATTATGTTACACACACATATACTATCATTTCAGTCACAGTATTTTTACGTATTATAGGAAGGGTGTAGCAGAAACATAACTTTAAACTATAGGAGTGGTTTGTGAGAAGTTAACGCTATTACGGAGGAAAATATGCCTCGCTTGTTTCCCCCTTGAAAAAAATACTTTGCTTGCCCCTCCTTGGAAAAAAAAACTCCTGCGACACCACAACCACTACAATTCTTCCCAAAGGTCAAATTGGTAATTTTGTTACCAAATTTACCTTTACATCCCACTCCTAAAACGATGGATAAACCTAACAGTACCTATAGGCTACTATCTGAATGACCCTATACACAAGGACGTAATTTGGGGCGGAGGTCCAGGGGTCCGGACCTCCCCCCCCCAAAAGACTTGCCAAGAACTAAAATTAAATAATCAAGATATAATAGATTATCATTTGTTATGTAATCGATGGTTATTTTTTTCCCGCTGAACTTATTGGAAGGCTCATACGGGTTTGAAAGACAGTTTCCAAAGATTTATGCACACTACTTATGATAATATTTAGGCATGAAATATTAATCAGAAACTTTACTTTTCGTCAATTTTAATAGGTAATTAAAAGTGATAACTGTACAATTATTTTTGCCTATTACAATTGTAGATAACTCATTTCTTTATTATTCAATAAATATTCAATTCTTTATCTATTTGGCATTAATTTCCTTGTCAGGGCAGTTGTTTTTATACAAATTTTGTCGATCTTAACTACACGTAAGTGAGATAATGAATACGTGTTGTAATTTATCTATTCTTTTACTATCTTTTTACCTATTCATGTAATAATAACAATGCAATATTAATTACTTTGCATATTAAATTAAATTAATTATTCAAATTATTTATTTCTATATACATGCCTGCCGACACATTAAGTGAAAAGTTTCTACAGCTAGAAACCAATCATATATAATTCCTGCGGGTACCCATGCGCACAATGTGTGCCCTACAAACATCTTGGCAAATGGTAAAACTTGAAGTCATTCTTATCTTGTTCTGCAGCCACACAAAGGAAGGAATGGCTCATTATTCCTTCGTTATATGCATGTGGAATTCCCGTTATGTACAGGGACGGCTTCTTTGTTTTCCGCCGCATTGTTCGGTTGCAGGACGATTTCGGTAAAGAGAGCGAGTTTAAATTATGGCGGGATGTAGCCGACGAGCCCGAGAGCTGAGCAGAAGGAAACATTTTAATTAGTTCACTGTTCGGATCTCTCGAACCTATTCAAATCATCGCCAATATAAAGTATATACCACCCCTCTCCGTCCCTCTCTTAAGCTATACTCCTCCTCCATCCATTTCAGTCAAGAAAAGCTCACAAAAGGTTGATATAATCTGTCCTCATTAGAAGGCACGTTGTGAAATCACATGCACAAAGTACACCTGGCCAGGAAAACTAAGTTTTGTATTGAAGACATCCTCTCTTCCACGTAGTACATCCTGGACTGCATATTGCAGATGAACTAATTTACAATGTTGTACCGTAAATTTAGAACAGTCTGCCTGTTCACATTTAAAAAAACGGGATGCGACCGTATATTTTGAGCGCCTTCGCATTCATGTCGTCACCTCTATGCGTTGTGCCTTGAATGAGAAGTAAGCACGACGTCATGGGCGTAATGTGGGGTTTAGTTTTGGGGGGGCAGAATCGAGCTTGTGGCCATGCCCCCACGGAAAATGAAAGTCATCCAAAAATTATATATTCACACATATAATTTCATTTCAGCCACAATAATATGTGCTGATTATTGCATGAACATGGTAAATTCAAATTTAAGCAATGTTTTTTGAGGGAACAACACGATTATTGAGGAAAATGTGCCATGTTTGCCTCCCTGGAAAAATACCTTCCTTGCCCCTCCCTGGAAAAATCCTGCGGACGTGCATGCTTGTGGCTTACATTTGGAGCGCAGAAGAGAAGAGTTTTTCCGTCCCTTAAAAATAGCGTCCGGGACTATTTTGCTAAGTAACTGTTACATTTGCGAAATCATAACAATTACCTTTCAGGTCCTAGGAGGTTAATCAAAGTACCCTCCTTACCTTGTAGATTTTAATAAACCTGAAAATTTGGAGGGGGGGCAAGTGTTCCTGTGCACGACGTCGTTACCACTTGGAATATTAAACACAGACGCACACTCAGACTTACATATCATAAAACTTTCAAGTTTAAATATTTTATCCTGCACTAAAATAGACAGTGATTATGTATTATAGTTGTGTGCACAGTAAACATATTTTTAAATGGAAATCATTAATGCGATAAACTATGTAATATGATTAATTGATTGATTTAGTTTATTTTACTTCGCGTTTTGTGCCTCTTGGCTAATTTGCGAAGATGGGGATGAGTGATGAAATGATGAAATTGATGAATGGACATTCACAAACAACCAAGCCCGACCAGGATTCGAACCCGGGACCCTTGGCGTCGCAGCGCGAAAACTATGTAATAGTCGTTGATACTTTAAAAACGATCATGTTGATATTTTACGGAAGTCGGATGACCGAGGAAGTGTAACAGTAGATTGATTGATTTATTCGGTTTTTCACTTCGCTTTTCTGCCACTTTTGACTAATCGCGAAGATGAGGATGAGTAATGATGCAATTGATGAAAGGACACTCACAGGAAGCCGACCTCCGTGCCGGAGTGGTTTGTACATCGAGCTACGATGCCATGGGTTCTCGGTTCGAATCCCGGCCTGGAAATGGATGCTTGCATTTATCCATTCCATCACATCCCCATCTTCGCGATTATCCAAAAGTTGCAGAAAAGCGAAGTATAAAATAAATCAAATCAATCAAACACTCACAACACCCATGTCAAGGTCGGGATTCGAACCCGGGACCCCTGGCGATCTTACTGTTAAGGTACATTCGTACCCACGAGAGGAGGTCATTAATCCACCACTGAACCTGCATTTCTTCTTACGCAGATCCGCACACGATTAATCCACACGTGCGGTTTATATCGTTTGTCCTATTGCATCTATTGGGCACCCCCCGAGGATGGGCGATATCTAAGGATCGGCAATTATATTACTCTTGGAACCGGAGAACTGGGCATTGTAAGCAAGCGTAGCATCGGTGTAAAAGTTCCCTTGTGTACGTACGTCCCATAATCTCACGGTTAGCAATATCAGAGACCACAACTCATGCAACATATGCTTCACCCTTCTCCCTCTTGCGAGTTTTATGTCCGGGGGTGCTATAAAACAATTCGCTCCATTCCACGCCCTTGTGTGGGGCGAGCCATGAATAGAGTTCCCAAGTGCTTGGGTACTTGGAAAAATTAATTTTCGTCTCGGCAGGTACTAAGCATATGTGCGCACGAAGGTCGTTGGTTTTTATGGCCAGCGTATATTAATTCGTGTGCTGGATCATCTGGTGTTGTTATTATGTGTTTATGGCTTTCTGAATCCACGGGCAATAAACTAATATCTGGTTCTTTAGTCCCATCCCCTCCTCCCACTCTTCTACCTTCTGGTCCCGGTCCGCCCGCTAGACAGATGGTGGGTGGCCGTGAAAGATATGCGAGAAAAGAAAAACAGAAGAGAAAAAACTTGATGTGTGAAAGAGAGAGATGGGCACAAAAAATACGGTTGCGTTCCGTTTTTTTTATATTAACAGGCAGATTGTTAAAATTTAACGTTAGAATATTGTACATTTAACTTCTAACAGTATATCCATATGTCCGTAGGACTTTTCCCAGTGAGGGACAAGCAAGATATTTTTTTCCCAGGGGGGCAAAAAGGTAGATGTTCTAAAAAAATATCGATCGATAATTGTATCATATTACAATGTGTAAAAAATAAGACTGTACTTTCACAAAAACAAAGCTAACAGAATACTCGAATATTTGTCTATCCATAGATTTCAAGGGTGCTGCAGATCCTGTTGCACCAATACGACCACATCCATCACCACCAACTTACACGAGGTTCGCCAGATCGAAGGTTCAACGTCCACTAGAGGATGCACTAACCGTTTCGGATTTCGAGGGTGAGTTAACGACCGACGATATTATAAGCTCGGAATCTCAATTTCCAAAACATCTTCGGGATCCAAATTACAACTTTTGTGTTCGATTGATCACGAAAGGATAAGTGATAACAGGAAGCAATTTTGAGGTCCCAAAAATGTGAACAAAATTATAACACACACACACACATACATGCAAACATTTTTATATATATAGAAGATAGATGTACAATAATTGAAATTGTAGATGAAACTCTCTTATAAGCAATAAAGTGAATATATTCAGGGTGGAAGGCTCTCTTTTCTCGGTTGTTGCCATCTCCACCATGAAAGATATGCTGGAAAGATTTCCCCCTGGAAACTTGCTGCCCTGGGGTTTTGTCGCACTGGAGTGTCCTTTTCGCGAGGTGCGAACAATAAAGCGCGTGAGCACACACACGCACTGAAGTGGTGAGATGGGGAGAGGGAGCCTTTTCCCCTGGACCCCTCCTCGCGTCGAGTGCCGTGCTGAAAGTAGTGGGCGGAACTCAAATAAAAATTTTGGACACAATTGCTGGCTTCAATTGGAACTGCGTGAGGGTGGGGGGAGGGAAACGGAATTTCTTTTTCTTTCCGGCAGCTGCCACCGGAGGTTGAGAGGGCGCTGTAACTCGTGACCGTCCGAAACCTCTCGCCAGGCGGCACATGCCGTTTTGCTTGCTCGCCAACTTAGCCGAAAATTGGGTGGCTGCAAAATGAAAAATCACAGTGTTGCCAACTCTGTATATTTTTCACTATCAACTGAAGGGAGCTACTTGAAAAGAACGTGACGGATTCTTGATCTGGTGATGGGATGCGTGATGCGCCGATCCTGGCACAAGATCCGAGTAATGGCAGACCTTGGTCACGGAGTTTAGTTCAGGAAACATTGAAAATTTAGCTGGCTAGCATGTGTTTTGATCATTACATAATACACACATGTTTTGTGAGCAGTAATTGTAATACATATAAGCTACGAAAAATTTGGGAGCACGTGGAAGTTTCGAAGAAAGCAAGCAGTGCCCCACGTTCCTGATCATTCATTGTTTTCTTTTGAAACTTCTATTGTTTATCAGGCGACTGGGATCAGTAAGGATAAGTCTAGAGCAAGGGGTGGGACGCTTGGAAACTACGGATGTTGTTGACCATCTGAAACGTAGTCACGGACACTTCTGGGTTGTAACAGCCCCACTGATTTTGAATGGGATCATTACAACCCAGAAGTGTCCATGACTGTACACCAGAGTCAACAGATGGGCCAAATTGAGAGCCATAACCAATAGGCTACTGTGGACATAGTCACGAAACAAACGGCGTATTCTGATTTTTTTTTTTCATATATTACTCTGTCCCGGTATTCTCTGCGCAAGTAGTGACTCGAGAGGTCTCAACCAATGAACAAGTGCGAGAGAACGGGATTGCGTGGAGGGAGGAAAAGAAAAGTTACCAGCCTTTGCAGCAGCGTGTACTGCTCCGCCCACTCGCTTTCTCCATTTCTCTACCATTTTGCGCAGACTGCTCCAGAGATTCCCGAGATAGAGTATACTGTGTAGTTTATCATGTCGAGAAAGGCGTTGCTGTGGCTTTTCATTCCGCCTGTGTGTCCGCAACCTGGATATACAGCGAAGCTGTGCTGGTCGAGTGGCGTTCATGATAAACCAGATTCTCAGAGAGAAGAGTAGGGCAGTCGCCTCTATCGTCTCTCCCCGCAACAGCTAGAGTAATTTTAAAAAGTACTTTCTGGCGCTGGTATGGCTACTTCGAAGTCGTTGGACAAATGCTTTTGTGAAATCTAGTTGTTTCTGGACACCGTGGGTTTGCCACGGTGAATCTTGCCGGCTATTCACTCTTTCTGGACACCGAAACGAAATCATTGTTCTGCTGGAGTGACCCGTGTTTGCGCTCGCACTCGAGACTGGACACACGAGATGGATGTCCAGGGAGGTGGACGCGAAGGGCAACAACAAACAGCTAAGGCCGAGGATTTCGCTCCAAGAGGAAGGGACGTCGGGGAAAGTTGCCAACAAAGGGAAGGCGGAATCCCGTGGCCGCCATTCTTGGACACGAACGGAGTGATGTGAGAGAGCTGAGAGTGAGATATGACACACCCTTTCAGAGTTCGTCAAGGCGTAACAAGTGGGGAGGAAAATACAAAGATGGTAACGAGAGCTCTCCGTAAAGCATGTGCGCCCACCCACACTGGTATCTTGACGAACTGGACGTAACCGCTGATTTGCGCCAGCCAAACAGTTTTCGATAATTCCTCTAGTTTCGAGAAACAGCTATGATATTCCCAATTGTAAAAATTACATCTGTTTAGAATTTCTTCTAGGGAATTCACGTGAATTTTCGTGTGGCTTGCTTTCGCCGATCTGCGTTAGAAAATAGGCTTACGTAGACACGAAACTATTGCGAATATCTATACAAGAGCGAGAGTTGCTCTAGAAGGAATTCTACGCAGATGCAATTCTTCAGAGTTCGGGATGTCGTAGCGGTTTTTGGAAAGTAGAGGAAATCACGAGAACGGCTTCGCTGGCGTTGGTGCCTTATTCCACAGAAATTAATCAGCACGGAAGTCCAGTCCCTTTGAAAATTGGTCATGTTCGTGGTACCACCTAAAATTCTTGGAAGAGGATAATTCCAGTGACTTCTTTCCAAGTTACAGGACTCTCACCGCTCACTATATTTCTAGCATCCGTTATTAGAAAGTCACACAACTTTGAAAGTGATCTGTAATATATATAGAGTCCGGGTGTTCTGTCAGAAGTGGGAGAAAGAAAATGCATTTATAAACATTCGCGATAAGAAGAGGAAATGCAAGTATCCATGCTCCCTACAATATCACCTTCAGTACAATTAATATTCAAATAACATATTGGAATCTACAAGGCATTTTTGTTGTTTTAAATCTGGATCGTTTTCTTATTTTACAGGTATGCATCACTTGGCCATTTTCTTGGACGCACTGATAGATGCATTCACCTCGGGGGTGGAAATTTTTAAACCAAATTGTGAGGTAAGCATTTCTATAATAACCTTTTCAATATTACATATCTCACAATCATATCTTTGTAACCGTTAAGAATCTTGATCTTAACACGTTAACGTAACCATTTTCGTTTCAAATTACGACCAGTGTGCAGATTCCTACTGCGAGTAACAATAGGAAGAGAGGAAGTATACTCAATCCCCCTTTTATATTATATTCGACTTGGAAACTGCATTGTAGTTTGGTATAAATTATAGAAATTCGATCTCACGGCGGCGTGGTTGTAGCTATCTGCGAATCGGTCACTGCCATTTTTAGTTCCATTCATTAATTTCGTGGGTTGAATTTTAGGCTGTGGGATATCGATTTTTCATCATCTAAATTCGATATTGCTTGAATATCGATATCGAGTTGATATCTCGGATTTTTGAAAATGTCGATGTCGATATCAATAATATCGGCCGACCTCCGTGGCGGAATAGTCAGCACAGCACGCCACGACGCCAGTGTTCCCGTGTTCTAATCCCGGCTTTGTGAGTGTCCGTTCATCAATTTCATCATATCATCACTCATCCTCATCTTACCGATTAGCCAAAAGTGACAGAAAAGCGAACTAAAATAAAGGAAATCAATCAATCGATATCAATAATATACTTATCGACGATACCAAGGATAACAACAATATCGACAATACTGATATTATCGATATCGATATATCGACGCCGATATTTTTATGATATCGATGCTTGATGTTTTAAAAATATCGAAAATATCAGACAGCTCTGCTTGGATTGCCCCTTGCTTTTTAAAACACACATAAATGTTCATTGTTCAATTATACATATTATATGTATATATGTACATAGGGTAAAGGAGGGGAAGTTCGCCACCAAAATGCTTTTCATTTTTTCCCTTCTAAACGAATTGGGGGAGAAGGACAAAATTTATACGATACGAAGAGTAGTAATTGCGGATTATGAAGAATATAACATATATACTGTGTTACTTATACTTATGACGTAATATTGAAAATACTAAAATGAGAAAATGTGGCGAAATTCCCGCCACTGCTGGTTGGTGCTGATTACATAACCCCCAGCTCGGCCGAGATCAAGAAAGTGTGGGGCCCTAACCCCCCACCCCCTATACGCCTTCATGGCGTGTTGCAAAGCACAGGCGAACACTTTTTTCCTTTTATTTTTATTATTATTGTTATTATTAGAACAAATATGAAGCTGTGGTTCGATGTAGAGGCACATAGTGTAGGTCCAGTCCCGATTAGTCTATCTGTTGCATAACGTGGACTTAAAACTCAAACTCATGAAGTTGTGAACAAAAGCCTTTAGCCATCCGAACCATGCAATCCGCCAGAGAATGTTTGAAACAAATTTTATGGTCCAAAGTATAAGAAACACCCCTCGTGTTAAGTTGAACACTATTGGCAGAATGTAACTCACGTGGTCTTTATTGCCACTTGCAAGTGATATGAAGCACTAACAAATAACTAAAGAGAAGGTGTGTCTGCTTAGAAAAAAAGGCTGCCAATAAAAAGAAGATTTAAGGGGAAGCAAGAGGAACGGCATCAGTGGCGCCCTCCACACAAAGCCAATGTCAACAACGTCGTTTGGGACTGACAATTAACTCCAGCGGGAGAAAGTAGATGTAACTCATCGGGAGATAACAGTTGTTCGCAATGCGTCCGCGCCGCGGCACTCGCGTCGACGCACAACTGTTCTTGTAATCCGAGGTGTAGATCTTGTAACTACAATTTTCATTCTCCTGTCTCGCTAGACAACGTTTTCTCCCCACCGAAACAATGTGGAGTAAAAAAAAAAAAAAGGAAACAAAAACCTGTCGCCCTTGGCAAACGATTTTTACTGCCGACATTGTTTTGTTATGTAGTTCCAAGACGAAAACCATCACGGAAAAAAATCATGTTGGTTTGTTATTTGGCAACAGTGTTGCGACGGAGGGGACTTATACAAAACAACTGGCGTGGTTATCCGACTGAGCACCAAAAATAAACCGCTTTCAAGGCATCGATTATGTTAGCCGTACTGGAATCTGTAAAATCTAAACAGCAAGAAAAATAGTCCTAGATACACGGATTAATCTGGCTTCAGGCACTAAATAGAGTTTATACACACGCTTTCGTCGCAAGTGATAAGTTATGGTCTCCTACCTTGAAGTATATACTGTAAGTGTATTACTCAGTCAACAGTTTGAGTGGAATCCAATAGTGGTCTGCAGCATTACTAAGACTATATATATACACACACTACTGGTTTTTCTTTTTTCTTTCTCAGTAACTGTCTTACTTCTTGTTATCAGCTCCATTCCCGTCCTGCGGAGGACATTTCTTTCCTTCGCCTAAAGAGCCTTGTGGACGTCCTTCTGGCCGTACGAGTTTGTCTGAGAAAATGTGCTAATATTTCAACCTCAACTTGTTGCCCGTAACAAGTTAATTAAGTATTATGTACAAATGTGAGTCACAAACAAAATAGAATATACAGCTTTACAAGCACGGTTTCTGTCACGTAACGTACATGTAAAGTGAATGAATATATATTTGTGTGTGAATATATTGTACGACTTTGAATATAATTCTCATATTTTGGTCCATCTCAATGAATCAGGGAAGAATTTTAGTCACAAAGTTTGTATGTGAGCTCTCAATTAAAATACTTGATGTTAGGAACTTTAGACACTCCCTCCTCGGTTTCATAGATGTATGTGTGTGCACGTATTAGGGCATTTGACTACAACGCGGGTGATCCGGGTTCGATTCCTGGTGTGTGTGATTTCAGGTGTGCATAGAACGTCTCTCTTCTATCCTGGTTACTAGGCGGCAACCCTGGAGTATGATGCTGATCACATCTCCCATATGATTGATTGATTTGGTTTATTTTAATTAGTTTTTCTGCCACTTTTGGCTAATCGCGAAGACGAGGATGAGTGATGATACAATGAAGTTGATGAAGGGACACTCACAAACACCCATGCGGAGGCCGGGATTCGAACCCGGGGCCCCTGAATCGTAGCGCGCTGTGCTTACCACTTTGCCACGGAGGCCGGCACATCCCCCCATATGCCTTCACGGTATCTTGAAATCTGCAGGGAGTAGCTTTACCTTTACACACACACACACACACACACACACACACACACAAACTCAATAACGGTGGAAGGACTTGATTAGGTGGTGGAATCCCTCATCTTCATTGCATGGTATGTAACATTTAGATTTTTACCATTATGATGATTGTCTGACAGTAAGAAATATAAACACTAGAAATTTTAGTATTGACGGTACCAAGATACGATGAGACGAAACTGTGCCAAGTGGAAACTTATGCGTTCTCTGTTTCGTCTAGAAATTATGGATTAAGAAAGAACTTACTGAACGTAAGTTTGGGCACATTAAGCAATATGTATACCCATCGACAAATAATCAGACAACTACTTCACTTTGTATGCATACATAGCAAAGCAATTTTTGATTTGGACCACATACGAGGAGGTATCAAAAAGTTTTGCCTGTTGAGGTATAATTTGTTCAATAATGGAAAGATTGAAACAATGAACATACATATAGTTTGCCTGTAGTGTCCTCTACTCGGAGTTACCCTTCCACACAGTCGCCATCACGTTCGATGCATTTGTGCCAGCGTTTTATACAGCCCTCAAAACCAGTTTGGAAAAATTCCACAGAACACTCCCTGCCTCACTGTTCAGAGCTGTTTTAACCCATGTAGGTCATCGAATCTCATGCCACGAAGCACAGACTTAGCTCAGACTTTAAGGGTATCCCAAACTCTCAATTATTGCATGTGCTGACCCATAGGACATGTGCACTGCATCAGAAATTTCCTGGATGGTGATGCGTCTATCCTTTCGAATGAGCTCATCATCCCTGTGGCGGTTGTCGTCGATCAACGACGTTGATGGCCTGCCACACCTTGTCATGTCCACACTTTCGGTTTCTCCCACTATGAACTTAACTACTTAAGTCTGAGCTAAGTCTGTGCTTCGTGGCATGAGATTCGAGGACCTACAGCTCTAAACAGTGGGGCAGGGAGTGTTCTGTGGAATTTTTCCAAACTGGTTTTGAGGGCTGGACAAAACGCTGGAACAAATCCATCGACCGTGATGGCAACTGTGTGGAAGGGTAACTGAGTACAGGACAGTACAGGCAAACTATATGTATGTTCATTGTTTCAATCTTTCCATTATTATACAAATTATACCTCAACAGGCAAAACCTTTTGATACCCCCTCGTATTATACTCAAGTACTAAAGAGTCAAGGGCCTCCCGATGGCACAGTGATAACATCGTCGTCTTGAAAACAACAGGAAGCAAGGTTCGATCCCCTGTGGAGGCACATAATGGTTCGGACCTAACTTTAAATTGTAAGTCCAGTCTCAATTAGCCCATCTCAGCATAAATGAACTTAAAGCAAACTTCGGCAAACTTCTGGCTAATTATTCGAAGGGAAATAAACTCTTGTGCAGTAGATTTGGTCTCATAATTGGCCCGATTTCTAAAACTTGTCTCGGTGCCACTCCTAAATTTTAGCACGCGTTTTAATTGCTCCACAACAATGCTAAATTTCTCCTAACTGTACATTGTTGCAGCACGAAGACAAATGCCTCTCAACAATATTAAAAAAGAGAGAGAGAGAGGAAGATAAGGCAGTCTGATAAGATCGTCTTTATCTCCCTTGTAGGTGCTAAAAGCTTGGCTCGGTTATTCCAAGGGAGGGAATATTACCTCCCGGAGACAACTCACAAGCGCTGCTGCTGCACGTAACGATATAATTTATTGAGATCGCCGTGTCACACGAGGCTGCCTCGGCACCGCAGCGCTTGATTTTCACTTCCTGGTTACCATCTCATCGTTTAGTAACGCCAAGTGCTGCTCTTCATGCCGTCAGGGGAGAGACCAGCAGAAGGAAATTGCTTATGGCTCGGGCGAGAAGGTTCGACGTGCTTCATCTGCTCCCCGGAGACCAGCATCACTAAAACAATTGCATGGAGTTTTATGGGTGCGAAATTCGGTGGGGGGGGGGGGGGCAATTTCTTCCCACCAACAATCTTGTCCTCAAAAATTCCTTCTACCAAAAATTTCCAGGGAGAGATTTTTTTGTTGTAGCAAGGTGCACAATTATTTTTCAATTTTACCAGTGGCGGCGATTAGGGGGCATTTCCCCCCACTTTTTCCAACTTTTGCTTCTGCATTATGCTAAACCTTATCTAGCAACGGAAATTAAACTGTCCTTGCCGCCCCCCCCCCCCCAGTTTTGAAATCCAATCGCCGCCACTGTAATTTACTAAAGATAATATCGAAAAAGAACGAAGGATAATGCCTGTGTCTGTGAGTGTTGTATGCCCTTGCATGCTTCTCCCTAGAGTTTATGATAAAGGTTTTATTCCCTAACTAAGGGCCATTAGAAGCGGAGGGGCGGGTGGGGGATCCAACAGGTCATCGTTCATTTCAAGTTGCACAAAAGCAGAAACTATGTTATTTTCATTGTTAATAACATAAATAAGGTTTAGTTAGTATTAGAACACAATAACCAAAGTAAAATCAGTGTTGGATAGGAAAAACTGATTGTGAAATAAAGGGACCAGGATATATTTTCATCTTCTATCCTAAACTAAAGAGGAAACGCTTCCACAATTTTCAAAATTTCAAAAATACAAAGGTCATCCCAAAATTAATGCCTCCACCTTAATAACATTAATGACATTACAAATGAAACAGCTTCTTTTAAACCACGAATCTTATTTTCATTATTTTAATGGTAATTTCTACATTTTATATTTTTAAAGATACATTAGGGGGTGCCCAGGGACACCCCGTGCGCACGCTGTACTAGTACATTATACTCTCCCCTCCTAAACATAAAAATTAACTTTACAACCATATTTTATTATTAGAATTGATAAGTAACGTATTAGTGGCATGGTTGTAAATTGAACACGAAGAACGAAGCAAATATGCTACATAACAAGGGCAGAAAATCCATCCTTGCTGAGATAACACGGGGATGTTAGCACTGTCGGACAGCATTACAACCAATAAAGCCTTTTGGAATTAACCTTCATTATCACGGTAGTACACACTACATAGACCGTGTATTTACGCAATATGCCTCAACAATTTACACACTCCTCGTACATGTCTAGAACTGGTGCCTGGTGAGCGATCGTAACGTGTTTGCGGCGACTGTCCAAAGCTCTACCGTGCGTGAACCCATCCAATCTTAAACTCGCTTGTTTTTACAGCTTCGCTAATTATTTTAACAAGCGAATTCGTTCGTTCAGAGATGACGACCAAAACTTCATATGAATATGGATTAAGTTCGTCAAAGGATTCGGCTAGCGAGTGACTGTGGGAGCCTTTGACACAGCAAGACATGCGTTCCTCCTCTCCTCTCCGTATTTAACCAAGCGTACATGAGGAGTAACTCAACTGGTTCCAAGGTGCCAAGAATGTCGACGTTATGTCTGTATCAATTTTCCGAACCTCTGGAGCGAGACCACACAGCACAAGCTAAAGAGTTGAGAGAAAGGTGTGCTCTATTTCCTATGACTTTTGCTTTCTAGTTTTAAGTTGCTAAAAAATGAAAAATAAAACTTGAGTATGGTGGCACAGGCTGAATGCTGAAAAGCATTAACAAAAGTGTGTTACATGTGTGACGTTTTAAAATTGTAGCAAATTTTGACTTCATTTGTCTGTGAAGCACACAGGTTGCAGATGCTAATAACTTTTATTGGTAAAACCCAAATTACATTCAGAAGCATCTAAACTTAATGCAATTAAAACCGTAATAATTTCCATATTAATATTTTTTTATTATTAACATGGAATAATACCACTTTTCATGGAATGTCAACGAAGTTTTGAACATTCCTCTCACCCACGACAATTTTTTACGTCAATATTGCTTGCAATTAATAAGTTCTTGCACTGTAAATAGTATTCGATCGAGAGCAGCAAGATATACAATACAAAGTAGATATTTAAGTTTGATCACATCTAGTATTGATACATCACAGTACACATAATCATTGTCCACCTCTGTTAGTCATTACGGCTTTCTGACCTTCGCTACAGGACACCTGCGACGGCTATTTTTTGATATCCCGTCACATTTCCCCAAGACGCTCTCCGCCCTTCTTGCCTCGTAAACGAGAAAATTGTTCAATCTGGAGGAGTCATAGAAGCGAACAAGAAAAAACTGAACGGCTCAATTCTATGAAGCAGTAGCGCCGACTTCCGCGCCGAAACCCCATCTAATTTTAGTTTCCGCCGTAATAAACCTGGACATTCCGCAAAGTGCTGGAGGAAGGGGTTCTAGTATTTATGTCCGTATCAGAGGACAATGGGTGGAAGCAACGTTGCCAACTGTCGATGGACTTTTTCCTTCAGCAGTGGTGATGGGTCGAAACTATTCGACTATTACGTGAACCGGATACATTTTCTGAAAGACATCTCGGGAAGGGATTTTGCGTTGCGGGTCTTCACTTGTTTAAAAAGTAGACTAAAATCCGTGATTCAATATCCTTCCGAGGAGAAAAGCCAGTACTCTGTCAAATTCCCTTTTACCTAGACTTTGAACACATGCTAAGAGTGTAACAAGAATGTGTGTGTATTCCATTAGCAACTTCTGCCTATTCGAACGTGCACACCCAAATAAATCTGCAATGCAATACATTTTTATCATACTTCTTCATTGAAGACCATTTCAGTGCAAAAATTAAACGTTCCCACGCTACTGCACCTGCCATATGCTCCAGTGCTTCGACATCGTTTCTGCCTGAAAACGATCTCTCGCGTCGACAGAGTCCCGCTTGCACTTTTCGAACTGAGCTACCTCCGACAGTGTTTGCAGCTAGCAAGTAGAGAAAGCCGATTGGCTGAGATAGACTCTTCTGGCTTGGGCACCACGCCCTGGTAGCTTGTATCATTAGGGGCTTCATTCGCACAGAAGGTTCGCGAGCTACAACCACCAGCCAGCCATACGCTGGAACGAGTCTGCGTTGCCAAATAATGCTGCATTGTCTAAAGTTGCTCGTTCAGTGCTAAGTGTTTACCAACGTCGTGGAGGGTAAAACATTTAACGTTGTTGGTTTATTTGACAACAAAGCAAGAGGGGAAGTTAAAAAGTATTCTATAAAACCAGCTACCTATCATGCAGCGGCTGCAGTAATGGTACTAATAAATGTTGAATACAGCGGAAGGGAAAGAAGTGCAAAAGTTTTATTAAGAAAGAAAAACAGGGGAAGAATGGTGACAAGCTTTGACACCCAGTAAACATAGATCGTTCGAAAAACATGAATGTCCATAGGTGCCTAAATCTACGGCGATGGGCGAACTTCAACGGCAAATTTTGCCGTACGGTTAGGCAACACACAAAGCATTGCAAGAAAGCGAGCATTTTATTTAGGTGTCCCATTTTTATTGTTGGTGACTGTACGTATTTTCTTGTCCAATTTTGAAGTTTTTCGAATCTAGGAACTGAGGTTCGTAACCGTTACAGAAAGCCAGAAAACAACAACGAAGGTAAGCGATTCCTTCTTCAGCATTCACTAAATTAATAGCTGCTTGACAGGACTTGGCCCTTAAAGGGCTGTTGCGCCAAGGGGTTTAGTCGAGAACGAAAAGTATTATTTGTTTGGCACACACAGGAGATGTACTATAGCGAAATTTCAGCTAAAAATGCGGGGTCATCAGAACTTGAACACGGGTCTCTAGCATGTCATGCCATTGCTCTACCAACTGAGCTACCAAGCCAGCTCTGGCTTCGCCTGATTTTTCGCTCTTCCTTTTTTACCTGCGTGGGAGAGCGAAAGTGAAAGAGTAAGTAAGAGCGGCAAACAAAATACATAGGCTGATTTTTTAGTAGTGACAACTATTTATTTTCTAGACACATAGCATACATACATGGTTCTAAGTTTTGCATGCCTTCAATGAAGTCCCCAGCATTGCGTACAACATGTTGACAGCAATGTGGAAGCCGTCGGATGCCGTGGGCACTACCGAATCTGTTGATAGTGTGAGGAGTGCGATCTACTGCCAGAAGAATGTCTCGAACTGTTCGGAAGCGAATCCCATGGTTCCTTCATCTTAGGGATTGGGTCGAAGACGCAGTCCATGGTGACACTGTCGTGCTGTGCGACCTCTAGCACATTCAATTTTTAACCAGCTCCGCTGCTCCTGTTTCGTAAACATCGTGACTGCACTCCGCGACCGCTCTGTTCTTGTTGTCACTGCGCATGGGCATGGAGTGGGATGAGTGAGATAATTTGCTCTGAGGGAGGGTACGCATATAACTAACCTTTGGTATAAACGACATTGCCTCGCTCCGTTGCACGGCGTCGCTTTGCCACTACTAAAAAATCAGCCCTTGTATACAGCGTGTTTCCGGTCTGATGATACAAACTTTCAGGGATGATGGAGAAGGGCACGTGTATCAATTTGAGATAAGGAACCCAGGTCCGGAAACGACTTAGTCGAAAGTTATAAGCGAAAATCGGTGTATGAAGATGTAATGCTTTTATTACCTGCACAAGTTTCACAAGCTGCTACATTCACAACAGTTGTTCAAAGTGGCGTCCCCCAGCTTCACTGCAGGCATGACATGGTCGGACAAAGTTCTGGCGCACCCGTTGGAACAACCCCGGGGACGTTCGAACAATGTCACAGGCAGCGAGAATTCTTGCCAGGAGATCCTCTTCAGTATACTACAGGTGTCTCGTACACAAGACTGTCTTGTCATGCCTGCAGCGAAACTGGGGGACACCACTTTGAACAAATGTTGTGAATGTAGCAGCTTGTGAAACTTGAGCAGGTAATAAAAGCATTACATCTTCATGCACCGATTTTCGCTTATAACTTTCGACTAAGTCGTTTCCGGACCATGGTTCCTTATCTCAAATTGATAAATGTGCCCTTCTCCATCATCCCTGAAAGTTTGTATCATCAGCCCGGAAACACCCTGTATATTCATCAATTTCCCGAAGATTCGAAGTAGTGCGTACCGCATCACCCTCACCGATAGACCACGGAGGCCGGGTTGCTGTATGCCTTAGTATCATGCCTGTTGAGGTAGGAGGTCTTTCGTAATCACAGTATGTAGTGGACGCGTGCCTCGGGCATGATAAAGGGCGGCGAATTTAGGTTTCCTCCCTACCCTTCGACATTCTTCTCCTTTTATTTCCAATCTTCTCTTATTTACACATCTGATTTTGCCCTCGTCTGATTTCCGTGTCTTTCCTTTTCGCATCTACACGTTTGCGTGTTGCTGCGGTAGAAATACAACGCCCTCGAGGTCTCGGGATATTTCAGCGTGGTCCAAATCGCAGGAAACAGGAAGATGTGGGGGAGGGGGCTTGGAGGAAGGTGGGGGGAGGGAGAAATCGTTTCTGGATGCTGATAAAATATAGCAAGGGCCGCACCGAGCATCTTTCAGACCGATAACCGGTGAGCCCATCCAGCACGAAAGCTTCAATCATGGCCATATAACACAGCCATCAGTCGTATGATTTCATAAATTCATAATAACCTCGTTACGAAATGGATTTCTTTTCCGCCCTCCACCTCGAGCACGCGCTCTTGCACACGAGCCATATACTACCTTTGAGAACCTCCCTCACCCTTCACCCTGACCCGCAGTCTTATTCCAGAGATGGGCAAAATCCATTTGTTAGAGTTATGAGTGTTCTTTGAAGATAGCGCCGGCAAAGGTGGAAGAAAACCAATGGGTCTATCGGGATATGCCCGCTCCCTGCATCCAGTTCCCAAATGTCGTGTCAATGTCCACAGGAAGAGCCGGTATAAATCAATGGACTTGAAGGCGAGAGGGAAAAATATGATGTGGCTTCGTCTTCACTATCTCGCCCCCTACCACAAGCAACCTTCCGAGATCTTCCTTTTCCCCGATATCTTCCCCCCTTCCAGCATTTTCCTTCACCACCGTTTGGATTTTCAATTACATTTAGCCGGCTGCATGAGCCTCTTGGTCAGCTACAGTGCTGCCCTCTGCAAGGGACGAATGTTACATTCCCTCCCCCCGCCCCCATCCTCTTCCTCCAGCCCAAAACCCTTTCATAACGTGCTCAAAATTTCATAAACCTTGGGAGTTTCTCATGGTACAGGCTATGAATTCCGCGAATTTTCGTTCAAGGCAATACAGGCAGATATCGCGTGGTCATAATTCGTCTTTCAATCTCTCTCCCTTCTGCTATACCTTTGCGCTACATCACCTTTCCTTTGATCATTAAGCTTTCATATTGGTCAAGCGTGCAAAATTCGGCCACGTCTTGCAAATTTCTTCTCTCGTAAAAATGACCAAATTATTCCCCTGTCAGACTGTGCTAGTTTGAGCTTCTGGAACTCCCTTGTTTTGGAAAGCAAGGAGAGATCCGAGACGAGCCGGGGCCTACCGACCGACTGCCAGCCTCCCTCCCATCTGATTCTACTCACTCACTCGCCCGAAGTTCCAACCAGTTACGGGGTGACGTGTGGTAAGCACGACGAACCCCCAGTCCTTTCTGTAGACCCACAATTTCCTGACGATGGTGGGTGGTCCCGCTCATTTATTTTCGAACAACACGGTCCGAAAGCAGTCAAATGTGAATCACTGTTCCTCGTGGCGGGACCGGGAACTATATTTTTGTGGTGTAATGAGGCTATGGCGCCTGAAGCCACTGCAATTATTTTTTAAATGGTTTTTCAGTAGTTTTTGATCATGGGTTCGTGTGTGTAATACTCGTTAGATAGGTTAGGTGGATTAACGAGGACCTGGCGTATGGAACCACAGCGAGAGTATGTAAATTGTTCGACTTCAGCTATTGGCTAATTGATTTTTATTATTTTACTTCCTTTTCTGCCACTTTTGGTTAATCGCGAAGATAAGAGGGGAGTTATGACATGATGAAATTGATGAATATGCACTCACCAAGAACACATGTCCAGTCCGGGATTCGAAACCGGGATCCCTGGTCACGTTGCGTGCTGTGCTAACCACTCCGTCAAGGAGGACGGCTCGTAATTGTATAGAAAATATTTGTCAGCAGTTGTACCCCACTTTAAATATTCTTGGGCGATATAAAACTGCGTACACTTAGAATTTAGTATGATCGTTTAGAAACATCCGTTTTGTTCCGACGAAGTGGGTAGGTATCAGGGACTCACAGTGACGGATTGATTCATAGAATTAGGTTATTTTATCTCGCTTTTCTTCTACTTCTGGCTAATTGATATGATGAAAATGAGTGATGAATTGATGTAAGGGCATTCACACGAACAGACATGCCTAGGACGCGATTCGAACCCTGTCGTTCCTCACAGCAACAAAAAACATATTTTTACATTAGCATTTGCAGGAAAAACTGAAAAAATGCACCATAAAGCACCCCTAAAGTTAGGCGTGAGTTATTTCCCTTCTTTTTTCCTAACTTTCACTCCTGACGTCTTTCTGAAAGCCAGAAAGAGCACGTGTTTAGGGCCTCTCTGGATTGTGAAAGGCCTCACAAATCAAGTTCGATGAAGACCGTGTCATAAATTCCTGTATCCACCACACCCAGCCTCTTGACAGCAGAGGCAGACGAATTCTGACCAACTCGAACAAAAGCAAAGCTATCCTCCACGTTTCCTTCCATTTTCCACCTTCTCTTTTGTTATATATGCCATAAATAGTTTCCCCTTACCAATAAATTTATGTCACATCAGACGTCACAGAAGCAGTGGCGTGCTCAGAAATTTTGTAGGGGGGGGGGTCATATTTTAGCATCTTTTCAAGAATCTGACTTTTAAAAAGGTAGAGGCACGAATTAAACTAGGGTGGGGTGGTGATGTTAAATTTGTTTCAATGTTTCAAAATATTCATCTAAAATATTCCTTCATTTTGTTATTAGAAGATGTAATAAGGAGAAAAAAATGCATTCACTGATACAGACGAATGAAACAAATTTATATAAATGTAAATTCAAATGTTTACATATGGTCCTTGTAGCCACATTCAACTTGTAAATAATATTATTAATAAGAACTATTGTTCCTTTAGTTGAGCTCGAAACGTCGAGAAAATTAAACAGTTTATCACTAAAAAAGCAAAAGTTGTTTTACGAAACATCATTTCTAAATTTAATTTTAATATATTTTACAGAACCATACCATCGTGTACATAATTTCTGTATTACTTAATGGATACTTATGTGTTTAGTTAAAAAAAAAAAGAGTTTTGAAGTATTACTCAGGAATGATGAAAGTGATATAATGCATAATTTACTGAAACAATAACTACTTTTATAAATACACCCGTTTATACACACACGGATGCAGTCAACTTTATTTTTCACTGACTTTTTTGTAACCTTCTAAACTGTTAAAATAAAGTCAATCCATATAAAGTGGTCCAGCACTGGTCGATCGTTTTAGAAAATTTTAATAGAATATCAGTTTTGATCTACAGATACGTAAGTGAAATAATACACAAGCGACCATTTTTAGTGAAATTTGATTTTTTATGAATAATTAAATTGGACCTACTTCATTGTAGAACACACCTCGAAGAAACAGTGTTCATATAATGTCTTTAACGTCACTTATATGCTACAGTAGGTGCAAAAGTAAATAAAGTGCTAGTGCGGAATGATTGGACACTAACAATGCTAAAGTATGAAAACTAGACCGAAGAAATAAACAAAACATGTTAATGTTTTCTAATACCATCTATATGCTATAGTATATGTGTATATAAAGTCAAGAACTTTTGTAATGGTTTGGCTCTACCAGCTGCAACATGCAGGACGCTACAAGGCATTCATAAACCGTCAGATCACAAGATTTTTATTGGACCTTCGCTGCCCAGCCGCGTCCTCAGGACATGTTTTTTTCTCTCCTTTTATTGTACCGATTTAGCGTATGGTTCTGGACGGACAAGCACTTGGAAATTGTCAGAAATTCTCAGAGTAATATACGTTTCCGTGCATGCAACAAACTTAAGAGTACTGTAGAACTTCGTTCTGTTTCCAACTTTTTCTGTGTGTTCTTCTCTACCTTCTTTTTTTCTTGCCTCAAAGGGGTTACATTTCTTCGCTCCGTCAGGCAACAGAACGTGCATGTATATTGGTCGAAATTATTCCACTTGATATATGCCATTTTCTCCCATATCCATCATCATGGCCTCAAGCCACGAATGTAAAAAACAAAGGTGCAGAGCTGCTTCTTATTCCTTTTTGCACGTTTTTTTTTCCTTCGAAAAGGAAATATTTCTCCACGTTTTACCAGTATTTTCAACTTAACACACAAAAAAGTGCATAATAATGTGTTAATTTCAAATTACGGACCACGTGTTTGGGAACGATTTATCATGAAAACAGAATATTCTATGAAAATTAAACTGGCTGTTACTTTCCATAATATAACCCCTTAGAAACTTTAATATACACAATAATATGTCGCACAGAATATAGTTGAAAGGGAAACAAGTCATTTATGTCAATTTTGTTTCAACATATGTTCTGTACAGTAGCGAATACTGAGTCCAATATCTGGACTCTCTCACTATGTCACGTGGTCCTAGGCTATGAATAGAAATAAATTTACCAACTCCTAAGAAATCAGGTTGCCAACTCATAAGAAATCAGGTTGCCAACTCATAGGAAATCAGGTTAGCAACTCATAGGAAATCAGGTTAGCAACTCATAGGAAATCAGGTTAGCAACTCATAGGAAATCAGGTTAGCAACTCGTAAGAAATCAGGTGCCAACTCTACAATCATCATCTCTCTGATATGATTACAATTTCTGATCGATTTTTCTCCTGTATTTTATTCTCTAGACTTCAGGCTTCGCAGATATCCTAGCTAGTCTAGAATATACGCTCCTGGTTCTGTAATGATGAATTATTTGCACATCCCTCGAGGAATATGCACGGAGATAGGAACAGCGAAACAGCTTTTACTGTTACTGGTCACCTCCCCAGTTAGTGTAAGAAATAAATATAGTGTAAAGAGAGAATTATATCGGAAATAATGTTAAGCTCTTGACAGTAAAGTTATTTCCATTGACCTATTCGTAACATTCTGAATATGTTACGTCAAAGCTATTCTATAATTTAAAAAAAAAATATTTAGTGTTATTTGGAATTGGGGAGCGTTCGCAAAAAAGGAAAAATCTGTTTCTAAACATTTGTATTAGGGATAAGAAAACCGATTCGTTTAACTGAATCGAAGGTTCCATTGGTAGATTGTGACTCAAAGAATTGTTTTTAGTTTGGTTAAAGATTTTCAACTATTATCGCACACCATACGGTAGGATGGATCCTGTCTGTCACCTCAGCACGGACTCAACACATCTCGTCTGGTGAACTACCACTCTCGTCCAAAATTCGACCCCAGGGATCCCGAGTTCGATGGCGACCTGGACATGGGTGTTCTTTGTGCGTGCCCCTTCTTCAATTTCATTACATCATCTTCGCGATTAACCAGAAATGGCAGAAAAGCCCAGTAAAATAAACGAACTCAATCAAACAAAATTCAGTTTTGGTATCATCTCAATTTTACACACTCCAAACTCGTTTTAACAAGTGTCTAAGGGCCTGGGAAGCGGAAGTTTCTATCTTGGTGTGGTATCGAATTTTGAGACTTCTCCCGTCTCATTTATATTATGCAGAGTTCAATTTTATTCCTTACACATTAATTAGTATAAAAACCAACGTATCAACATTAGGAGGGTGTCAGTTTGATTTTTCAATGAGATATATCAGACTTCAAGCAATATTTTTACAATAAATTTTCTTGTAAGTATTGGGAAATATTTTTTTACATGAAACTTCGAAATTTGGGGAAAATAGTCTGACACCTGATTTTTGTGGTTGACTTTTGTCACTAGAGTAACCACGCCTTATTAACGTTTGGCAAAAATTATGTGAGTACGTCAACAAATTGGTTATTGACTTAGAACCGAAAATATTCCTTACTATCTTCAAGAAAGGAACCAAAAGGAACTGAACGTGGAGAAAAAAAAGTTGTGTGTCTTTTTTTTTCTTTCCCAACCATAAACTCCTGCGAGACGGCGTTTGATGTTTTTGCATCACGTACCCCTCTTTTATGGTGAGGATTCCCGCCACTGGAAGATCAGGAAAGACACTATAGCGGAGCTCACGATGGTGGTCAGTGATATGGAAGTGAAGCGGAGCTAGTAGAAAGCGAGATGTCGTTTTCGCCGGGTGTGAAAGGGGAGAGAAGGAGGAAGAGACGTAAAAACAAAAAGGACACAAACGGATGATGCACCCTCTCAGGCCCTTTTATTGTAAACTTCATAACCAGGGAACTCGTTGGTTGCAAAAGGTGTGGAGGGAAAGAGGGGGCGGTTGCTCCCCCCACCTTTCTCCCTTGAGAACGAGCAGCATTTCCTTTGCCGAAGAGAAAGGCAACCACTAAAATTTTTCGCAGCTTTTATAGTTACCATAAAACGGCAAACCTTCCTCTTTTTCCAGAAAGCTGGAGAATTCTCCAGGCAGGGGACGCTACCTGGAAGAAGCGTTTGCCCCTTTTTTCGTACATTTTTTTGTTCCTGCTGCCTGCAACCAACCCCCACTCCTCCGCGCTCCGAAACAGTGTGAATATCTTGTAAACATCTATTATTTATGGCAACAAACTGTCACCTCATCTTGTTTTCCTTACTCCCATTATGTTTTTATTCACACCTCGTTTCGTGCTGTCTTTAGTATCTGTAAGTCTTGTAATATTTAACAACTCGCTACTCGATTCTAAAACTTATGGATGTAGTCTGTAAGGTATATACAGAGAAATTTTCCAAGGATATAGGATGGATTTGTGTCATAGACGCAAGGCAATTTCAGCATCGAAATTCACCTGGTAAGATAGACCAGGTCACTGTGAGTGTTTTTGTATGTCCATCTTTGGAAAGCTACTTTTTAAAAAGAAACATACAATTTAGAACAGATACGAGAGGGATAGACACAGGTAACACCAGACATCCCTCAGACGGAAAAAAATTCCGAATCGAAATTTTGAAAACAGTATACTAATATACCCCCACCAGGGGTGCCCACAGGTGAGGGGGGGGGACAAAATTTTATATCAATTCTATGTATCTTCACACAAAAATGGGGGGGGGATCGTATCGTTTGATTGACTTGTTATGGATTTTTAGTTTTGGTTATTATGTACAGTTTTTCTACCTACCTGTGGGTGATCGCGGTGATAGGGTTGAAATGAAACACCACATCTTATGCCTTTAGAATAGGTTTGAATGGAGAGGGGGCGTGGTATTCGCATTAATACAAGGTTAGTCGAGCAGACAAATTGTGCAGAATAAGGTTGACTAACAATGGCAGTGAGCCTAAAGTATCTAAAGTAAACATATATTGCTTAAATATGTCTGTATTATACAGTGACGCAACTACAGGGGAGGCAGGGGGGGTCATTTCCCCCACCTTCGACGGAAGTCACTTCTAGTGGGACAAGTGGGGACAAACATTGACGGCCAAGGGCACCTGCAGGGGGCACAGAGGAGCAATCACCCCTTCGATTTCAAATTTTATGCAAATAAAAATTCATTTTGTAAAATTTTCTTGCTTGCTTCGCTCGCATTATCTGCTTTTCTCGTTTTCGTCAAGTTCAGAGCTGTTGCTAGGGGCGGCGGGAGTCGGCCATGGGCGCCGAATGATCTAAAATAAATTGTAAAATAGAGAATGCCATGGCGTCCAGTGTAATTATTTGTGCCCTATTAAATCAATATTGTTTTCAATTGCAAAAGTTGGATCTAAAAATTTTCTTGCTCGCTTCGCTCGCAATCTACTTGTTTTCTGTAATGTCATGTATTTAAATAATATGTGTTGTATATTTGTATTCACTAAGCTTTGAATACGTACACAATTTAGTGTTAGCTTGTTGAATATGTATTTTCTTATTTTATGTTGCTCCATGTTGAATATGTGTAAAACATATGTTGTACATGAAAGTTACACATGTGTCTTCGGAATGCATTCATCATTCATTTTTTCCATTCGAAAATACAGCTAATTAGCTAATGTGAAATTGACTGTGTTGAACAACTATTTCAACCTTTTTGTGGGGAGTGCGTCATGGGCCTTGGGGGGATGGGCACCCCTGACCCCCACAGCCTAGACACCAAAATGACATTACACAGCTTTTTCAGCTACTTAATTCTAGATAAACTATAACTCCATTGTACAAAGTCAAAAAAGATATTTTCTAAAACTATAAATTAATCATGTCTTTCAATCACCACCTATTCTAAGCGCTCTGGAGGCATCATGTTTCTTGCATGAATATATTATTATTTATTGTTAAAGTAGGGTACACTTAGGCTTACAATTTAATTTACATTAATTCTGTAACTACAAATCAGATTTTTGTCCTACATTAATTCATATACAGTTATGCTATTTGTTTATAAGTATACATAAAATTGAACATTATAAATTTATATAATTGAAAAATATAAGAAATAGAAGGAGGTAATGAGATAGATGAGGCACTATGTCATTATTCATAGATTAATGTCCTAATGTATAATTTAAATTTAACTACAAAGTTCCTCTGCCTTGCGTTCCAATTATGTTTAGAGGTTTAGAAGATCATAAGCTGTAGCCTGGGATGATTAGCCGTATAGTAAATTAGATCACTACACAATTGACATCTTCCTTTCTACATATTCAATTTTTGAAGTTGAACGGCATCCGAAGAACCTGTGCCATATTTTAACCCTAATGTTATTCATGTCAGAGCCATCATGTAATCTTGGATTCTGACACATGATTTTACATTTGTTGGCATCTTCATGGCTCTTTCGAGTTTTACCAGTTTTCCTGAATAAGAATTGGTCTCCGAATAAACTCAACGCATTTGCAATCATCAGAACCTGCGAATTGAAGTTCTGCTGTCGTTTCTATTAACGTCGTACTCTGGGTTTCAAGAAATTTAAATCAGCTTTCAATTTCTTGAGGTAAACTTGGAGAATATGTCCAAATTATAATTCTCAGTTGGTTTGATATTTGTTCGAGATTTGTTTGTTTAAGCTACTGGATACCGAAACAAAGAAACTTTCATTATTTTACTACACACGATTCATGGCTTACAACGCGATGTGATTCACCATGGAGACTGGTGTTCGGTTAATATGATACAAAGAATAGTACTGCATTGTCTAGGATTTGTTGGTATAATGGAATCAAGAGTGAACTGCCGACTTGCCTCAAACCACTAATTGTTACAAAAAAACAGAGCATTATTTTGTAATACAATAAGGACATTTAACTGTATACACAAGTACCTTGTCAGGTGTAAAGGATAACTTTCCCAGGCACTCAATTGGCAATCTCTCTACAGGGCTATATTTTTGCGGGCTAACTATACTCTGGTGCTCGGACCCACAGCCTATCCTCTACTGTGAGATATTAGTTGGTGCGTTCCATATGCGTTTGTGATTGGCCCTTCATTCATTTCATCACCATTTATCCCCATCGGCGCGGTTAACCAAAAGTGGAAGGAAAGCGACGTAAAAATAGCAAACATCATGTGATGTCTGTTCTCCATACACAGCGTAACTCTACACACCCAAATTTAAAACAACACAGCGAAGCATGTTTCATCCTGGCAAAGAAATTCTTCAGTTCTGGACTTACCAAGGTAATGCAAAGTAACGAAGTACCGTTGCAATTACTAATGTAATTTTGATAACATGTTACTATCGCTGCTCCTCATCTCTTCAAAGAATTCATAGCTATTTTACTTATAAATTCTTACAAGTGTGCTATATTCTAGTTAAAATGAAGGATGCATCCAATATTATGCTTGTTGGTGTCATGGTAACATCATGTTGATTTTTTATGTATGTAAGAAAAGTTTAAATACAAAAGGAGAGAATGCAGGTATCCTAGTATATTTATATAATTAAACTGTGGCAGTTATAGCAATACAAAATCCTAAAGAAAGAGCTAATTCGATACACATTGCTTAATAACCTTAATTTCGCCAATAGGCGATTCAACAAAGACACTTTTTTGCTTTACTTTTCTATTACGAAAACACATTCTGGAAGACAGTTTGAAAGTAATGTACCAATTACGACTTCATCACTGTATTCTGTCTGCTACAAGAAATTTGGGCACTCGAATGAGTAGTTTTCATATTCGCGATTTAGAACACACCCAATAAGCACATTATGATGGTCGACTAATGCAAGCTGAATTCAGAGCATGCACAGCACAATCTGATGAAACAAGCCCGTACTCTTCCAAAGCAAGCAAAGCCAAGATTTCCAGCAACTCCTTGGTGAACCAATTGTTAATATGAGAACACGAGGCTTGTACTCAAAAAAGGATCCTTTTGATGAATGTGCTAATGGATGTTCATGGTTTTCATTATATTAAAAGTTCACAGGAGTTGCTGGTATGGCTCCTACATTAGTAAAACCCGCTTATGGAGGTCTCCTATCGTGGCCTTCTGCATTGTTGGATCGGCAATGTGTTCACCTTCGTGAACGATTAACCCCGAAAAAACCTGGATCACGCACGCCCTTTGGATAGGAGGGGAAAGGGTAAGTGGATGGCCACACCCTAAGGTATCCATGGTTATATAATCCAACAGCTCTCACGGTTTATTATTATGATTTTGCTGCACGATCGTTCACCGGGCCCCTTGCGTGCCCTATATTCTCTGATGGAGGAAGGCAGAAAATCTTCTCACCCAACCCCCCCCCCCCGCTTTCATCCGTGTTTTGTCTTTGTTTCTTCGCTCTTTTTTGTCCGCAAGAGAAGAATGTTGATTGGTTGGCAAGGATTCGCACTGATTTTTTTTGCAGCAACAAATGCATACATTGGAAATTACTGTCGAAAAAACTGATACCGGAATTTCAGTTCTGTTCTTCAGAGTCACTTCTCTCTCTACTGCTCCGTGGCAGCCCTTCGGGGCTGGGGCGGGCCTGACAAGTGATTTTTTAGCTGGACGACGTCCCATCGCCGCTGTTTTCTAGGCTGGAATCCGCTACTTCTGTTTTCTTCTTTCCCAAATTGACCTCACGCCGAAATTTCCAAGCTAATCTATTAGCACGGAAACTGAAACATCAGAAGCCAACTTCCGTGGGGGAGTGGTTATCACAGCCCGCTACGACGCCAGGGGTCCCAGGTTCGAACCCTAGGCATCGGTATTCTTTGTGAGTATCCATCAATTTTATAATATCACTCATCCTCATCGTCGCGATTATCTCTAAGTGGAATAAAAGCGACGCTAATTAACAAACATCAAATCAAGTCAAATGGAAACATCAGAATATGTGCAACACGTGTGTTAATCTAATGGTTTATCTGGCGGTGGACACGTGCGACAGGAAAAATGCACCCTAGCTGACAAAGCCAGTGCAACATGGGTCAGCAAGAAGGCGGTTATGAGTGTTGGGTAATAAATACGAAAAAGCTTGATGCTATAGAAAAACATGCATTTCAGAGCACGGGCGAAGGGAGATAGTTACCTAAATGCGATGTAAATACAAATAAATAGACAAATTCTTTTATATACCCACGCGCATTTCGGCAGTTTAAAATCAATATGCACTTAATGCCAAACTGTACGACTTTCCCTTGCAGATACTTTTTTTAATGTTGTTCATTTACCTTTCAGTGACTGCCTGGAAGTAACGACAAAAAAAAATCATGGATTGGCGAATCAGTTCTAAGTGGTGAGTGTTTTTATAACTTTTAATTTTATTATTGTTTAGCTCAGTGAAAATTACACTGTACAGTCAAAACCAGTACTGTGCTGTACAAAGAAAATTAAACAAGTATTTTGCTGTAATTGTCCATTCGGTCGGTTACGTGGTTTGGGTAGCGTGCTCTGAAATTAGCGACACAGGGTTCGAATCCCGGTTCATCCATTTGTGTCTGTCACCGATAGAGACAAATGACGCCAAAGAAAATAGACAAGTCTCTTGGTAAACAAACACTTATTGGTTAAATGAATTTCCAAACGGATTTTTTCTTGTTTGCGTCTTATCCACACAATAGTCAGCACATTCTGACATATTAACTTCGCACTCCCTTATCAGTATCACTGTAACTGTAATTGTTGGGGGGAAATTACAACTTTTTTTCGCAAAACCGGTTACCTTCAATCTCGTTCAACATCAACAAGGTTTAATGTCTCGCGCTACTACAACAAGTGATTTTTATACGAGATAGGGAACCCACGGGTACAAACAGTGTTGCTGTTATCGCATAGGGTAGACTATATATTATGACATTCTCGTCATATTTTCTCAAAATATAGATCACCTTGACAATAAGTCACCTACGTATCACCTACACGCTGCTTCACGAAAGTATCCTGTAGTTCTTAGGTGCATATGTCACACAAGGAATGAACTACCGTTCAACCATTGACGTCATACCCCCACCCTCTTCTCTCTTGTGACTTGCACCTGTTACTGCAGTCTACTTCGAAGAAATTATTTTAAACTATTCTCATGATATTCCTGCTACATGGTGTATATAGGAGGAATATTTATAGGAGAGTCAATACATTGATATAAAAGTAATTACGTAATAATGCAATCAATACCAACAACAATTATTATTATATGCTAATAATAATATATCCTTGTATTGAGAACACCAGTTTTTGAAATTTTTCCAGATTTTTAGTACGTACTCATTTTTATATTTCGTGACAATTTTTTCAATCAAGAAAAATGTTTGAGATATTTTTCATGAAGTTTGCTGCAGTGTGAAGCTTTGTACATAAAAACCACATTATTATAATTTGGAATACCCTCTTTTTTGGATTAAGTGGTAGAGTATGTTAAGTTCTGACCTGGTTTGGAGTTTTGCATTCTAACTTTTGGAGCTATTTTTTTTTTTTTTTACTTCGCTGTTTCGATGGCTGAGTGAGTTAGTTGTGGATTTTCCATCTTGCTACCGAAGTTCCCGGGTTGAAATCTTTGTATCTGATTACAACACTTACATTACTCGAAAACTTTTATTCCAAACAATTTCCTGTCACGAAAAATTTCCAAGAGTATCATAAAAATTTCCTTTTATAAAGATTATTTTTCAAATTACGGTGCAACGAGTGATATTACCGAAAAATCAAAACATGACTTAGTTTTTAGTCCATCTAATGAGGCTTAAGACAAAGAAAGGTTTATCTGATTGTGATCATTAGTTATAGATATATACGCTAGCAAATGATTGTCTGCGAATCTGAGGTTTGGGGGTGCGCTGGTGGGTGGGGGAAGAACCGTGGGGAAGGGCGGGGTACGGTATGTGGGATTTTGCACTTCTAGTAATTAGTCAGCTTTTTCGAAATTATTCCCGAGATTCGGAGTTTTTTATTCTTCATTTCTGACCACGGAAGTCGAACTTATCTGAAAATATTTCGAGCCCACCAAGCAAAATTTTCTCGTAACGTTACCAGAACCAAGTATATCAGGAATTTTGGGTTTGAATCCCGGTCAAAGAATGGATGCTTTTTTGTGATTAGTTGCTAGTTTATCAATTCGTTCTCGTCGTCGAGATGAATGTATTAAATATAGAAAAGCAACTTTCCATAACGCTAATAATCTCGCGTCAGGATGCTCACACACAAACACACACGCATATCGCCTGCTCGTACGCGTGAAACGGGAAGGGGTGTACGTGAGAAACTCTTCCCAGAAAATGCAGTCAGGTCATCCAGAATGCTTCCTTCATAATAAAACGTATCCTTTTTTTTATTATTATTACTATTTCAAGCGCAGAATAAATCCTGCGCGTTTCTCAGTCGAGTCATTGTGGGAATGTCCATTTACGACCATATGGCATTAACACTGGAGCACGCAATGCAGGAGGGGAGGGGGGGGGGTCGTAGCGTGGAGACAAGCTGTCTGGCTCAGCGACTTCGCGAAGGCGTTTTGCGAGTGTTTCACAACGCTCTTCTCACGGCCTGCTTCCACGATGCGACGTCGGCGCCTTGTAATCAAGGGGTCCCGGACTCGATACCCAGTGCCGGTCGAATCACACAATAGTTTGGATCAGAGTTGTTAAAGGTCCAAGAATTTTAAATAAATTGAATTCCGGTCCAGGAGAGAAAATCAGCAAGCGGAAATGGGTTCTGGACCGTAAATAACCTTTTTATCTGTAAAGTATTTCAATTCGGTCCAGGAACCTTTTTTCCCGATCAATTTAAATACGGTCCAGGAACCTTTTTTCCCCCACATCAATTTAAATACGGTCCAGGAACCTTTTTTCCCCACATCAATTTAAATACGGTCC
Organism: Lepisma saccharinum; assembly: GCF_977018435.1. Taxonomy (NCBI): domain Eukaryota; kingdom Metazoa; phylum Arthropoda; class Insecta; order Zygentoma; family Lepismatidae; genus Lepisma; species Lepisma saccharinum. Next base: position 32,208,214 of record NC_139245.1, on the reverse strand, counting down.
AGGAACCTTTTTTCCCCACATCAATTCAAATACGGTCCAGGAACATTTTTTCCCCACATCAATTCAAATACGGTCCAGGAACATTTTTTCCCCACATCAATTTAAATACGGTCCAGGAACCTTTTTTCCCCACATCAATTTAAATACGGTCCAGGAACCTTTTTTCCCCACATCAATTTAAATACGGTCCAGGAACCTTTTTTTCCCACATCAATTTAAATACGGTCGAGGAACCTTCCTTTCCCACATCAATTTAAATATGGTCCAGGAACATTTTTTCCCCACATCAATTTAAATACGGTCCAGGAACCTTTTTTCCCACATCAATTTAAATATGGTCCAGGAACCTTCTTTTCCCACATCAATTTAAATATGGTCCAGGAACCTTTTTTCCCCACATCAATTTAAATACGGTCCAGGAACCTTTTTCCCACATCAATTTAAATACGGTCCAGGAACCTTTTTTCCCCACATCAATTCAAATACGGTCCAGGAACCTTTTTTCCCACATCAATTTAAATATGGTCCAGGAACCTTTTTTCAATGTAACAATACGCAACTTGGACCGAATTTAAATTGTGCTAGAAAAAAGGTTGAGGTCCTGCAGCGGAACCCAATAGAACCCATTAGAACAACGTCCTTCTCCTGTGATAGTCGATATATATATATATATGCTCGTGTGTGTCTGCAAAGCGATTCTGTTTGCTATCGTCATTGCAAGGTAATTCAGAATTCAAATGGATTTTTTTGGTTTATTTGACTTTCCTGCGGTATATAACCAGGGTAGTATATGAAGGATAGGAATTCCCTATCTCTGTTTCCCGCACCTCCCCCCCCCCCCCTTGTGTTATTTTTGGCTTTTGGGGAGAACTAGAAAAAAATATATACAGGTTACTGTATAATATCCTGATGCTTCAAGAGTTACTGGAATCCACGCCCAGTGGAATTTTTTAGTTTGTTTTCAAGACCATTTTATGCACGGAAAGGCTAATCAGGACTGGACCTACAGTTTAAAGAGACTCGAAGCACCATGTGCCTCAATTGGGTGTCGTATCCGGGACCCCCTGAATACAAAGCGACGACGTTACCACTGCGCTATCGAGGAGCTCTACAATGCAATTTCCTTATTCAAATGTTACCCCATATGTGATAATCAGACTGCAATTGAGTTCTGATAAATTCGAGGTGGATGGGACCGAGATTACCTCGAATAAAAAAAAAAAATTAAAAATAAATAATAAAAAACTTGACTATAGGGGTATTTTAGGGGAATCGGAGGAGCCCCGGGTTCGAATCCCGGTTCAGGCACTTGCGTTCCTTGTGAGTGTCCCTTCATCAATTTCATCAAGTCATCATTCATCTTTGCCGGCCCCCGTGGTCGCACATCGCGCTATGACACCAGGAGTCCCGGGTTCGAATCCCGGCCTGGGTATGGATGTTTGCGAGTGTCCATTCATCAATTTCATCATATCATTACTCATCCCCATCTTCGCAAATTAGCCACAAGTGGCACAAAAACCGAAGTAAAATGAAGCAGATCAAATATCACTCATCCTTATCGTCGCGATTTGCCAAAAGTGGCAGAAAAGCGACGCAAAATGGCAAAAATACAATACAAAAGAATAAAAAACGAAAGAGACTAAAAAAAGCAATACAACAAAAAAACTACAGTATGTAAAATATGAGACGTATAGTATTATTATTATTATTATTACTATATATACGTATAGTATATATTATTATTATTATTTACATTGCACAGTACAGAAGTAACAATGATGTTAGAAAGAATAGTCAGGTGTCTTCTGCCTCAGAACGTTACGGAACATCGAATTATTGAGACACTACTGGTTGGCAACATTGCAACAAAAAACAAGACCACAGTTGGCAACACTGTTCCGTTGAACCTGGTAGTCGCTAGGATCTCATTATCGCTTACCAGCATAATGCATATACATAGTATTAATATAGAGCCACCGACACCTGCGCTCTGGATCAGGAAGGAAAAAATGAACTGAATAAACACTTCTGCCCGTATGAATATGTCACACCTAGGGACGCCACCATGAGATTCCCGCAGCTATTCCAACGATAAAGGCAGGTGCGATAGTATATGCTCGGAGTAATAAATTTAAAAATGACAGGATATAACACGTGATCACGCGGACAAAAAAAGGTGAATTACCTTATGGCTTATGTGCGACACATCTCGGTGTTCTGTATCGACACCAGCATTATCATTGTGGTGCTTTCTTAAATTTACTTATTTTCAGTTTGCTGTAAGAATGAAGAATGAAGAAAACAAATACACGTAGCATTCGAGAAATCCTGCAACTGTCAAACTGTCAATTTCAATTGTCAAAATTACACAAAACACAAACCACACATCATAATCTCTATGCAAGAATAGTCAAGCAACCAAAATCTTCAGGTTAGTCAATACCAATTTGGTAAGATTACACAATTGCGCGTGACCAGATTTTTAAAACAATAATACGGGACATTTCAACATTTTCCTGAACGAAAAACAGAACTGCAAAATATAAAAACTGTTTCGTCCTAGATACTTATGTCTGAAAACTAACTAGATAAATAAATAACTTACATAATATGTACTGCACTCCAATTAAGCAGTCCTTTAGAATTAGAAGTCATTCACTGATATTTAGTAGTATTATAATTAGAGCCCGGAAGTTTGGCAAAATGCCTCTTTTTATCTACTGCATATATTGATAAACTTTTTCCGGATATACGTTTTTTATATTGTTTCGAATGTTTTAGAAGTCTTTTCATTTTGCCTATTTTGCCTATTTGGGACCCCACTGCCTATTTTTAATTATAATGCCTTTTTTTTTGCCTTTTTCAATGAAATATAACAATTTCTTTTAAAAAAATGTGTAGGATAAATTATTTTTCTCCCAAAAAATGTTGTTGGCATTTATTTTTCTTCCCTTTATTATGTGAATAATTTTCGCCTCATTAAAGTAATATTGAACTCAGGTATGTTTCAACATTGCTGAAGGAGAAAAGTGTGAGAAAAAAGTATTTCATGCTGATTTAGGATATTGCCTTTCCGATAACATTTCCTGATGAATACCTGTTGCAGAACACCTGCACAATTACGTCATCACATCCAGCGTCCGTGTCAGGAGGTTATTAACAAGAAACAGCACTAATGCCCAAGGGCCTTTGCATGCATTCCAAAATCAAGTTCTCTATCTTTAGTTTAGTTCTGAACTTTGGAGGGAAAGGATCGTGTTATTGTCATCATGCCGAAATTTAGTGTGCCATTAAGTGGTAAGTTACATGGTTACGTGCGTGAATTTGGTGAAAGCACATTTTCGACAGACGGTACTATTCTTCTCTGCAAGATATGTGAACAAACAATCAACCATGAGAAAAAATACTTTATATCTCAGCATGTGTCAACAGAAAAACATAAATCTGCAGCTGCTAAAATGATCGGACAGAAGAAGATATCCCTAATTTCAACAGTGGGCACTTCATCCAACAGGCAATCTCAGTTTTCTCTTGAACTGGGCAAAGCTTTCATGGAAGCAGGAATACCTTTCTGGAAAGTGGAAAACAAGTCACTGAGGCAATTCCTGGAGAAATACACTAAAGAAACGGTGCCGTCGGAATCTACGTTGCAGAAAACATATTTAAGCGTCTGCTACGAAGAAGCTCTGCAAAGAATTCGTGCTGAAGTTGGTGGAAAAAAGATCTGGATTTCAATAGATGAAACTACTGACGCTATGGGATGCTACATAGCCAACGTCATCATAGGAACTACGGAACCAACATGCAGAGAATCCTCGTCATTTCTTCTCACGTCAGAACAACTAGAGAGAGCCAATGGTTCGTCAATAGCTCAGTTATTATCAAATTCCCTACTTCTGCTCTGGCCAGATGGTGTACATCATGATGACGTGTTACTTTTTATCAGTGATGCAGCTCCCTATATGAAGAAGGCTGCCATAGCATAGAAAATTCTCTTCCCGAACATGCTTCATATCACATGTGTAGCCCACTCAATGCACAGAATTGCAGAAGTTAGGGCGTTGCACCCAGAAGTGGACAGGTTGATTTCGAACACAAATAAGATATTTCTGAAATCTCCCTCTCGAACCCTAAAATTTCAGGAAGTTGCGCCTGAGCTTAGTTTACCTCCGCAGCCAGTCTTTACGAGATGGAGAACCTGGATATCAGCAGCTATATATTATGCTAACAACCTTGAAAAAATCAGTGAGGTGATCGATGCTCTTCCAGAAAATGAAGCGGCTTCAATTCGTGAAGTGAAAAAACGCCTGTGCTATTCAGAACTGAAGAATGAACTGTCGTTTATTTTTGCACATTATGGTGCATTGCCAGAGACAATTACAAAGCTAGAAAAAAGAGGTGAGACTCTTATAGCATCCATGAAAATCTTCGAGGAATCTATGCAGCAGATGATGGAAGTGCCAGGAGAAAAGGGGTCAGCTGTTGCGGAAAAGTGCAAACGGGTATTGAGTGCAAATGAGGACCTGAAGCAATTGAAAACAATTTGTGATATTCTAAAAGGTGAAAATGCTGTTACCGAAATGAGTCCAGCTACATTAGCTTGTTTTATGTATGCTCCAATAACTTCTGTTGAAGTAGAAAGATCATTTTCTATTATGAAAAACATTCTCCCTGACAGACGACTATCAATGAATGTTGAGAACTTAAAAAATCACTTTGTAGTTATGTGCAATCAAGACGGAGAATATTGAAATGCTCTTCCCAATGTAGATTTTAACGTTTTGCCAGAGATTATAGATAAAAGTAAGCGACTTCCAAATGTGCCTTTTTTTGTTTATTTTGCCTTTTTTTAATTTTTAGTGCCTATTTTCCACATTATAAATGCCTTTTTGCCTGCCTATTTTAACGAAAATAAATGCCTGAACTTCCGGGCTCTGATTATAATAGTAGAAAAGGTGTATTGTTGCAGTAATTCTATGCCGAATACTCATTGTCATTTTGGCGTCCCGTTTCATGTTTAAAAAAATCGGGACAGAGACTAAAAAGGGGGGGAACTGTCCTGGCTAATACGGGACGTAGGTCATCTTACAATTGCGTCATAACACAAGGAAAGGGTTCAGTATCAAATTTAACATTTCAAATGTTGCCTAACAAAGTAAACGGAGACAATTTGGCGAAGTTGTTTTACGTATATATAAACTACATCCTATCATTAGAATAAATAAACAGAAACACCTAAGAAGAAGAGTAATCTTCATAATCTTCACTAAAAGAAGAGTTACATACATCTCTGGAAAATGAATGTCCACCTAAAAATTATATATTTCACACATAATTTCATTTGTCAGTAATTTATGTTAATTATTATAAGGGCGTTGAACATATACATATGCAGTGTTCTTTGAGGGAGCATCATTATCATGGGGAAGAATATGCCTCCTTTCCCCCCTCTCTTCCTGGAAAAAAATACTGTGGACATTAGATAGACACGCTCTTACTTGGGAAACTTCATATCATTTCTAAGTTTAGTAAAAAAACAATCCAGAATTTCAAAAGTGAATGTGAGAACATGATGAGTGATAACATTCTTTTTTTGTTTCTAAAACTTGGGGGAGAGGAGATGTTGCATTACCTGACCCTTACCATTGTTTACAACTTCTTCAATTCACATTTCTTGTTTTCTAATTGATTCTTACAGCCGCTCATATTCTTGTTACGTCATAAAGTAACACTTGTGAGACCTCTCGCCGCGAAGAAACAAGCTACTGTCAACAATAGCCTCACATTAAACACTACATATGCACTGCAAGCACGCAACGTTACGTTCTCTCCCCCCTTTCGCTAAGAACTGCTATTCATTTACACGCTTTCTTTCTTCAGGCCGCCATCTTGACAGGAACATGGCTATCGTGCAAGAGATGACGATTACGACGTCTTGAATACATCACAAGCGCGTCAAAAAACATAAGATGTTGCCAGATGAAGAAATTAAGTCGCACACACGCACCGGAAGCTCGAGACTCGCCGCATATCTTCACAATCTACTCTCATATGTATTAAAAGTATTTTTAAAACAGTTTATGCAGGGGGCTGGGGCGTGGATGTACGAGCCACATCTTACCTTATCAGCTGAGCTCATCTTTGAAGCAGGACTTCAACCATGCCACAATCAAAACAACACGTATTGTTTTTCTCTCGTAAAAGAATCGCATAATATTTTCTTCTCCCCTCTCCGTCTCTGGATTACGGAAGTTTCTCCAACCCTTTCCGCCTCACCCCCTCTTCCTTATCGGCGTCTCTGCTTCCATCCATGTTTCATGCGTATGAAGCTAGAGCCAGCGTGCAGTGTTGCCAACCAGCTGTCTGGAAATTAATCCAGAAGTTCAGCGGTTCGTTCGTCTCCAGCTTGATTCTTCGTTGATGTGATTTTTTGTTATCTATCGTCGCCTTTCTGCCACTTTTGGCCAATCGCGAAGATGAGGATGAGTGATGATATGATGAAACGGATGAAGGGACACTGACAATGAATACTATACCCAGACCGGGATTTGAACCCGGGACCTCCGGCGTCGTAGGACGCTGTGCTAACCACTCCGCCACGGAAGTCTTGGTATTGGACAACCGAAATAGACAGACAACATAAATAATCGCTGAACACCTATCGAGATATGAATAATTGGCTACGTGCATTGAAGGCCAAAGCTCTAATCTAATCTACCTCATTTACATTGCAACATCCCCGGAAGACACATGGAGAGATGTGAAGATAGGGCTTCACACATTCCCAATCTGGGCCATTTGAGGTGATGCGATCAGTACCACTCCCCGGTCGCCTTTACTCCTCCAGGTTGCTCCTTGGTGCCTATTTAGTAGAGCTGGGTGCACCCCAGAGCCGCTTCATGCAGGGACATTGGTGGAAAAATTCACACGTGAACTCACCCCAACCGGGAATCGAACCCTGGTCTCCTGTGCAGCATTCAGACGCTCTAATGACTAGGCCACTGCAACTCTTGATAATACTAAATTTATATTTGCTTTTTTATAATCGAAAATGGATTGTGACACTGCAAGGCCACTAAACAATTAAAAATATTGCTCAAGAATCCAACGCTCCTTGGGTATTTTAAAATGTAATTTTTCAGATTTCGAAATATCGGCATGATTCTTGTTTTACAAAAAGTCGTTTCAAACTCTTGTCAAAGAAAAATTAAGTGGTTCAATACACTGACGGTTCGCATCTGAAACTTTTTCTAATATTACACAATTGTTTCCATCTGTTGTAATCTGTGCCTTTAAAGAATTATGAGCCAACCTGATCCATAACCACCTTGACGCTTCCCACGGTAACTGATTTGAAAAACAGTATAAATAACTGAACCGTTAGAACGAGGACCTCGTATAATGTTCATTGAAGCAGAAGAGGTCCATTTTAAAAAATGTATTTCATGTAAAAGTGTTTACTGTTAGTCCATATATTTTTTGCACGTTTTAAAGTAGCTTCAGTTGCAAAGTTAAGGCATTATTGATATCGGCGACCATGATGTGTTATCTAAATTGATGATCACTACCTATACCCTGTCCCAACTAAATGTAGAGCAGGGCTGCGCATAGCGGTAGAGGAGGAGAAGGAAAATAGAGTGGTGAAAGCGCAGCGTTGCCAACGAAACTGTCCTGACCTTAGTCCTTACGCTAAATACACGGCTTGTCAAAATTTGCTCTTGCAGTTTTATCCCTAATATTTCCCTAAGAAATTCTTAAACCCAGCGTACGGACCTGGAGACAAAAATACGGTCCGTTTGCCATGTGCGTACGGTATTATCCTTTTTAAAAGTTTGCAACGCTGCATATCCAAGGAGGAAATCGGGTAACTCCCGTCGCCCATTACACAATCCCGTTTCTCTTGCTGTTCATTGGTGGAGCCGTCTCGCGTTAGTACTTGCGCAGAGACTTGTTCTCGTTCGCCTGGTCTACAGTTAGCTGGTACGGGGTTTAGTTCGTTCAGGTGCTCATTCGCTTGGCACAGTGATTGCTATTGAATTGTTATATTACGTCGCTTTTCTGCCACTTTCGCCTAATCGATGAGGATGGGTGATGATATGATGAAATTGATGAAAAAACACAAAGAACTCCAATGTCAGGCCAGGATTCGAACCTGTGAACCATGTCGTCGTAGCGCGATGTTTTATTGATTGTTTTTTTAGCAGTAGGGCACATCAGCATAGGCTATTTTTGCCCGTGACGCAATTCTGGAGTAAGTCCTTTAACTAATACAAAATTGAGGAAAGACCCCTAACAAGGGATCTTACTCGAACGTTAAATCATTCATTATTTACTTAACAAGAACTAAAACCAGGGTGCGAAATCATTAAAGACTGGTGGGGGGAAGAATATCTTAATCTACACCCATATACATATACAGGGTGTCTCATATGTAATAGCGCAAACTGACACAGGTGAAAGTACACGATAATAGAAGCAAAAAAAGTCTCAGTAAACATGGGTCTGCAAGCGGACAGTTTTCGATATAATCGCGAATGTGTGGTTACAAGCCGCCACTAACTTCATTGTTTGTAAACGTCGTCCAACAAGCAGTCATTGATTGCATTTTGTAAACACCGAGTGCTTTACTCCTTGCGCAGTCCGAGGTTTGCTCTTTGTTTACAAAACAGAACATTTTCGATAGTGTTGCCCACGAGACGAGACTTTGGCCTGTCTCGTCTCGAAAATATTCGTTTGTCTCATGACACATGGTCAATCTCGTCTCGTCTCGAATTTTTAAAAGCCTGTCCCGTCTTGTCCCGTGGACAACACTAATTTTCGAGAGGTGGCACGGCTTGTACCCACACATTCGCACACATTATTAGCATTTTACCAACTAGGACGACGTTTACAAACAATGAAGTCAGTGTGTATAACACACACACATGGGCGTCCGGAAGGGGGGGCAAGGGGGGCAAGGGGGGGCAGTGGCCCTCCCTGGAAAACGAAAGTCAACCAAAATTTACATATTTCACACATATAATTTAATTTCAGCCACAATAATGTGTGTTAATTATTGCACGAACATGATAAATTCAAATTTAAGCAATGTTTTATGAGGGATGAACACTATTATTGGTGAAAAAATGCCATGTTGGCCCCCCCCTTGGAAAAATATACCATCCTTGCCCCTCCCTGGAACAAATCCTGCGGACGTCCATGCACACACACACACACACACACATACATACATAAATTATTATGATATGGATATTTATAATGTTATTAAATATAAAAGTCAATTAATTACAAAATATTTTTGAAAAGCAGTATTATTAAATACACAAAGTAATTAATTAGTTACTTTTATATATATCAGATGTGTAAAGTAGGAAATAATTCCTTTACTAACAGGTTAAAGATTTCAATAAATTACGAAATAGTTTTGTTATGTACAAACTTTTGTTTAGTTTTTGTATTAATAAAAAACAATTATAATTTATAATTATGTTTGACTTGCATTCTTCTTTTATTGAACGCATATTGTTATTGGTGTAGACAGAGTAATAATCTCTTGAAAAAGAGAGTTAAGCATTCTTCACTCACTTTTTTGTGTGTTTTCGATATTATCCTTAGTAAACTACATAAGAAGTAAATGCTTATAAATATTTTGTTGTTACAAGAAAAACTCTCCTCCGGGAAATTTTTGGTGGGGGGGAGTTTTGAGGTCACGATTGTTGGTGGGGGAAATCCCCCCTGTACCCTCCCCAGGATTTCGCACCCTGACTAAAACTATACTACCTCTGAGGACTAAAACCTGCTTACTTAATATGTTAAATGCGGAGGATGCAAAAGGGCACTCAGCACATGCAAGGACAACACAACCCCACAATGGATTATCGTGAGTCCAAGTGCCCGGGGTACAGTCATTGTGTAGTGAGGTTAACTTTAGGGTGCCCACCACCCCTTACACCGCTCGCGCCCTGTTCTAACCACTCGGTTTGGCACAGGGATGAAGGTGCTAACATTCAACGGTGCAAAGTAATTTTATAAACCAATACAGCAGAAGTAATTTAAAAAATCATAACTAGAGCTCAGAAGTTGAGGAAAAATCCTTTTTTTCCTGTCCGAAGACGAGGCCCAACATAATATATGTTCATTTTAGGTCATTGTAGGCCAGAAGAAGGTGGGTTTTATTTGTCCTTTTTTGCCTTTTTCGGCGTTTTTTTGGCTTATTGGTCCTGTTTAGCCTTTTTTTAGGTCTTAACGGCTTTTTTTCAACTTCACCTTCTTTCGACTACGTTGTTACTGCACATTCTCAATTCGAATCATCATCAGTTCATCGCCTCTTTATATATATATATATATATATATATATATATATATATATATATATATATATATATATGAACCATCCCTGAAACAAGAGAGAAACATTTTTGGACGACTGAAGCAGGTATGGCACAAGATCCTTTAACCGTAACTTGTCTGGAAGGTTGCAAATATGATTCTTCAAATATGATTTTTCAAATTATGTTAATCTAAAAAATATATAATGTCTGAAAGAAGATACATTTCATTCATATTGTTTTTTCGCACTGTGTGTTCCATACCACCAGAATTCTGATTTTTTTATTCATTAAATATGTAATTAAAACTGAAGTTATTAATTAATTTGGATCACATTTATACGTCCTTTTTTTATATTTATAGGTATTTTTTTGGCAATTTATAGGTCTTCAACTTCCGAGCCATAATCATAACACACTAATTGGACGACGAGTGACACACACATGTAAATTCCCACACATGGTGAATATTGTCAGAGGTTGGCAACCCACGCAACCAGCACACAACATACTCAGCATCACGTCGAGCTCGGCTCACTCTCTACGTCTCCCACTCCTAATTGATAACTTCCGGTGCTCATTGTTGCGCGGGAACAATTGGGCCTTGGGTCATAATCTTCCTCCCAGCGGGGGGTTCGGAAAAGAAAAAGAGTTCGCTCGTTTCAACGCGTCCACTTGTGGGTGCATTGCTTGTAATGCTGCGTTTTCTTTTTTTTGTATATAACTTAATGGGCCGCTATTAATACACTACAACGCCTGCAATGATATAGTGGCACAAAAAGATCGTCAGCTTATTCAGTCCTATTCTTGCTTGTTCGGAATGAATGGGAAGATTTCTCGATCGACCTAGTAGGCCAATCCGCTGAACACTCTTTTGGTTGCAGACCCGGGTTTCATAACGCGGCTGCGTCATGGGATTTGGGGGGGGGGGGGAGTGAGGACAAAATTTTATACCAATTCTATATATCGTAACGAACCGTCAAGTTCGTGGGATCTTACGAGTACCTAGAATGTTAACCAATTAATCAATGGGTGATGTAAGTTACTCATCATTCATCCTCTGATGAGAGCACTCGTCATTGGCGTGACGAGTTAACGCTTGGCAATGCGAAAGGTACAAAATCAAACTAAGGAACTAAACTGCAGAAAAGACAATGGTCACTCGTTGGGTTTTGTGAACCTTTGAACCTGAATCATGGCTGGGTGTTAGGATAATTACCTGTCTATCTGAAGAATTAGGCTGAATCGAATATACGAAGTCCTCTGTTGGCTTCTCAATTTGTCGACCAGAGCGTCGTCTCACTTCTGCCCTACTGCTCTCCTAACCACTTCTCCCTTCTCAACTCCAATCCAAAAGTCAGTCCCCTCTCAGCTTGTCTTACCTCTATATCACTAGGCCATCGAGCTCTTCCTCCATGCGGAATCGTGTTTTTAATTGCCACTATGCAAACCGCCGACTCCATAGGCAGAAGAAACTACCTGTTTCCTGAATGGCTCAGGAGGTTTGCATAGCACAACACAGTGCATTGTTTACATGCCTCAGAGGCTGAGACAACTGAGAAAAACAAGTGAATGCCCTGGTCAACGTGAAGCATTCAGACAGACTTTATAAAATAAACATATAATCTTAGGGATTGATACGATATCGTTTCGTTTGATTGTCTTGTTATTGACTTTTATTTTTTTTTTATTATGTACAGTTTTTCTACCTACCTGTGGGTGATCGCGGCGATAGGGTTGAAATGAAACACCACCTCTTATGCCTTTAGAATCGGTTTGGATGGAGGGAGGGCGCGTTATTCGCATTAATACAAGGTTTGTCCAGCAGACAAGCTATGAAGAATAAGGTTCAGTACACTAACAATGACAGTGAGCCTGAGCAGCTTTTTACGTTTTATGTTAGCAAACATGAAAGTGAGCCTAAAGTACCTAACATATATTGCTTAAATATGTTTATTATATTGTTCCCCAAATTTTGTCTCACCAAAATAATTTGAGTTAATAATTCGGCATAAAGGGGTGGACGAATGTTCTACCTTCTTGGGGGGAGTGCGTCATAGGCCTTTGGGGGGGGGGATTGGCACCCCTGCCCCCTCTCACACACATACGATATACACATATACATACATACATGGTGTTTGTTGGTTGGTAATTTATTTTTTATAAACAGTTTGTTCGTAATTTTGGTTTAAATTTTCAGGGTGGGTGTTGCTCCAGTTCCTTGGTAAAATTCAAGCCGAAATCTATGTTCACAAACTAAAAGAATATCATTCTGCTCTTACTTTGAGTGTTTGTGAAACCCCGTGAAATTGACGTTAGGTGGTTTACGCACGCAGGGACCAATGGCGAATATTTGAGGCAAGCAAAGGCACATTCAGGGCTCTGTAGAGACAAGATGTGAGCGAAGTATTGGAAAAATAATAACACGCATGTTTTCAGGTAACAAAGTTTCTCAACATAAGCATCAATTAGCAACGGGGACGAGTTAATGTTTGAGGGGGAAATGCGATTGACTGTGTGAATTGATTTATTTTACTTAGCTTTTCTACCACGAGTGGCTAACCGTGAAGTTATGGATGAATAATGATACGATGGAGTGGATGGAACACAATCACAAACGCATAGTATTGATAGCACACACCACAAGACCACAGAGCATAATATTGCCTAAGAGGCCAAACTAAAGCCGGGATTCGAACCTGGAACCCCTGGCACTGTGCTAACCGCTCCGCCACGGAGGTCGTCCTTTTTTGTCATATCTTTATTGAAATATATATTCTTGTGCATGTGTGTGTCTGTTTTTTCCCTTATTTGGGAAAGAAGGAATGTGCAAGAGGGTTAGCGATAAGCGCTTAGTTGAGATGACGTCAGCGGCTCGCTTGCTGATTGGAGGTTTCTGGAGTTACGACACACTCCCAAGCTGCAAATGCACAACAACCAGAAAAGGTACGGAAACAACCTCACTATAGAAGTAACTTTAGAAGGTTGCTGTCCTCCCTACTCCGTGATAACACGAAGCGGAAGCAGTAATAATTAGCCCAACTGTAACGACATAACAACCAGTGGAAATAAACTTTCCAAAGGGTAAGAACTGTTTGGGAACCAGGCGAAGAAAGGGGGGAAAGTAGAATGTGAGAATCTTCCATTTTGATATCAGTTCTGAACACAATCTGACCACCATACACACCACGCTCTGGAATCATAAACTTTGGAATTATATTCCTCCGCAACCTCGGGCGAAACTGCGCTCTCAGTTACTGACGAAAATTCTTGCATATATACTCACACACGGTACACACATTCTCCAAAAAGCCCAGCTTCCAATCCATGCATCACGCAACTCATATATCGGACCAGAGGCAGCTTTATAGCTGTGTAGATTGTTACCCAGCATGCAAAGGGGCTTCAAAAGAAGACAACCATCACAGGCACTAAAAGAGCATTGCGGGTAAAGACGGCGTATCAAATTCCAGGGAACTGTATCGTGCGATCTTTCGGTTGGGCTATTAAAAATGAAGTTCCCGCCGAAGAGTGACCCGGAAGAATAAAGCAACCTAACCAGTAGGCCCCGTAACTAAGGCACAGGGTTCGTTTTTTCATCCTGGAGGTGGTCGAACGGGTTACGCACATACAAACGCACACATTGTTTTGTAGCTGGCGAATCCAAATCTGCTTCTGTCCAATTCAGACCTGGACAGTCTCTGAAAAGGATTAGGAGTGGAAATTATAAGCAACAAGTTCAAGCTTGTTTCTCCAATCCCACTTTACGCACAAGGAGCCGCGGTGATCAACTCTGTAGGGCGTCTGACTGGCACGCTGTTCGATTCCCGGGTTGGGTGATCTAAGTCCGACCTTGTCCCCAGCGACTCTGGGGCTCACCCAGCCTCAATTAAATGGGTACCGGGCATGGGGAGGGAGTAAAGGCGGCCTGAGCGTGGTGCTGATCACATCACCTCCAACATGGATAGAATGTGTGGGGCGCTACCCCCACAACCCCTATAAGCCTCATGGCATGGTACAAAGTGCACGGGGAACTTTACCCTTACTGTATCCACAGATAAGCTAATCGGGGCGAGTGAAATCAGTGCCACTGTCCCGAATCGGGAGTCGAACACGAACCCATTATCAACGCCAGATAAAAGTTTAGTAACGGTAGACGGGAGGGGGTACGCAAAAGTTCTCACAGGTTCGAAATTTAATCAGAATATTTTTGTATGTGGTAATAACAATCCCATTATATTTATATATTGATAGTCAATATATATTTTCATTTGCGGAGCCACGTTTCTAGGTGGACTGGGCCCCTCCTGTCCCCTTTTTAGAGTAACTACTTCAGGAATCTTTTATTACAAGGCGCTAACGAATTATTTAGCTGTGGTGGAGGTACCAAAAACAGACCTGATAAGATGATTTCGTAATAGTTGCTTCTACTAGTTTTGCATATTTGTTAGCACAACGCGCTACGACGCCAAGACGCACGGGATCGAATTCCGACCTGGGCATAAGTGTCCCTTGTGAGTGTCCCTTCATCAATATCATCACTCATCTTCATGTCCGCAATTAGCCATAAGAGGTAGAAAAGCGAAATAAAATAAACCAAATCAATTACTCAATCAATTTTATTAACAGAAAAGATTATAGCTTTTGTTCACAATGAAGGAAAATTCCAGTTCAGCGTACCGTTGCATACGGTCAGAAAAAAGCACAGAGAGTGTGTGTGTGTATCTACATCACACTGACCCCCACACATTCCTTCTTGCTTTGCCATTAGGTTTGTCATCCCCCATATCATTCTTTTCCTTCATCCCTCTTCCCTCATTTCGCCCCCGGAGACCACGGATGGGAAGAGGGGAAGATGAAGACCCGCTGTCATGAGGCAGGGATTACATCTAACAAAACCCTCAGGATTTCTCTAATTGCTCAGTTTCTGGAGCACGGACGGAATGTTTTGTTCCGAAGGGAGGGGGGGAGACAGGCGGGGGTCAGACAGGCATCCTATTGATCTTACGTCACGATCTGGTTTGGGCAAGTGATCCTACATATGCACACACGTAATCCTCGTAATTTGATTGCAATGATTCTTCTTTGGTTTGCGTTTCGCTACAAGCTGCTAAAACCCTTAAAACACTTTGACCTCTTTTATGTAAAGAGATCCAGTCAGTAGGGCGTCTGACTGCCACATGGGAGACCCGGATTCGATTCCCGGGGTGGGTGATTTCAGGAGGTAATTTTTCCTGCAATGTCCGTGCAAATAAGAACCTTGGGCGAACCCTCGTCGGTAAAGGCTGTCGGAGGATTCCTCTGATCACATCACCTCCACTAGTGGGCAAGCTTGAGAATGATGGCGCCTCCGTATGCTTTACGGCATGTCGCGCTGTGCAAGGAGTAGTTTTTTTTTTTTTAAATGCCACTCGATATTCAACCAGTTCCGTGTTAGATTCCTGGAAGCGAGTGAGATATAAGGTATATATTTATTTCCTAGCATAAATGCGAATATTAGGGGTAAAAGAGTATGTTGTAGTATATACATTTTTGGTGACGTTGCCATTATAGGTGGATTTTTAACTGCTATTAAGCTAGCTAATAAACGTATTGCCAGGATTCGATACCCAATGGAAGCAATTAGTGGTTTGGGCTTCTCTATAAGCTGTAGGTCCAGTCCCGATTAGCCTACCTATGCTTATAGTGGACCCAAATCGAATTTCATACTACGATGTTTTCTCTAATCAGTGCAATGTTTCTGCATTTTTGTACAGGTCAGATCTTCATCAAACTTCCGTCAGTAAAATTCGCATTCAAAAGTAATATTGTATTCCCAATGCGCTTATCTGTTTCTTTTCTTAAAAGACTCAGGATTTTTTCTCATAATTAGGAAGTGTGGTATTTGTACCGGCGACCTGGAACCACTGCCAACCGAGATAGAAAAGGCACACCTCACCGAAGAGGAATTCTCTAGACTAGAAGATCCTGTTGCGAGATGCACCCCCTCCTCCCGAGCGGGGGTACGAAATCTTTTGTATCTCCAAGGCAGGGCTTGCTGGTCGTAAATCCAGGGCAAATTAACGTTTTGTAAACAAAGGTCGAGGCATCCCGAGAGATTTGAGACGAGCAAAAACATCTGAAGAAACAACGACAGACAATGTCCATAAAGCAGTTTGTAAGATGCGTGCCTCCGAGATCACTCTCCGAGATGAGTCTAACCCGGTGCCTGTCTGCGGTTTAGTTCAAAAATAGGGATGCATTTCCCTCTCTCCCCTCCCCCGTCCCACCACAGTTCGCTTTGTTGGTTTCTATTTCAACTCTTCCCCTAGCAACTTCAAACACTTTTTTTTTTTTCGCAACTACTTCCTAAAGAGACAAGTTTGGTATTTTCCTTTTGTTCGAGTGTCAAATCTGAAACCGGCTATTCTCATATTTCTCAACACTACTGCATCCTTTTATCTGAAATAAATTAATTTACTTATCTCTTGTAGCAAGTCTCCGTGTCGGTAGTGATTTATCAACCCCCGCAAATTTCATAAAGAACCAACTTATGTAATTTTGGCGCCAAGTTTACCATTGCATCCCCTAAAGTACACTTCCAGATGAAAAATTCTGAATAAACCCCTGCGTGGGGGAGTAGTGTTACAAACAGTATTTGTTTCTTTTTTGTGTTTGTGTATGATTCTGTATGCTTGGGTTTCTTCCATGGTTCTGTGTAGTTTGAGAGAGCCAAAAAGATTTGAACTTTCATCCCTCCCCCATGCGACGAGGGAGGAAGTATAAATATGGCCTCCGACAGAGGACCAGAGTGTTATGAACCGGAGCAGAAGGGAGAGTGATCTTCGGTCTCCAGTGGCCTCCCATGAGAAAGAGCATCCCGAGGCAGTTCTGCCGATGCTTAGCTTCCACTTGGCAGTTCTGCCGATGCTCAGCTTCCACTTGGCAGTTCTGCCGATGCTCAGCTTCCACTTGGCAGTTCTGCCGATGCTCAGCTTCCACTTGGCAGTTCTGCCGATGCTCAGCTTCCACTTGGCAGTTCTGCCGATGCTCAGCTTCCACTTGGCAGTTCTGCCGATGCTCAGCTTCCACTTGGCAGTTCTGCCGATGCTCAGCTTCCACTTGGCAGTTCTGCCGATGCTCAGCTTCCACTTGGCAGTTCTGCCGATGCTCAGCTTCCACTTGGCAGTTCTGCCGATGCTCAGCTTCCACTTGGCAGTTCTGCCGATGCTCAGCTTCCACTTGGCAGTTCTGCCGATGCTCAGCTTCCACTTGGCAGTTCTGCCGATGCTCAGCTTCCACTTGGCAGTTCTGCCGATGCTCAGCTTCCACTTGGCAGTTCTGCCGATGCTCAGCTTCCACTTGGCAGTTCTGCCGATGCTCAGCTTCCACTTGGCAGTTCTGCCGATGCTTAGCTTCCACTTGGCAGTTCTGCCGATGCTTAGCTTCCACTTGGCAGTTCTGCCGATGCTTAGCTTCCACTTGGCAGTTCTGCCGATGCTTAGCTTCCACTTGGCAGTTCTGCCGATGCTTAGCTTCCACTTGGCAGTTCTGCCGATGCTTAGCTTCCACTTGGCAGTTCTGCCGATGCTTAGCTTCCACTTGGCAGTTCTGCCGATGCTCAGCTTCCACTTGGCAGTTCTGCCGTGGGGCTCAAGTTAGAGGAATGTAAATAATGTAACTCAGCGAATTATTGGAAGAATCCGAGCCTTGTTTGTTGAATTGTAAATAAATGTATAAAGCCCATTTCTGCTAGTTTTCAGCCATCACACTGCAACATTAATTCAGTAAGTTCTTGCCTGTGATTGATTCTTTGGTTCCGAGCGCTCTGGTGAGGAACGGGATGGAACCCAGGACTAACGAGCCTATTTAGTTGTTTATTTGGGTTTTTCCTGCCAGAAGCGGTAAGGTGTTTCTAGGTTCCAAACCCAACCATAAACATTTTATTGCTTTTCTTCATGGATTTCATCAATTCTGGAGTGATGATACACTATTCTAGTTCGGTTGAATGACTGTGGTAACGTTTATCCTAATTTCATCAATTCACCACTCATCCTCATCGTTGCGATTAACCTAGAAGGTAGACAAGCGACTAAAATAACCAAATGCAAACAATTATGTTTTGTCATGGGCTCATCATAGGTCACACGCAGTTGTCAAATCTACTGTAAGCACATACTTTGCTCCGACTCGATGTTGTGACAAGGGAGCTTATGTTGTTCCCAGGACCGGATTAACCTATGGGCAACTGGGGCAATTGCCCCAGGGCCCCCACCAAAATGAAGCTGTGAAGGGCCTCCACCAAAAAATATTTTAACCAGCTGGCTATGCTTGTGAAAAATTACATAAGAAGTTGTACTTTAAAAATAAAAAAAACTTCAATATTGTCGTATGTCTACACTCTTCTGGATCCAATTGTATCACAGCTCTCAGTCGATGTGTTTGTAGATATCTGAAGCTCAGTATACTTTATACGATGGATTGATTTGGCTGTGGTGTAGAAATAAGGCATCAAACAATCAATTCTCAGATACGATTAAGATAATAAATAATCCTACGAAGTACATAACTTCCTTTAGTTAATAACATCAAAAATGAAAATTAGTGATAAACAGGTTTCGTGCTGCCATGGGGGGCCCCCACAAAACATTTTGCCCAGGGGCCTCCACAAACCTTGCTACGGCCCTGGTTGTTACTAGAACGTTTGCGTTTTGAGATTGCCACCCGCCCCAGTACTCCTCGAAGATGATTGGCGGATAGAAATAGCTCTCAAGGTCACCCGCAATAAGATATGTTGGCATGTAGTATAACTCGAAAGTATAAAATCATGAAGGTTATGGACGATATAAATCCAACTCGTCCACACGGATAACAAAATCATCAGCAAGGACTAGCACTAAAGGTGTAAACGGTAAATTTGACTACCGTACTAATCCTTTATACCTCAAAATTATATTGTTTAGGGAGAGGAAAATTCAAAAACAGCTGCCTTAGAGTAGGCCTAAGGTCCAGCCGAGCCTCAAATATTACAATCTGCAAACTGATAATGTTAGTGAACAAGTCGGTGGAAAAATTCAACTTCAGTTTTGGAAGATTTGAAAAAGTTCGACTACACTCAGCTTTTCACACGTTTAAAATTCTCTATCAGAATCTCAAACAATGCTTCAACAATGATGAACAATACAGAGGGAGGAGGGGAGGGCCTCAGCACACATTCTCGGCGTGCACTACATAATATAATACGATCTGATAGCGAGGGAGGTTAATATATTCGTGCAATAAATTACAACCGTGTGTGTGTTGCAAAAGTTCACCGCCGGGAAGCGACTCAACATGGCGATTCCAGCCACCACGTATCTCTCCAATATGCCGCCCTGCCTTCCTCCCCCTCCCCCAACAACCCCCCTTTTGCCTATCCCATCGTGTTCAATGTAAATGCCACATCGTGGAGTTACAAGTTCATTAGTCAATGACGCTAATGACAGGATGCCATGCGAATTGTCGGGTGTATGGGCGGGCGGAGTCAGTGGTCGTTTGTCCCTGTTTAATTTTGCTAGTGGACATGGAACAAGACTGGACAGGTATTGTAATGAAGCGATATAGATTCAGACGTCACAGAGAGGAGGGGTTAGGTGTTACAGCCTTTTGGAAAGGGGATGGGGGTGCTGGGATAATGTCGGGTATGAACCGCGGTAGATAGGGTGAAGCACCAGCCTGGCTGTGAAGTATTAGCGAGAGGAATGGTTTTCAACCTGTTGGTCGCGGTACCATTAAGGGGTTGCGAATGAAATAGAAAGGACTATTGTGTGGGGCCTTTTCCAGAAAATGTTTTCCAGTTTCGCATAACCGGGTTGACACTGTAACTTTGTAATATCCTCCTTAAGGTTCCTCCTGAAGTACGGCTACAGATCCTGGATCATACACGAATAGAAATGTAATTCAAAATGGAGGCTCGACCAGGACACGAACCAGGATCTCTGGCATACCGTGCCATTGTTCAACCAAATTGAGCTACCGACCCAGCCCTGGTTTTACCCTGATTCTTCGCTTTCGCTATTTTTTACCTGCGTGACATTACCCCTCAAAATGTGTTCTAAGTCCATTTTAAGGTCTGGTATAATCGGACCTACAGTTTCAAGTAAAACAGGAACCACTGCACAATGTGTCTTCACTGTGAATCAGCGTTTAACCGTAATCACCTAGTGATTGAGCCACAATCCTCCTTCCCAAATTTACCTAAAAATTTTCACAAAAGGCTCAATTTATGCTCATTTTAGCTCTAAATTTACCCGAAAAACATCGTAAAATTTCCTACGTCGTGAATTTTCGGCTAATCGACACTGGACCTACAGTTTAAGGTCCTGTACGAACCACTATGTGCCTCCACTGGGTATCAAACTGGGCCAGTTGTTTACAATTCAGCGACGTTATGACAGGGGAGGCCCTCCTATATCCTGAGCACCGCATGTTCTGCAATAACTCAATATTAACTGTTCAGAGTTTTATAACCATACTTTGTCAACTGATTGTTTGATAATTTGGTTTATTTTACTTAAGATTTCTGCCACTTTTGGCTAATTGGGAAGATGGGATGAGTGATGATACGATGAAATTGATGAAGGGACACTGACAAAGAACACCCATGCCGGGATTCGAACCCAGAACACCTGATTAATATTAACTGTGACTGTGAGCGATGATGTCTTACATTATTACATAAACTCCTATGTTTTAGGACAGTGTGTCCTTATAACGATCTGGTAATCGTAGAGAAGCGCAAATAGCAGATTCCTTCTTGAAGATTTGCAAACGGACGTGGAAGTGGGGACATTCATACACACACATATATATGACGACGACCTACCTATGTAATTGTATGAACCGTCAACTTGCCAAAGTCTTAGGCGATCCTCAGGATTCGTTTGGCAATTGGACCCGTGGTAAAAACAAAAGAATGCCTTAAGTGCGTCAGACAAAGAACATCGAGGAAATACGTCCCAAAGGAACGCAACGGTGACGGAAGACAGAAGCCTAGAAGTGCCTCTCCCCACCAATAAAAACCTCGCAACAAAAACTCTAATAACGGTAATTAATTGTTTTAATAAGGAACAAATACCAGGCGACGTGAAGACAATGTTAGAAGACTTCCGCGCTCAATTAAAGCCAAAGATTTCCACGATTCAATTTTTCACCCCCCCCCCCCCCTTCTTTTTGCCCCCGCTGATGAAACGCACACCTGCGATATTACTACCGTTTTATTTTCAGAGTCAGGCTGAAACGATTAGAAGGGTATTCTTGGGCCGTCAGATATAATACGGTGCGTAGAGAGTCGTGCATTGTAGTTTCTTTTATCCGGCTAGTAAATTTCTGAGAAGCTCTTCTGGAGACGTTCCAAACTTGTTTTGGCACGTGGGGGGATTTTGCGCCGATGCAACAATCCTGCATGGTACGGTTGTAACTGCGCACGCGCGTAGCGGCCACGGTATAGTTTGTAAACAGGGTCGTTCTGGGCTTACTGGTGCTCTCCGCGTAATGTTTTTCTGGGACAATGGATGTCATGCCGACGGCCGTTGGAACGGGATTCGACATTTCTATTACAGACAAGGTACAGTCGAACGCAAAAGTGCGCTGAGGTCAGATGTAGAGAAGAGGTAGACATGAAGTTCTATAAATGACGGCTCTATCCTGCAAAATAGGCAACCCAGAACGCACAACAAATTGACATGTTGCATTAGTGTAAGGATGCTGCAAGAATTTCTTTCGTTTACATTTAATATTTACTGTATTATAATATCTGCTTTGTTTTTCCTTTTTTCTTGCAATCGAGTCAGTTTCTTCTTCATATCTGCAAAGGACTGTGAGAGTTCACAGACATCGTCGACAAAGTCTGGATCCTTTTCTATTGAAGTCCGGATTTCGCCCTATAAGTTGCAAACTAGATCCATAGTGATGAGGAAGAGGGTTGGGTACAAAATACAACCCTGCTTCATTCCCGTGTTGATCTTTATTGGGTCAGTTTGCTGTTGCGAACCATTTGACACCCGTAGCCTATCCGTCGTGGAAGCTTCTTGCAAGTTCTACAATCTTTTCCGGCATCCCATACTTTACTAAAGCCTTCCACATCGACTCACTTTCGAGGGAGTCAAAGGTCTTTAGAAAGTCGACAAATGCGAGATACAGTGTTGCATTTAACTCCTTGCACTACTCCAGTATTATACGCAGACTACTGATTTGGCCACTGCTGGATATGTTTCTCCTGAAGCTTGCTTGTTTTCTTCTGGTCCGTACGATCCTATATCCGAGCAAGATCCTCGAAAACACTTTGCTTGTTACGGATAACAGAGTGATACCTCTCCAGTTGTCACAGGTAGTCAAATCTATTTTTGGAAATTTACCAACAAGTCTTCTTTCAATCATCTGCAATCCCTCTTAACTTTCTTGGCACGATGTTCCTAATAGTTTGACTAAACTATTGTGAAAAATTCACGTTCTTTGTTTTGTTTTTGACTAAATGGTACCTTGAACATATTGCAGTAAATATTGGGCATCCTGAATATACCAGGCTTCCCTGTCGGTTTATAATTAATGTTCTATATTATTGCACAATGCACATCGACCACGCACTCTAGACAAACACACACACAGTGTCACAACTTACACAAATGGTTTTCTACATAACCCTTTCCCCTTTGCGGAACATGTACTGAAAATCTCCCCCTAACAACTTGGTTCTCCATTTTGCTAAATAGCACTTTTGCAAGTAGAACGTGGACGGAAAGAGTAAAGAGACAGAGAAATAGTTGAATCTAGCGCTTTATCTCTCTCTCCAATCAAACACACACTTCAAGAAAATGGAGACCAAAGCAATTGAAATCAATTTCCCCAAAGTATAAACTGCCCGATTAATTACAATTTCTTTAAGCACCTGGAACCAATTACAGATATTGCCGTCAAGATTTGTGTGTGTCTACCATCCCCCCCCCTCTCCTTTACTGCATGACGGTGCACCTCCTCATCTGAGACTTCAGTCCTTGAGGAAATTAACTGCCAGATCCATTACTTAATGTTACAACAGCGACAGCTCTAAGTGACTGGTTACCCCCCCCCCCCTTCTTCCCCTTTACCTCTTGTCCAAAGAGTGGAAAATATATATATTTAAGCGGCTCTTCAAGCTTGAAAATAGGCTCTAGAGGGCTGGGGGAGGAGGGTATACACACATCCAGACTAAATCGCCTTCCCAATAAGCATTGCTGGCGATTCATACTCTTCTATCCGAGGGGTTGAATTAAGCGCGGTGCGTTTCGCAACCAGGGGACACTTCATTCGCTGTGCTTGTAATGAGCCCCCCCCCCCCCCCCCGCTCCAAATGTTCTTCGCGGGACAAATATGGAATTGGACGCTTTCGAACTCTTCCGTGACAGTCGGGCGTGAGCATGTGAGACACGCAAGTGTCATCTTTACCCCCTAGCCATCCCCTATGGGTCTTTAAATCTCCTGGTCAAGTTTGAAGCTAATAGATACCCGTCAGTGTGTGTTGGTGGGTGCCTTGGTATTTATTCTCATTCGTGGATTTGGCATTAGTCTTCCAATCATGCTGCAAGAGATCACATGGTGTGTTTTCAGTGTCGTGGACACCGATTTTAAATTAATACAATTTAAATGACTTTACTCATAGCTCTATCTTCGTGACTCGCTGTGTTGAATTTCTGTCCGTTTCTGCATGTTTCGTATTCAAAATATTGATTCCTTCTTTGCCTTGTCTTCTATAAAAAATAGACTCATCGTCATAATCTTTTCAACCCTTCCCATTCCTATTATTCTCTTGATTCCACATTTGTCCTCCTCTGTATATCTTCCCTACCACCTATACCCTGTCCCGGGTATCACTGGAGTAAGGGAACGTAAAGAAGTCTATGCGCAAGCAGCGCCTCGAGAGGGCTCGACGAATGAACGCGTACGAGGAAAAGTGAGTGCACGAAGAGGAAAATTCGGCTGCAGCTACGAACCGTTAGCGCCAGTGGGTACGTCTTCGCTCCACCCACTCGCTTTCTCCCCTTCTCTACCGATATGCGCGACCTTGCTCCACAGATTCCCAGAACAGAGTACACATTTCATTCGTGGACTTTAGTAATCTGTTCTACTACCTCTTGATATGCTCCCATTCTACCTTAGTTCTTCTACTTCTATCATTTTTTCTGCTTTCTTATTATTCGTTCTATTTTCTATTTTTTGTTTTCTTATTATCCGTTCTGTTTTCTATTTTTCTGTTTTCTTATTATTCGTTCAATTTTCTATTTTTCTGTTTTTTTTGTTATTATTCTTCCTGTTTTCTATTTTCCTGTTTTCTTATTATTCGTTCTATTTTCTTTTTTTTCTGTTTTGTTATTATTCGTTCTGTTTTCTATTTTTCCTCTTTTTTGTTATTATTCTTCCTGTTTTCTATTTTTCCTGCTTTCTTATTATTCGTTCTGTTTTCTATTGTTACTGTTTCCTTATTATTTGTTCTGTTTTCTATTTTTCTTATTATTCGTTCTGTATTCTATTTTTCCTGTTTACTTATTATTTGTTCTATTTTCTATGTTTCCTGTTTTATTATTATTCGTTCAGTTTTCCATTGTTCCTGTTTCCTTATTATTCGTTCTGTTTTCTATTTTTCTTATTATTCGTTCTGTTTTCCATTGTTCCTGTTTCCTTATTATTCGTTCTGTTTTCTATTTTTCTTATTATTCGTTCTGTTTTATATTTTTCTTATTATTCGTTCTGTTTTATATTTTTCTTATTATTCGTTTTTTTCTGTTTTTCTTATTATTCGTTCTGTTTTCTATTTTTCTTATTATTCGTTGTTTTCTATTGTTCCTGTTTCCTTATAATTCGTTCTGTTTTATATTTTTCCTGTTTTCTTATTATTCGTTCTGTTTTCTATTTTTCCTGTTTTCTTATTATTCGTTCTATTTCTCCTGTTTTCTTATTATTCGTTCTGTTTTCTATTTTTCCTGTTTTCTTATTATTCGTTCTATTTCTCCTGGTTTCTTATTATTCGTTCTGTTTCTTTCTGTTTTCTTATTATTCGTTCTGTTTTCTATTTTTCCTGCTGTCTTATTATTCGTTCTGTTTTCATTATCCTGTTATACATTTCCCCATTTTTTTAAAAGTTTCTGAACAATGTTACAATTGAAACATTAATACGTATATTACAGGCATAGATAGTCGTATCTAAGGGTAGGATTTAAACTATTATAATTTGTTTATTAATCAAATCAATAATTAATCTTTTCATTACATTACTTGGGAGAAATTTAAAACAAAATATTTACGGTTTATACGCATAATGAAGGATCACGTATTCTTCAATTAGAATACTGTAAGAAAGAAAAAGGTTCCCAAATAAAAATTA
This sequence comes from Lepisma saccharinum, assembly GCF_977018435.1. Taxonomy (NCBI): domain Eukaryota; kingdom Metazoa; phylum Arthropoda; class Insecta; order Zygentoma; family Lepismatidae; genus Lepisma; species Lepisma saccharinum. Next base: position 32,182,513 of record NC_139245.1, on the reverse strand, counting down.
AATATCAAAGTATGATATGGAGAAACAACCCAAACAGGTAAAGACAAAGGCAATCTAAAAACTTTGGGCCTCCCCGATGGCGTAGTGGTAACGTCGTCGCCTTGTAATCAATGGGTTCCGGGTTCGATATCCGGTGGAGGCACATAGTGGTTCAGATTCCACTTTAAACTGTATATCTAGTCACGATTAGTGCATAAAGTGGACTTACAACAGCAAGTCTAGTCCACTGCTATTATTTTCTTCATAACCTAAGCATGTTTTAGAATTTGTCATGGAAAAAATATACTGTATTGGATTTGATTGATTGTATGTAAATCCATATTTTTGATAGATTTTTATAAAAGTTGAAAATTGAAATAGGAACGCACTTCTACAACACACATAATCAAAAACTTAATATGCTGATCAAGGCAGAAATTTATTTTAATCTAAAACATAAACTAAACGTTACGTTTCAACCTTCTAGCAAGGTCTATGATTTACGGCCATGACTACAGGACTTTCTAACATTGTAGTGGCGCCTTTTTGTCAGCGAGCCTATACTGCGTCTTTGCGCATGCGCGCTAACAACATGGGCGGATCTTATTCTGCCACGTCATAATTTATACTCGCTACCAATATCCGCATAAGAACGAGCAGAGATGTGCCGGAAATAATCAATATCTAACCACTAACGAAACAAAAATAAATACCTGTTACTTTTTCTCTATTACATGTTGGCCACGTCGTTTCCTTTCAACATTTTCACGCAGGCGTTTAACGAATTAAGACTTACCTAGAAAGACAAAAGAGAATGATACATTAGTACCAAAAAATGACAGCTGTTGTGAACAGAGATATTCATATTCTTTCAAAGCACGTGCGAAACAAGAAAGGATAAAAAAAGGGTGAAACATATGTTGAGCCAGGAAGGTATATTGACCACAATGATATAGCACAGGCAAAAGCGAAACTACTGGTAACTATTATTACAGTTTAGAACATTATGTCTTGGGTTACCACCATTCACCGATGCTCCCGCATCCGGTACTTTAATTGTATGGTTAAAAAAAAAGCACATATCAACAGCAGTATTGCCATCTGCTGACCTACAATATTTCCTAAATTCAAAAACTGATTGTCTGTTAACTATCTGGTGATCACATTACTTAATATGCGAAGGATTTAAAATTAGTCACAAGGCTTCACGATTATTTATTTATTTAGCGAAAGATCCTTAACAGAATCAATAGTTCCAATTACAAAGGATCATATTAAAAATATTTATAATATAGATTAAATGTACATTTTAAAAATTACAAAAATACAAAACTACAAAACAACAGAATTACAGTATTACAAAAGATTAAAAAAAGATAAAAATGGCAGTAGGTATGTTACACAAAGTAACAGAACAAAATACACACACAATATAGTACAATCACAACAGAGTACTGCTAAATACTTTCAGATACAAACAAATTATACATCGCACAATAGACGATGAACACTAAGATTAATTACACAATTTGTACAAATATCAAATCCATATGAGAGTAAATAAGGTATGACTTTAAATACATAGTATCGATAAAAATAATATAATACAAACACAGCTTCAATCAAATTTACTGTGAATTTAAATGATTAGGCAATGACAATATATGTATTTTTATTATTGAGCTATATGTTATAAAAGGAAGCGCGAAGTCTACTTTAATTCCCTTTTGAACAAGGTTGTTATAATTTGTGCATAGTCTGATAACAACTGAAGATTTATGTATATTATTTCTCGATTTATCAATAAAAAAAGGAAGGAAACACCTAAAATTTATTGGCTTAACTTTAAGTTTAAAATATTGCAACACTTCATTTTTGTACAATATCCCGATAATTGTTTATATTGAGTTAATGGACACTGTGGGAATGAAAGGACTCTTAATCCACTTCACACTAGCTCTATTGATACTACATACTGACTAAATTTTATTTCATCTTTTCCGTAGCACTTCCTTTCACTCTTGGTTTTCACGCAATAGTCCAACAAAGTGTTCAATTTGTGCACGAAATCAGTTTCCCGGTTGTTCATTTCGCAGCTATTTCTGTATTCTATTTTCGGGCCTAATTTTTTCCACCTATAACATCCAAGGCAAGTTGTTCTTTAGTAGTTTGATCACCCGTCCGTAGGCATAATATAGGCCTAGTTATTTAATCTGCAAACTTATATTATTTTAAGAGTATTTTTTAAACACACTGAAAAAAGAGTAACTATTATTTCGAGACTAGAGACAAGGTTTCTATCAACCTGATAGGGCCAATTTTACACGGGTTCAACACAATGGCGAAAAGGAAGAATCAAGCGAAATGGGGGCTGGCACAATTGGTAGTGAAATGACACATATGCCAGAGAATCGGGTTCAAGTCCTTGTCGAGCTTGCATTCTTCGTTGCCAAGTCTTGATTGGCCAATCTTTATCCGACTGTGAGAATGGGCATGACCTCTTCTTTATTAATTATTAATTTGAACTCTTTTCGACAGGCGTTCGTGAAATGTTCGGAATTTGACCCATTACGAAAGAATGGAACATCTAACTTTTATTGAATATCGAACATTTGAAGCCACATGGTCTTCCAAACCAATTTAGTAACTTAATACAGCAAACGGTAAAGATAATATTCAGCAAATTGTCCATGGATATTTTCATGCTTGCATTTAGTGTTGCCCACGAGACGAGACTTTGGCCTGTCTCGTCTCGTGGAGTCTCCTGGAAATGCTGTCTCGTCTCGAAAATATTCGTTTGTCTTATGACACATGGTCTATCTCGTCTCGTCTCGAATTTTTAAAAGCCTGTCCCGTCTCGTCCCGTGGGCAACACTACTTGCATTTAATAAAGAAATGGAATTCTATTGATGCCAAGCAAATGTCTTCCGCTTATTGACGTTATTATTTCAATACACGATCATCACATTGAAAACGGACTGAAAGAAAATGTTGATGGACCATTCGCCTACATATTTCTTTTGCCGTTGGGCGTACAAGTGTAGGCGTTGAAAGTTTAGTAACGACTACGGCCAACAGCTGTCATAAGATGATCAGTAAGGTTATACATGTTATAATTTCTTGAAATAATCATGTAATATCCTCCTTCCTTTAATTTTCGATTTATTCCCAGTGTTTTATCCAGTTTGGCAATGCCTAAACATGAAACAATAACTACAAAGTCGGCAACATTGCAACGCCAGCTCTGCCTCCGGTGGATTAAATTGGAAACAAGATCGAGGGGTAAAGAGACGATAGCAGTGACAGCTGGTTTGCCCGTAGGGCTCACGCAGGCATTTAGCAAAAGCGCGTGTCGCATTAGGGCGAGAGAATAGCAAGGGCAAAAAAACGAAGACCTTATAAAAGATAAACAGGAGGAGGCGTGAGCGAAAGTTCCTCATAATTTGGAAGTTGGTTGAAACCACAGGGACAAGTGTTGGACGTGAAAAGAGGAACGTGAATTGAGAACGATGCGCCGCCTAGCTGCAAGCGGAGTAACCATAGTGGACTGTCAGTTTGTCCACGTGTCTATTTTCTCCGCTTTTCGGTGAAGACCAAGACAGGTGATATGAAAGACTTCGTACTGTACCTCGGGTTTAACGAATGATTATTATATATAATGGAAATTCAATCTAAAACGTAATTCATTAAGCTGAGGTAAAGAAAAAGGCTGAATTAGAAAAAAAAAGACACGCAATTCAGTAAGGGGCTGTGCGCACGATATTTTTCAGGGAGACCACTTTTCTTTTTCAGAAACAGTGCTGCCACCTTCCAAATGATATTAGAATTTGAAATTCTGGCATTCCCACGATTATTACCCCTCCAAAATAATAAATTAAACTGCATTGTAATATGGATGAAATTACATTTCTGAAATATGTAACTTTCTCTGTCCAGTTTCCAGGATAAACAATTCTGTCAAGGGTCTAGAAATTTCGGTTCATTCATTGGTTTAATTTACTTCGCTTTTCTGCCACTTATGGCCAATCGCAAAGATGAGTGATGATTTGATTTGAAGTCCACTTTATGCACAGAAAGGCTAATCGGTACTGGACCTACAGTTTAAAGTCGAACCCGGAACCCCTCGATTACAAGGCGACGACGTTACCACTAGGCCATCGAGGAGTGATGATATGATGAAATTGATGAAGGGGCACTAGCAAAGAAAACCCATGGCCAGGTCAGAATTCGAACCCGAGTCCCTGGCGTCGTAGCGTGCTGTGCTAACCACTCCGCCACGGAGGCCGGATCAAGGCATTTTGATTTTAGTGAACTTCGAATATAGTGATCCAATCATCTGAATCCATAGGAGTTCGTTATAAGCGGAGTTGACTGTGTTTATGTAATTAGTGATAATAGTAAGAATAATAAAAGCATAGTGACAGCAAGGAAAGAATAGGGAGATAGTTGTGGACCGTAATTAACAAAGGCGGTCAGAGGCAAAGCGAAGGAAGGGATACTGTTTATAAATGTATGCTCAATGGGGTGTCTGTTTAAGGCGGGGTGTTTATATAACAATATTGTAGGATACGCAGAGCTAGTGTTGTCCACGGAACGAGACGGGACAGGCTTTTAAAAATTCGAGACGAGACGAGATTGACCATGTGTCATGAGACAAACGAATATTTTCGAGACGAGACTTCCACGAGACGAGACAGGCCAAAGCCTCGTCTCGTGGGCAACACTACGCAGAGCCCAAGGGTTTGTATCTTAAACATCAATAAATATCATATGGAAAATGTACTAATATTGTAATGTATTTATACTACGTCCCAGGAGGCTTCCCTGATGGCGCAGTGGTAACGTCATTGCCTTGTAATCAAGGGGTCCTGTGTGGATACCCGATGGAGGCACGTAGTGGTTCGGATCCCACTTTAAACTGTAGGCCCAGTCCCGATTAGCCTATCTGTGCATAAATCGGACTTAAAACAACAATTCAAACAAAGTACGTGTGAGGAATCTGTGGGGCAAACGAACGAAAAGAAGACCTGCCCGCAAGTAGTGACGCGAGAGGGCTCGATCAATAAACGTGTGAGAGGGAAAGGGATTGCATGGAGGAGACAACGCGGCTGTAGCTACGGCACGTAGTTGTTCGGATCCCACTTTAAACTGTAGGTCCAGTCCAGATTAGCCTTACTGTGCATAAAGTGGACTTGAAACACCAATCAAAAAATATTCTCCCCTTTTCTACCGTTATGCTCGGCATTGCTTCACAGCGGAGCTCACTCTGGAAACAAATACATTTCTACCAACTGCGACAGACAGTGACCTAGCAAATGATAACACTGTGTACGTTACGCCCAGAAGTTACATTACCTCAGACTATATTATCTCTATATTGAATAGACATCCGTCAACCAGGACATTTATTACTATACTAAAATGCCTCCCAGCTACTTGTACGGGAAATGCGCAGTCGTAATAAGCGCCAAAAGGCCGGACGTGGGTATTCACCAAAAACGATAAATTTGACGCCAAGGACTGACAATGGCGAATCATATTAAAAGAAAAACAAGGAGGACAAAAAAGGAGAAGAGAATGTTATTATTTTGCATCGCAGTAAAAATCGCTGGAACGGAACTTATGCAGCCAGAATCAGTTGAAGTTATGCATCGCGGATTGGTGAAAAAAAAGTCATAAACAGTGTTGTAGGAAACATGATGTTTTTTAATACCCCTCTATTGTGTCACATGTCAGATTCATAATGTACGTCTGGGCAAGGACGGACGAAGAGAGGGAGGCGTAGAGGATGCTGCTCAGAACGTGTAGAGAGGAAAACAATGACCATAGCAAGGAAACTCGTCTCAGCTTCTTTCATTCGTAAGTTTTATGTGCTGGCCAGATTTCTGCTTCCTGTGATATCCACTGACCGGCGACAGAAATGCCTTCCTGTTGTTGTCAAGCCATTTAAAAACGATAGGAGAAAGCCCTGAAAATCTGTGATAAGCATCAATGAATATGCTACGCATGTAGAGCGAAAATTCAAATTTAGTTTATTGAGTTTATTGAGTTTGAGTTTATTGAGCAATTTTCACACCGAAAGTACCCCTGAGGGGCATTGGTGCATGTACATTACAAAAATACAACATGTTGACATCGCACATAATATACATATACATATATACATTGGCAGAATTTTTTATAATATAACATAATATAATAGTAAAACATAGACTGACAAATTATTTTTGAAGTGAACTAGTGCTGTAAAAGTACATATTATCTAGTGTATACAATCTACATTTATTTTATAAAGTTATTTAATTCTTGAAATTCTTGAACTGAATATAATGTGTATTCCAATAACAATTTTTTCACTTTACTTTTAAAGATTGTGGATCTTTCAAAATTTTTGTAACTTTTTGGTAATATATTGTATAACTGGATGCCTGAGTAAAAAGGTCCTGTCTGGTATGCAGTTAGCCGCACTTTGGGAATGTGGAAGTTATCTTTTTGTCTGGTATTGTAATTGTGAGTGTCTATGTTCTTTGGATAGTTCGATTGTGTTTCGTGTATGAAAGTAAGTGTTTCAAGTATGTACAAACTTGGAAGTGTTAATATACGGAATTTTTTGAAAAGAGGTTTACATGTATCAGTTTTGTGTGCATTTGCCAAAATACGCAATGCTCTTTTTTGAATTTTAAAAATCCTCTGCGATTGAGCCGAGTTCCCCCAAAATTGGATACCATACCTCAAAATACTTTCGAAGTTTGAGAAATAGATATTTAGCATACATACTGTATTGAAACTATTTTTTAAGGTTCTTAATTGATAACATACGGTGTTTAGCCTCTTGCATAAATGATCTATGTGAACTTTCCAGTTTAGACACTCGTCTATAAATATTCCAAGAAATTTTGTATTGTTAGTAGCTGTTATAACGGCATGCCCTACTGTGAAATTATCTTGCTTAATAGAAGAGTTTTTGGCTCTAGATACACCAAATTTTATTATATTAGTTTTTTCGTTGTTCATAGAAAGTTTGTTTGCTGAAAACCAGCTTTGTAGTTCAGTAAGAGCTTCTTCCGTTTTTTGAATTAAAGTTACATCGTTAACAGAATCTACTAAAGCCGTAGTATCATCAGCAAAAAGAGTAACTTGGGCAGTTTCAACATTTGCTGGAAGATCATTTATGAACAATAAAAACAATAGGGGTCCTAGTATCGATCCTTGGGGGATTCCAATAACCACATCTTTCAATTCGGAGTAATATGTTGTTTGCGTCCCATTATTGGATAAGCTATTTAAACATTCGTGGAAACTGTTGACTGTTTCTCCCCATGTTGCAATTGGAACTGGTTTCTCAAGTTGATTATTAAGCTAGACACGATGGTTGGAAAATCTGGTGAATACATATTTTCAGAATCACATGCTTTCCTTATGATGAAACAAACCGCAACAACTTCAAGTTACAGCTAATCAAATGGGAGTTGTCGACTTTTCCGACGAAAGTAAAATCTTCAGCGTATCATCTTTCCGCTCCGGCTCATGTGTTTTTCTACGCCATTGGAAGTCTGATATTCTAAAGAGAACAAGGAAAATAGTACTCAGAGAGCGCAATGATACGTTTTCTCCTCCCCCTCTGACCATCCAGCGCACAAAACTATCCTTCAATGTGGGTGGGTGGGGTGGGGAGCGGTTCAGAGTTTTTCCACTGAAACTGTTCCTCCTGGCCTTTAAGATTGTAACCGTATGTATTGATATGATATTAGTTGCCATTAAGTACCATTAACTTGTAAATCTTCATAAACAAGGGTCAATTGCTCCCTTGCCCCGAAAAGTTACGCCTATGATAATATATTATTGTTCTAATTTCTATTATGCAAGTTATATCAGCGACTTGACTCCTCCCTTACAAAAACTGGCGACGCCAATGCATTGGAAGCATGATGCAACCACGACAATCCAAAAGGAAACACTCAGGCTATCTCCCTTCTCTAGATGACGGCGATGATGATGACTGATAAAATGCGAGGCCTGCATATATCTTTTCCCCAAAGCCTCCTTGTTCCCGGAGTCTTCCTTGTTCGAAATGACGCAGGTTTATCACGCGAGTGTGGCTCGCACGGGTCAATAATGAGTGTCCCTTCTCCTTCCCCCCTCACGAAATTGTTGCCATCTTGCTCTGGCTTCTCATCAGGACTACCAGGAAACATATATTTTTATTTCTCCCCTTCTTTCGTTCAGAAAACACGGGAGATTAGTAATTGCTGTAAGCACACTTCTGGGTATACTTGGTTGAATGGGGGAGAAAGAATATTACAGCCACTACAAGCTTTTCTTGCTGATGGGAGCAAGCGGACGAAGTCTATATTGGGTGGCATTAATGCTTATAGGAAGACCTCACACGAGAAGGACTAGCAGACTTGAGATGCGTTTTACAGTGTCAGATCCAGAGGGTTGAGTGATGGGTGTTTTATTAATCGAGGACCTTATTTACACCATGTGTGCTGTAAAACAAGTACTTTTAGATTTAATTTAAACGCCCTTGCTATTATCCAAAATGATGAAAATTTGTTGATATACCTCTACATTTGCACCAACAATTTCTATTTGTATGCTTCTCACCCGCTTAATCCCCCCCCTCTGTGTCTAGTTGTCTAAGTTTCTATTATATCACTCTTTATCTTTGCTTTCTCTCCTCCTCTCCTATCTCTGCTTTTTCTTCCTCTCTCTGCTTCCTCTATATACAAACTGAGAACCTTTGTCCCTATTAATTTTCAATATCTCCCTCTATTTGCTTCCTCTTACTCTATCTCTCTTTGCTTTCTCTTCCTCTCTTCGCCTCTGCTTTCACTTTCTCTCTCTTTGCATTCACTTCATCTCTCCCTCTCTGCAATCTTTTCCCCTTTCTTTGCTTTCTCTTCCTCTCTCTTTGCCTTCTCATCCCCTCCCTTCTCTCACTCTCTCTCTTTGCTTTCTCTTCCTCTCTCTTTTCTCTTTCGAACTGTCGCGTGTATGTGAAAAACCCACATATAAGAGTTTGTTTGTCGATATATGTACATATCAATATATCAATGTCTACATAGTTGGTGAAAAGGGGCTTTGCCCCCCGCCCCCATCATCCGCCCCATAGATCCGCGCCTAGTATATTAGCATGAAAAATAACTTCCCTCTTTGAAGTGAGTGACTTCATTAGAAGGAGAACTAGATGTTTTCATTATGACAGGCACACAGAAAAATGGATCTATACATTGAAAGTTCATTCTAGTTTTGGACTTTTATCCACTGTTTTTTTTTAAAGAGGTTTACCTACGTTTCGGAGGCTGAATCTGCCTCCGTCTTCAGGGTAGCGTTAAGTCTGTTAGATCACATACATAAATGGTTGCCTAGGAGGATTATTCTTGGTGGCCTAGGCTTCACCGCGTCTGTCGGTCACAAGGACCTCTATATACAAAAAATTGCCAGGTAAAATTATCAGTGGCCCAGGCTCCACTTTGTCAGATGACCACGTCAAGGTCACGATCCGAAACGTAGGTAAACCTCTTTAAAAAATAACAGTGGTTAAAAGTCCAAAACTAGAATGAATAAATCACCACTGATTAGCTACAAAGAAACATTGAAAGTTGTATATTCAAATGAGTCAGTCAGTGGAGAAAAATATGGAGGCGCATGTGTTAAAGTGCAATGCATAAAACTGCAAATGTGATGAAAATTCACTTAATCCAACAAATCAGATTAGATTTAAAATTAAATTGTTTGTATTTAATTACTTGCAAGCCTCTTTCAGTTATTTACGACGATGAGAGTGGATGATGATCAGATTAAATTGATGAAGGAGTAAACATCGCATTCTATGACGAGCACGTAATGTTATTATTCAATGACTAACGTGATAAACAAAGTTCATGTTATGTAAATAATGCATTAATTTTTCTATTGATCGGGGTGCACCAAACATTCCACCACGTCACTGTCTGTCTGGGTTGGAATTATTCATACAATGGCTCAAACGCAGCTCAAATTGCTTTCGTACTATACTTTGTACGGGTTTTTAATCGGAGCTCTTCGGGTATCATCGTCAGCTCTCGAGTTTGGCAAGTAGTCCGGCGATGTTGCCACTTCGTAGCAGAGCATTGCCCGTGACGCTGGTGGTTGACGAAGGGCAGGAAACAGCGATAACCAAGCCCTCGAAGAAGATTCGCAAAAAAATAACGACGGAGGGCGGGGGGGGCGTAAATATCCGAAGCTGTTCCCTTAAAAGTGTGAATGCGCTCTAGAAACTGGAAGTTACAAACATGACGAGTCTAGGCATTTATCAAACCACGGACAGGACATACTCTCTCGTTGCATCCATTCGTCTGACGAATAGCCTATCGCGCACTTTGGGAAAAGATGAATACACCATCCCTGACCATCAGATCCACGAGAAACAGGATATAAATAAACCACCCAGGCGAAAAAGTATCCGTAGGTGATATGGCAAAAGGGGGGGAGGCCTATGAGATCTATCGACAGTCATTTGTCTAATCCCGGAATGGAAGCAGGTGGGTGTGGTTTCCAGATCGATGAATGTAGAGTTGAGACAGATTTATGACAAAAGAGAATCGAACCCTGCCAGAAGTGCTGCCATCTGTTATTGAATACCTCGGTCCACGAATAAGCTGTAGTGTTGTTAATAGGGCGTCCCTGGACAGGAAATATAGGTCTGCGGGATGAAAGGAACGTGTATGGGATGGAATTACTTTTTCGGGGATTTAGCAAAACAGTGGAAATGGGGCAAAGGGAGGGGTCACGTGACATTGGAAATGACGTACTGTTTCTATGTGTAATTGGAATGAGAGATTCAGTCCAGAACTGTGTGCTTTTCTTTACAGTGTTGTATTGATATACGAATTACACACACACATATACACACACACGCTGGGTTATTGTATGTTGGCAAAATAGACAGCATTTTCTACACTTTCCGTTTATTATATTTGAATTTTCTTTTTTCACAGAACATAAGCCCAATTTTTTAAATTTGCCAATTTTCCCGGACAGGTATGGTTTATGTGACATCACTTAAGACCAAAAAAAATCTCATCCACAGACCCCCATCCCGCACAAACTTTGTGGAAAAATGGCCTAAACAAAGGAAATGTCCGGACAAATGCCGAGTGGTTTCCTATACTCCTCGGGTGCGTGACCTGAGACAGAAAGCATGCTGCTATCTTCAGCCAGAGGCCCATGATGTATTCCGGTCGCAAAACGCTGGGTCCCTTCCTTGTCGCATCGGATGATATATATAAGCGCCTTGTAACGCCAAAGAAGTGGGTGGTGGGTGGAAAATACAAAGTGAAACTTGGAAGGATAAAAAGACACTGGGAATGGGTCGAACGGTAATGCGAATTTATTTTTGATTGTCTGTTACGGATGAAAGGAAGTGGAAGTGGACAAACTATCTCGCCAGAACTAAACTACATTACGTTCGTAGTCAGATGGAGATATAAAAACGGGGGGAGAAATGACGAGGAGAAAGGCACGAAAGTAGTAATTGCAGAGGAGAGAGAAAGGTAAAAAGAAGGCAGACTCACAGGAAAGAGAAAGGCACAAAGGAGGCAGAAACACAGAGGAGAGGAAAGAGCACAAAGGAGGCAGAGACGGAGTAGAGAGAGAAAAGCAAGAAGGAGGCAGTAACGGAGGGAAGAGAGAAATGCACAAAGGAGGCACAGACGGAGTGGAAACAGAAAAGCAAGAAAGAGGCAGTAACGGAGGGAAGAGAGAAATGCACAAAGGAGGCAGAGACGGAGTGGAAACAGAAAAGCAAGAAGGAGGCAGTAACGGAGGGAAGAGAGAAATGCACAAAGGCAGAGACGGAGTGGAAACAGAAAAGCAAGAAGGAGGCAGTAAAGAGGGAAGAGAGAAATGCACAAAGGAGGCAGAGACGGAGTTGAAACAGAAAAGCAAGAAGGAGGCAGTAACGGAGGGAAGAGAGAAATGCACAGAGGAGGCAGAGACGGAGTGGAAACAGAAAAGCAAGAAGGAGGCAGTAACGGAGGGAAGAGAGAAATGCACAAAGGAGGCAGAGACGGAGTGGAAACAGAAAAGCAAGAAGAGGCAGTAACGGAGGGAAGACAGAATGCACAAAGGAGGTAGAGACGGAGAAGAGGAAGAAAGGCACAAAGCAGGCAGAAACAGAGACGGGAAAGAAACTGAGAGGAGAGAGAAGTGCAAGAAGGAAGCAGAAACGAAGAGAAGAGGGTAACGCACAGAGGAGGCAGTAACGGAGAGAAGAGAAAAAAGAGGCAGAAACGGAGAGGGGGGAGAAAGGCACGAACAGCAAATTCACATTGCGTAACTTTGCGTAAAACGACTCAAACCCTTTACTAAAAAATCACTTCCCTTCTGTTTCCTCTTAATTTTTGCTGTCCACTAGAATGTTTTTGCATTTCCTATCATTTCAAAGTTTTTTTACGATTTCTCTTTTGACGATTTCCTCTGTAAATCAAATTCTAAGTTAACTCAAGGCTTGATTTTCATTGTGTGCGACATATTGAGTATCATTTCCTATTCTTTCTATTCGTACTATGAATATCTCAACTTCTGAACATAGACAGATAAAATGGCATATAGAGTAGCTTGTAACAAATTATCTGAATGGTCCAACTTAGATTAGATAAGAAATATGGTTGGCAAAATGTATTAAACTGCACATAGACAACATACTAAAGAAAATACTTGTATACTTATTTACATAAATATAAACAATTTCGAGTTTTAGCTATTTTCTTTTTGTTCGTATTGTGCGCAACCTCACATTAAAAGAGCCATTTTATTGTGTTTGTCTCCCACGTTCGCTTTATTTATTTCGTTATTTTAACCTTCCTCTTCTGTTGTGCAAGAAAGACCTCTTCCCGTCCGTGGATAATCTCCAAAACAATACAACTACTATTACTGCTACTGCGCGCTCGCTCCCGTTGAATTTATGGACGTTGCTTGTAACTTTCTACTAGCGACACAGCCAAAAGAAGATACCCTCCTTCATTTCCCAACGAGGGCCATAAAACTCTTAAGTCGTCCACGAGGCGTTTTGGCTTCGAAGACAATTGCCTGTCTCCCTCCCTTCCCATCTTATGCCGCTATTTATATATATTGTATGGTATCATATGTCGACACTCCCGAACGCTACACAGTTGGCACTGAACAGAGGATGTGGGGGAGCTATGATCATTCCATAACGGCGTTTGGAATGGCATTTGTTAATTTGTTTGTTTGCTTGTTCGTGTTCCCGTCCTGGCGATACAAGGTGCTTCGGATGGTTGTCGACGAGCTTGCACCCGTGACATATGAAAAAGTGGAGGGCGCTAAAATTGGCATCCGAGCATTGTTGCACGCCCTCGAAAAGGCATGCGTTGGTGTTGCGATATAAAGAAACCCTTCGATCTTGGCAGATTTCAAAAGCATATCTGCGATAAGGTTAAATTGACCTTATCTTTTTCTTGTGCTATATAAGTGGTCGTTTTAGACTCCTCCACCCTTCCTGGAGGGTGCTGAACGATTTTAATTGCAGGAAAGAATTGGTCAACGGTGCGTATAGGCGTCACTTTATGTAGACGGATTGCAAAAGAAGCATTCTTCCGACGACCATTTGCCCACTAATCGTAGCCATTGCTCTTTCTCTATTTAGATCTATGTCTGTGTGGGATATATCTCAATGTGTGAATTGCTCATTTGTAGAGTAAGGGACAAAAATAGAAAATGCTTCTCCTAGAATGGATAACTTTTCCACAAGTAGCTATTAACCACGATGCAAAGTCAGTGATCCTAAGTTGAAATTCTTAATCAAGCATTCTGACAATTCCAAAATTATAGGGGTGTCGTTGGATAAGTAACTCGTAACAGCTGGAATTTATTGGCGTACCCGGAGGGGGTGATCTCGGGTGGGAATTTTTCCGGGGGTTAATGCCGCTGGAGCGTGGTGCTGATCACAAATGGCCTACATCGACCATGTGTGTGTGGGTGGGGGCTATCTCCACATCACCCTGATGTGCCTTCATGTGCACGGGGAACTTTACCTTTTGAACTCTCTATGCCTCGGGTTTGATTGATATTCTGTTTTGCCAGACAAGCCAGATAATGGTAAAAATCAAAAGCTAATGCACAGTGTAAGGTTGTTTTCGGAACACTCTTGTTATTTATGTTCTTTTCAATAAGTTCCAAACAACAACAGTATATTCCTGAATCCTGACTGTGTACACATGTTAGAAAACATGCAATTTACTTGTCCCTCACCAAGATGGATATCTTCCCAATTTTTACCACTCCTCATCCCGAACAGGTTTCAGTAATACCTAAATTTTCAAGAACTCCAGTTTTTGATAACCTATCCAGATATCTGAAATATCCAAATATGTGCATTATCCGGATAGTTTTATCGTTTTCAGTTTTGCGGCCTCTCCTCATATAATATATATTATTCATCATATTCGCATATCTTCTGTACGGATTCTTAACAAATCCTTCATCCCATCCCCAATCTTCGTTTATCCGTTTACGTAAACGTTTTCCTTTTTTTTCTAAAACAGATCTCTGTATTATAAGTTCAGTATTTATCAAGTTTCTTCGCTTGTTTTCCGACGTGAGTCCTTTGTACAAGGCAAACTTCTATTTTGGAAATTATTTCCTTATTTTCAGAAACCTTTCTTATCAGAATATCCTGCACTTTGACCGTGCGGTCTAAGGCGTCATGCTTTGGTCTCGTGTTGCTGGGTGCGCGCTGGTTCGAGTTTCTTGAGTGAAACGTTAAACCTTTTCTCCTGAGATTTCGGTCAGTGTATAGGACCGGTGGCCATTCACAAAACGTGAGTAAATTGGGTAGCTACGAATGATTAACGTAACCCGATCATGAAATACCTGCAGTAACGACTGGGGTTCGTCGTGCTGACCACACGTCATCCCGTAACTGCTGAGGCATGTGGGAGCGAGGTCGCCAGTTGGTAGGTAGGCCTTAGTCTTCAATGGCTGCTGCGCCTCCGGTTAATATTACTAGATTATATTATCAGAATAACTTACTGAACTTGAAAAAGAAATAGCGATCTGCACACACAGATTATCTGAATATCCATATTATCCATACTATCCGGATATCAGAATTATCCGAATGAGGAGCGTATATTCCAGGCTAGCTAGGCTATCTGCGAAGCCTGAAGTCTAGAAAGTGAAGTACTAAAGAAAAATCTATTAGGAACTGTGAATTAACCTGATTTCAAAAAGAAGATAATGGCGATATCTGAAATTGGCAACCTGAATTCTTAGGAGTTGGCAACCTGAATTCTTAAGAGTTGGCAACCTGAATTCTTAAGAGTTGGCAACCCGAATTCTTATAAGTTGGCAACCTGAATTATTATAAGTTGGCAACCTGAATTATTATAAGTTGGCAACCTGAATTATTATAAGTTGGCAACCTGAATTATTATAAGTTGGCAACCTGATTTTTTTGGAGTTGGCAACCTGAATTCTTAGAAGTTGGCAACCTGATTTTTTATAAGTTTGCAACCTGACTATCGTTGGGATGGCAACGTGGCTTCCTTGAAGACCTCAAGAATGAGTCTAGTCTTCTCCCTTCCTCCATAGCCTAGGACCAGCTGTCATAGTGAGCTAGTCCAGGTCTTAGGCTCAGCATACGCCACTGATCCGAATAGACGGATTATGCACATATCCGAACTGGATTATTCATTATCCGGATTATCTTACATCCGAAAAGGATATCTGATAATTTGAAATCGGGATATCTGTTACCCGTATTTTGTGGCCAATTCTAGTATCTACAGCCTATTCTTGTGTATTGCACCCTTGTTGACGGGCAGCATGCGAGAGTTAAGTGATAAGAGAAATCGTAGCAAGTGTTGGCCAGGCAGAAGGATTCCAACGGCCTTCTGGATCCAACATCCCGTCGTCCTTTAGCCTCTTTATCGAAGGCCTTAATCTGTGCGTACGCCGGGATCATCTCCGTCGCTTTACATCCCGCAATGCTGATTAATGATTTCCGTTTGTCGGTGCTGGAATGTCATAAATCCCCTTATTAGACGCACCTGGGCCTCGCCAAAATGCGTTCCCGAAAGTCCTGCGACAAAATGTATAATGTGTGTGTGTCTGTGCGTACAGTGCGTAATATTAATGGTGTTGGATACTCCAAGTCGGGATTCTTCACGTGACGATGAGAAAGTTCTATGCGAAGACGGTCGTTTATGTATGAACTGTCTGCAAGATGGAAACCAATGTTATTAACGAAGAGAGAGGACGTACCCACACCCAGGGTTCCATTTACGCATGGGCCTCAAACGAGAGGCGAAAATGTCCCCTCGTTTCTTTCTCATTCCTAGCACTGAGGGATGCTAATTTCTTGAGTTTTGTTTATAAGTTCACTGTATGCACAGGTAGGCTAATCGGGTCTGTACCTTCAGTTTAAAATTTGATCCGAGGCACTATGTGCCTCCACCAGGTATCGAACGCGGCATGATTAAGGACAACCGCATTTAAGTGCGGTATAGGTTGACCTTGTCTATAAATGTTTGTCAGGTGAAAATCTTGAACTTCAACCAATCAGGTTGAAGACAGGATTTGTATTGTTAGAGTTACAGCTGACAGTGATTTCAATTTTGATGTTGAGTTTTTAAAGTTCACTTTATGCACAGATAACTGGACCTACAGTTTAAAGTTAGATCCGAACTACTATGCCACTTTTAGTTAATCGCGACGATGAGGATGAGTGATGAATGATGAAGGGATACTCACAAAGAACACCCATGCCCAGGCTGGGATTCGAATCCGGAACTCCTGATGTACAGCCAACAATGGTCTCCTCACTAGCGGGTTCGTATGCTGGCAGTATGTCTCGCTCTTCCTCGTCTATTTTGTACCCATAATTATCTTCCGAAGGCGTCTTTTTCGAGTCCTGGACATATTGTTTGCTTTTTTTTATTGTTTTTTTATTCACCAACATCATCAAAAATACTCAATGAATTGAAGCTTCTGGTGGATTTGTGCGGAGTTGGCAACACTGCGTATGCAAGAAGGGAAAAAGAAAGGCCGAAAGAAGCACCATGCTACGCCCGCGGCATTATCGACTCTTCCTGCATTTTCAGGTGGGATTCCCCAAGCTGGCCTTGCGGGAGGAAGAAGAAGGCGGTGCGATCCACCCAAAACACCGTCAGATGGCACGTGCGCACCACGTGGGGGATCCCTCCGGGTGAAACGAAAACACTGTCGTCCGTTGGTGAAGCCAAGGCGAGAAAAAAAAGAGGGAATCCCGCTGCTATGTGCGCTTTTGTCTGGCAGGGGGATAACAGTTTGAGCCCCCCTTTTTCGAGGGCTCCCCTGGGAGAGATCGTACTGCGAAGGATCAGCTGCGGAGAACTTAGCGCCCAGAACGGGAAACCTCCGCTAATTGTCGATAGTCTAGCAGGACAGGAATTCGAACTCATGTCCCTTTCATTAAGTGTTTTCGTTTTTAGCATTGGAAACTATTTCTCGCATTATCTTTTCAATAGAGCATATCTTCTGCCGCCTTGAAGCAATTTTTTTTGTTCTTTACTGGCAGTGGGGATCGAACCAACGACAAACCTACTGCCCCACAGTTCACTTACTCCTCACTGTGCCATGCGTCTCGGCGGTGACAGAGCGACTTGAGTGGTAAACGCGCCACCTAGCCACATAAGGTCGCTAAGAGTTCTCGCCACGAAAACAGTTCAGTCAAGGCCACGCCACCTACCTACTGTGTTGCCAATGAGCTACAATTTCAACCGATACGTAGAACGCGCGAAGTGTCGACTGAGCAACATAGCAGAAGTGTGGCAACCTTGGAGGGGCCAGGGGTGTGGAGGAGGCAAGGGGAAGCTCCGACCTTGAATAGACTGTTTTCGTGGCGAGAGCTATAGTCCGATTGATTGATAGATAAATTGATTTGGTTTCTTTTACTTCGTTTTTCTGCCACTTTTGGCTAGTCGCGAAGATGCCTAAGCCGGGATTCGAATCCGGAACCTTTAACGTCGTAGCGAGCTGTCGTAACCGCTCCGCCACGGAGGTCGTCGGTTCCTGGTTCGAGTACCAGCCTGTGTTTTAGTGCTCCTTGTTTCATGTCCCTTCATCAATTTTAATTAATCATCATTCATCCTCATCGCCACGACTCGTAAAAATGGGGGAAAAGCTATGCCAAAAAAGGAAAACTATTCTACCAAACCCTATTTGCCAACTTCTTTGGCCCTTCATCATCGTCTAGTGGTAACGTTGTTGCTTTGTAAGCAAGGGGTCCCAGGTTAGATACACGGTTGGACCACATAGTTATTCGGATCCTACCGTTACGCTCAGGTTCAGTACCGATTAGCCTATCTGTGCATAAAGTGGACATAAAACTCAAACTCAAGCCAACCTATTCTGTCTTAGAATATTTTGTTACACGTTCGAAGGTTATTGAAAACTGAGTTTTCCTGCGTCAAATTCGATTTTCAGTTTTCTCCTATAGGGCTATAGGGTTTTCTGTGTGCAGTCATTCGCATTGCAATTAAGAGATCCTTAGTTCGATTCGCAGTGAGGGTTACCTTTAAATGGTTCGTAGATTTTTGTGTACTAATTGCGAGTTGCTAACAGATCGTCGCGAATAATTAGGAGATGCTGATGTATATTTAGAGATAAAAGGTTAGCTCAGGCACGTATCCAGAGGGGGGGCTTAGGGGGCTTAAGCCCCCCCCGAAAGTTTTAGGTTTACACTAGATAAAATGAAGTTTTTGGTTTCTTGTGGTGTGAAATAAAATAATGTGACAATAATTTAAGGAAATAAATAATTATCGAGACTAGACGGAGAATGTTCCGTAACCCTGTTATTGATAATAGCACGTATCCAAGATGGAGCACAGGGGGCTCGACTCTCTCCCCAGGAAATTTTTCAGTTTACGTTAGATAAAATTAGGGCTTTGGCTTCTTGAATAATGTGAAAATAATGTAAGGAGAGAAATAATTATCGAGGCAAGACAGAGCATGTTTATACCCCTGTTATTGTTAATAGTACGTATCCAAGGTGCGGATGAGGTGGCTCGAGTCCCCTCTCAGGAAATTTTTCAATTTACACTAGATAAAATTAGATTTTTGGCGTCTTGAATAATATAAAGATAATAAATTTATAAATCTGAGAAAATAATTATCGAGACAAGACGGAAAGCGTTCTATAACCTTATTATTGTCAATAGCTCGTATCCAAGGTGGGAATCAGGAGGCTCGAGCCCCCCTTCAGGAATTTTTAGATAAAATTAGGATTTTGGCTTCTTGAATAATGTGATGATAATTTGGGAGAAATAATTATCGAGACAAGACGGAGAATGTTGTATAATCCTGTTATTGTTAATAGCACGTATCCAAGGTGGGGTTGAGGTTGCTCGAGCCCCCCGCCCCAGGAAATTTTCTATTTTACACTAGATAAAATTAGGTTTTTGGCTTTTTGAATAATGTGACGATGATTTAAGGAGATAGAAAATTATCGAGGTAAGACGGAGAATGTTCTATAACCCTGTTGTTGATAATATTGCACGTAAACTTTTCTTACGCTTTCAATGTTGTCGCAGCGCACTTGAGCACTGTGTAGAGACTTGTCAGCATTTGGAAGCTGCACAACAAAGGTAGCGCCACACGTAGGGCGATTCGTTGTAATTTCTAATCTCTGGAAGGCGAGAGAGGGTACGTTCTTGGATGAGAGAAGGAGTCAACTACTGGCAATATTAACGAATCGTTTTATCTGCGGAACGTTCTAGAATATAATGAGGATATAAATACGCGGATTCAATTTTTCGGTTGATCTGTACAAAGAGTCGGTTAATGAGATTTCATAGGTAAGACAATTCATACAGTCGATTGGTGATCAGATCAGTCAGCGTCCTCTGGTTGCTTTATAAGATATAGTGATTCGAAAATTAAGACATTGACGACAGCAGAACTTCCGGGGCTTCAGAGTAGTGCTAGTTCGGTTCGAGGGCCGAAGAGATCAAGGCCTCTCTCTCAGTAAAGTGAATATTTCAGCAGTACCGGATATTGGAGTGGTTTATTAAAACAGAAATAAGCTGCATAGATCAACTGAAAATCAAAGTTTTGAGTGATGATTTAGTTTTGCCCGAACTAAATTTCGTATATGCAGTCCGAGAATTTCATGGTAAAAAAAAAAAACAACTTTTGTTTAAGCCTACTGGGTTCGAAACACATTCAAACACTTAATTAGCATAAAGAGACAGCCGAAAATTTTATGAATGTCGAGAAGAGAAAGGAAGATGTTGCATATGTAGACATTTTAGGCGGAAATTGCAGGCTCTACCAGGACCCAAATCAGGGCTCTACCAACTGAGCCACCTAGCCATCCTTGACTTCAACCGATATTTCGTTAAAATGTCTACATAGTACATGTCCTGTATATAATCAAATCGTAAGGTGTTGCCTGTATAGTGAACAAGCACAGAAAATATAGGAGAGAGAAGAAAACTGAGGAGCATTCCCACCGGTTGGGGAGAATTTTTTTCTGTGGTCAACAAGAGCTACTACTTGGAGGTGACAATGACAGTGGCCTAATAAGGGAGATTTCACAGCCTGTCGCCTGAGAATTTCATAAGTCGAAATTAGGTTTGTGCGGCCTTTTGTGTCGCTACAGTGTGAAACGTTGCTGTTGATTGGTCCATTCCAATCGACATGTCCTTCGGTCTGAAACCTTCCTAAGTCTTGAAAATCCAAGTCACAAGGATGGAAAATTAGGGCCTTGTTAAGGTTAGGTGTGAAGGCAGGCAGACGACAGCACCCTAAAGGATCATATCCAAACCTGCAGGAAGAAAGCATCTTACTTCAATCTCCAATACGGAATGATAAAAACTTCTGGTGAGTTGATTTTTAAAAAATGTGTCCGAGATAAGGAGAGGCGTGCCCAGGAAGGGAGAGGGGTTACGCATACTATTTTTGGTGGCCAGTCCTGATTTTGCCATTTATTTCCTGTCTTTGACGTTCCTCTTTTTCTTTTAAAAAAAAAGGAATACTGGGTCAAATGGGGTTATGACCTCACCAACCCTCCCTTGTGCACGTCACTGGAGATAAATGAGTAAGCATTTGATCATACTGGGAGACGAAACATTAGATGTGTTGGGAACGGAAAGGTTTTCACTGTGCATTAAATGTTTCGTGATCCACCTGTATTCGAGTAGACTTCCTTTGTTTCGTGCCGATATATGACAAGACATGGAAGCTGTGACAGAAATTTGTTAACACTTGTGAGTGCTAAGGCCTAAATCTGAACAATTTGGTAGGTTTTGGCTTTTATAAGAGCTGCAAACATGGGAGGGCAAGACAAGTTAGTGGTGTTCAGGCTCGAATCCGAGAGAAATACTCGAGAACTGTCTTCGTCCAGTTCGCAACCCACAGTTTGAATCTCGCGTTGTCGAGTGGATTGTCCATCCCGTGCATGTGTAACAGCTTCGTAAAAACACTCAAAGACACCATAGGATCTGATTATGCAGATGAGAAGAAATGGACAAACACACATACCGAGATGGTTCCGGCACACAATGTTAATGCATGGAAACAGAGGAGTCGAGTGGTAAAAAATGTTCCACGATTTAAGGGATAGTTGCTCCCCATTTTTCTTGCCTCAACATTATGGCCTCTTAATGTTACGCCTTGTCTTCCAAGAGAAAGTAAACTTTCCTTGCAACGCCCTCCACACCCCACACCCCCTTTTTGGAACCCAATTGCCACCACTGGTCTTGAACATACAATTGTGAGGTTTTTACTATAACCCACAGCGCGACAGCCCTTGAGAGCCTTGGCTTACCTACCGACTGCTGGTCTCCCTCCCACACTGTTCCTCCATCACCTGTTATAGCGTGGAGATCTTAGACCAGTATTGGGGTGACGGGTGGTCAGCCCGACGAACCCCCAGCCGTTGTTGTAGGTCTTCTCGACCGGTTTTTACTATACCCCTTAAAAAAATGGTGTTGAGCCCCCCCCGAAAGGAATTCCTGGATACGTCCCTGGGTTAGCTTGTACGTTAAGCAACCCAGACAATTCTTGTGTACTTCCAGGTAATGGGTGTGCGTGTTAAACAGTTCAATATTCATGTCCATATCGTCTGTAGTCTCTCTGCCCTTCCTTGGATACGCCACTGAGTGGATGCAACATTCAGGCCAGGGGCAAGCGCGGAGGGTGGGGAGACGATGACGTTTGCCATTACATTTTCCCTTATTCCAAACGAATGTAGACAATAGTTATGGTCAAGACATAAAAAAGAACGTTCGGTGCCATTTCATCGCATGACAACGCGCAACCTCACTTCGCCATCTCCTCCAATGATGCCAGAACCTAGCAATTTTTGCGAAATGACAAAACGGCCTCGATTGAAGTCCATGTGGGAGCTATCGAAGCAAAACATCCCCCCTCGGGGGATGCAGGGGCTGGACCCGTCTCAGGGGAGAATAAAAGTAAATCTGCCAAAACGTGAAACGTCTCCAAGAGCATCCCTGACGGTCATAACAAAATGAACACGTTTTCCCCGACATGTACGTTATTCCCACACGGTCCCTTCTCTTCAAACAATACGCTCAAAATAGCAATAGGCCCTCTTGATAAAGTTGCCGGCCGCCACACGTTTCATAGCTGCTCAATGTCCTATCGAAATGGACAAATATATAAGCATGGAAGTAGACTTTCAAACTTTTGTAACCTTACAAAACCTCCCTCCCCTCCGTTTCCTTTGCAATCCGCAAGGTTTTCCCCATTCTGGAGCTTCAATATCTCCAGGAACATATCCTCCCCAATTTTATTTATTCTGGCGGGCGAGCCCCTCTGCGGTTCACATCCATACACTCGCTTCGAATTTCATATCGGCTAAGTCAACAGAAATCCGTGGAAGGGGCTTTCCCCGGAACCTATATATACTCTTTCAGTTTTCCCTGAATCAATGCCATAGCCTTCCTCCACCCCCCCCCCCTTCCACCAACTTCCCCCTCCCCTTTCTTCCCGCACCCACACTCATCGTATCATGCCGAATCCAATTTCGCACCTCTAAAGAGCTCATAACTCGTTTCCACGATCCACTATTTATTGAGTAACAAGAGCTGGCTGTTTGCACACCCAACAAACCCTCTCCCGCTATTTTGCGTCTCCAAAAATAAAATAAAAAAAGACCGGGGTAAGGACGAGGGGGTGGGGGTAAAAAAACCGTGTCGGAATATTGATTCAAAAATATTTCTGACGGGGTGGTAAGGAGGAAGGGAATTTGAGTAGGAGATTTGTGAAAAAAGTGAGGGGTAACAGGGGAAGGATGGTGAAGGTTTTTAATCTTATTGGAAGCCACACACACATGCAACACCCCCAAGAGAGAATGCTTGTTTACACTTTGCCCAATTTTACACCCTTTCCTATCGCCTTTACCCTAGCAGCATATTTTCTTTCCCTTCTTGCGAGGTAAAGTGGAGCAAAGAGGGCTGAAGTCGTGACGTCCAACGGATTTAATTTTATTTATTTGTCCATCACAGGACCAATGTCTCATTTATAATGAAGAAAATATACACAAAGATAATTATAACACCATTAAGCCTTTCTTCCATGATTATGAAAAACTAAGTATGCTGACCAAGGCAGTAATTTATTTTATTAAGAACATAAACTAAACGTAACGTTTCAACCTTCTAGCAAGGTCTTCATCAGACTCTGTATCAAGACTTTTGTACTTGATACAGAGTCTGATGAAGACCTTGCTAGAAGGTTGAAACGTTACGTTTAGTTTATGTTCTTAATAAAATAAATTACTGCCTTGGTCAGCATACTTAGTTTTTCACAAAGATAATGTTAATAATACACACAAATATTAATTATGATGTTAATGTTAATACATAAAATAATGTTAAAACTTATGTTAGTTTAACAACATATTATAAATACAATTAAAACTCATTTACAGTTAAATCCAATAAAATAGAACGTTTTACAGAATTTTGCACATAATAACATTGTATGAATCCAAAAATATGTCCGAATCATGCACAAGGAATAACTCATTAAATGATTCCTGAACTCTTACTACTGGAGGGTTTTTGTGTACGTTTATCCTTGAGAATGGCGTGTAGATGGGTGTTCTATTCCTCGCTGTAAAAATGTGTTACATGGAAGTTTATTTTGTCTACGGACACCAACAAAATATCATCCTTACAGATGCAAACACGTGGTAAATGCGCAAAAAATGGCATGATTTTAATGTTGTATTTGTAGTGATTGTGTGGAAAAAGGGTAGACACACATATGCGACTGTAATGCGGATACCGTGTTGTGGTTCAGGACCTTACTGATGACGTTTGCATATAAGAATGTGTTGGTCACCTCATGATGCCTACTGACGTCATGATGAGTTAGATAAATAGGGGAAAAGTTATATTTCAAAAACTTATATTACATTATCACATATTAGTATCATGAAATATGTCTATTCTTCCAAAGAAGACTTTTGTAATCCTATTTACCCCAACCTCGAGATTTTGAGATGTTTTTCTAATTTGTTCTGGATTTTCGGAACTGTAGGTCAATATACATACAGAGAAGACTTGCCTTTTTATGCGTACCAAACTTAAGTTCTCTGAACGTTAGGGAGATTAATTCTCCTTGCAAAGAAAAATAAGTTTTCTAAGGTTGAATTCAGATGAGGCGACCCCCCTCCCTCCCCTTCTCCCTGTTGCAGTAACAGCATCGATGGAACAGCTACTTATGTCGCATTACAGTCTCTCCCCCCCAGGCCTTCTCGTAGTTTTCTTCCGCTAAACACCCGAAAATTAATGGCAATGTTTCCTTCCCTTTGCTCCCAAAGGGCCCGCAAAGAAATGGAGTGTAAAATTATGACGGAGAGACTTCAGTGTTGCCAACACCGTTTCCTGGGAAGTCACCAAGAATTGCGAGTTGTTTGACGCGGTCGAACCTTCTCCAATGTATGGATTTCATTCTAGTTTTCAGCGTCTTGATTGTCAAGCTTGCTTTATATAAGAATTCAAATCGGCTGTTTCCGACCCCAAAAACATGTGAACTAGTTGTTTCCACGTGCATTGAGGAATTGGAAAGAAAACTGTATAGGAAGAAGAGGGCGGGAAAGGAAAAATGAAAGGGAACGTCGAATAAAGTAGACTTAGATGAAAGTAAAAAATGAATGATTGAAATTAAAGTTGTAGGTGAGTCAGCACTTAGACTATTTGCACCCATCACATTACACGGGACCAAGCCCCCTTACCGTAGCTAAAATCAACACATGCCTCTAAGGAATAAAAAGGCCTTACTAAAGTACTGCATCCATGCTATCTTGCTCGATTGTCTAATAGTTCGCACGGATGACGCTTTATGGCTTACGGAATTTACTGTTTCTTCGCTCGAGCGAATAACGCTCGAACAGGCAAACGATCGGTTTACGCTCGAAGCTCAGAAGTTCACGTATAACAGTAATTTGTCTGTGGTAGTGGGGCTTCAAATATGCTCCGTGAAGTATAAGACGCAGTGAAATTTAAACTAAAGTGAATATATTCATCATCTCCATGTTAAATTTTAATTTAGTTTATCTTACCAATACATAGCAATATGAAAATGAATAGATGATTATGGGCTGAAACTACCAGCACTAATTTTGCACACATTTGTACGATTATTGTCACATTGAAATGATAATTGATATTCTATATATTCGAGCGAATCACGCTCGAGCGTGAGAGATTCGATCGAATTTGAGCGAGCAAAAGTGATTCAATGCAGTACTGTCCTTATACCTATAGATAAAAGCAGAGGCTATAAAGGGGCATGCAGCACATAACATTCCTACAGATGAATATACTGGCCGTAAATCCAGACGCCAGAGCTTCGTTGGCCTGCAACACTGCAGTTACCGAGGTGGAAGTGAGGTTAACTTTTGTGTGCCTTACACCCCAGGAAAGTAAAAATACGAAAGGAAGATAACTTTGGTAAGTATTAATTGGTCAAGTGAGAAAGGAAATAATAATATTAATATTTAAGTAGAAGGTGGAAGGAAAACGCCATTAAGACACACAGAAACTATTTATTTCGTCTGTAATTTAATTCATATAGTCAAAATTAACCAAATTTGGCACAAAAACCGTAAGATTTGCAACACTGGGAGTCAGCAAGCCACACTCTTCTGGCAGAGCAACGAACGAAAGCAGAGAGAAGATCTGGAGCCATGACACACAGGCTTCAGCCATCGCACTTTTTTGCCCCCGCCCCCCTTCCCCTCATTTTGATTAAAATGACTATTGGCTCGGAGTCTGGCGTCAAACGCGACGAAGTTGTCGCATGACGGGACAGCATATTGCTGGAAATGATAAATTTTCTCGTCTGGAGAGATTAAACAGTTCGCTCGGAAAGAGGGAGGAGGAATAATGGAATTTCTCGAACCCTTCTCCCGCCAATCCATTGTAATTCCGTTAAATTTTTAAAACTGATGGTTGCTTTTTTTTTCCTCCCCTGCTCTCTTCAGTCATTTTGCAGTCTGAACACATTTGCCCTTTCATGGTTGCTTGTAGAAAACTAGTCGTAAAGAATGGACGACATTTACGTGTACGTGAACTAGAGATATTAACTGAAAATAATATGAAATTAACCTTATATTATTTTTTAGAACAAGGCACTATAGAGTAGATGCTCAGAAGTATGCACGTGCACCATTTTCGTATGAATAATGTCCACCCTTGCATGGTATCTATCGTATAGCGACTTCTCACATATATGTCAACAACTACGTGACCTGATGATACGTTCACGCGGAAAAGAATAATGACTGGAAAGAGAGAGAAAGGTTGAATGAAATGAGTGAAAATGAAGATAAAGGAATGGATAGAGGGAAGAAGGGATTGAGATGGAGACGGATGGAAAGAGAGAAAAATTAAGGAAAAGGTAGAAAAGGGATGAGGAGGAGAGTAAAGAATAGAGAAACAGAAAAAGATGGAGAGAGAGAGATAAAGGGGTGGAAAAAGAGGAAGAGAGGTGGAAATGAAGAAAACCGAATGGAAAGAGATAAAAAAAAGTGAAAGAGAGAGACAATGGGATGGAGATAAATAAAAGATATGGAAAGAGAGAAAGGGGTTGGGAAAATAGGAAAATGAATGGCAAAAGAAAAAATAGAGAGAAAGAGATGAAAAGAGAAAGCGATTGAAACAGAGAGAGAAAGAGATGAAAAGTGAGAGAAAGGTATGGAGAGTGAAATAGGATGGGAATAGAGAGAAAAGAGAACGGAGAGACATTAAAGAGGTGGAAGTAGAGAAGGGAGATTTGTAATGAGAAAAAAATGAGAGAAATGGAAAGAGTATTTATTTCCTTCGTACATAGATAGATATAACTTCTTGTGTTAACTTGGCTTCAACAAAGATATTCTAAGAGCCTCCCAACTGACACCATTTGAGAGTTTGTTTTCTGCCACAAGCCCGTCCGTCAGCCATTTTGCAGGAAGACCTAATATGTCAAGGTCGAATAGTTTAACTTTACCTTAAATAATTATAATACAATGAAAACCAGCTTTCCGGTTGACCGACCTGCAAAAAAGAACAAAAAAAAAAAACGAGGATCCAGAACATAGTAACGACAGACACAGCCGACAGAGGTCTCTGAAATCTACGTGCGCGACAAATGATGCCTGGAGTCGGTGGTACCAACAGCGCCCGGCTGAGGAAGAGCATCATGAAAAATTAATAACCGTGCGGAGGAGAAGTACGTGAGCGGGGAGCAGCCGATGACATTGATAAATCGAGCGTTGCCACCGAAGTGTGGTAGCTGGTTCATGACACGCTGTGATGCCAATTCTTCAGCTCCTGGCCAGATTCCATTCCAGTGTTCCCTGGCGACGGGAAGTTTCCGGGATGTCGCGGGAAAAAAGGGATATGATCTCTTCCTTTTTTGCGTTTCTTCATCGCTGTTTCTATGCCATTCCTTCTGCTTCTCTTTGTCCTCTTTCTCAACATCCCTTCCGGGGGCCTCCTCGATGTCGACCTCCGTTGCGGAGTGTTTATCACAGCGCGCTACGACGCCAGGGGTACCGGGTTCGAATCCCGGGTAAGACATGGATGTTTGTGTTTGTCTGTCCTAAAGCCCTGAATTAATAAGCAGAAATATCAAGTCAAGCTGATGTGATGCTGAAGTGAGGAAAACTGCAGTTTAGGAGTTATCCTTTCATAAAAGAAAATGAGTAGAGGTAACGTTGTTACCCAACTAAAAGACAATCAACATCTCCTATGTCTGTATCTGTCTTTGGCTATTCCCATACAGTATACACGTTTCACTTCCGTGGCATTGATATGGGTTTTGTTTTCGCTTTTCTGTCCCTCTGGCTAATCGCGACAATGAGGACGAATGGAAATTGATGAACGGATTCGCAAAGAACGCCCAGGCCAGGATTCGCGCTGTGCTAACCACTGCGCCACGAGGTCGACCTAAATTAGTAGACATGGAGCATATCGCGGTTACAAATTAAACACAGCAAAATTTTTTTCTCAAATAGAAAAAATAGTATAAATTAACAAATTCAATATTCAGACGAATATATTTAAGATAATTGAAAAACCAGTTCTAATGGTCATAAGATTGATTGATTGATCACGTTTATTTTACTAAGCTGTTTATGCCACTCTTGGCTAATTGCGTAGATGAGGATGAGTGATATGATGAAATTCGAACCCGGGATCTCTGGCGTAGAAGTGATGGT
This sequence comes from Lepisma saccharinum, assembly GCF_977018435.1. Taxonomy (NCBI): domain Eukaryota; kingdom Metazoa; phylum Arthropoda; class Insecta; order Zygentoma; family Lepismatidae; genus Lepisma; species Lepisma saccharinum. Next base: position 32,153,814 of record NC_139245.1, on the reverse strand, counting down.
CGCAACGGCCGTAGGCAGTAAAAATTTTCGGGGGGGGGGGTTCATTCATAATTGTTCTCTTGGGCGTCGCCAGAAATTTGATTAATAGAAATAATAACAATATATAATAATAATTAAATTATCATAATTATAAACCAATTTTATTCCAAAATAATAATAATTATCATTATTATTATTATTGCTGTTATATCCTTGAGGAGGCTTACTCAGCCCAGCAGAAGATGAGTGAATATCCAGCACAAGTTCATTTTTTTTTTTTTTTTTTTTTTTTTTACGTTTCGTACAGTGTACTGAAATTATTATACTTTGTTATTAAATTTTAAATACCTTCAAGAAAATGCTTTAAAAAGTTAGATGGAAATTTTAGTCATGAAGTTTTTGTTGTTTGACATTAAAACTTAATTTTTGGAATTTTGAAAACTATGTAACCAGTTTTTTTTTTTTTTTAAAAAAAAAAACTTAGCCCTGTGCATGTATTGTAACCGCAATCGCGATCGTAACGCGCTACGAAACTGGGCTTCGTAGGTTTGAACTCCTATCAAGGGGGATTTTCAACTTTATCGGACAAGGAATTTAAAAGTTGGAAAGGAATTTTGGGACAATCATAAGGGAATTTTTAGTATGACCCAGGAATAATACTGGAAAGTGTACAGCAGAAGTGAAAATGAAGGAAGGTGTTGCGCGGGTGGGCTGCAATTCCGAGATAAAATACTGTTTCGCTCAAGTTTCAGAATTCCAAATTTATGAAAATTCTAGATGGATCGTTTCAACATTGTCTCCTTGTTGTAGTTCTATGAGACTTTGAATGAATTTTTGAAATTGGGTTACGGGTTTTGGTTTCTGAACTTCCATTAATCCAACATGTGATATGTTTCGGGGGGGGGGGTTGGACCCTAGAAACCCCCCTCTAAATACGGCCGTGCTCAACAGTAAAGTGCATGTCCATCCATATCAATCGATTTTATCTAAGCGTATTTGATTGGCGGGAAATTTCGTGTTGAAAAGAGGAAGACTGGAAGAACACTGTTCCATTGCTGGCTCTGGTCGCACAGTGCTGCAGCAATCTGTATGCGTCCCTATCGAGCAAACCGCGACTTTCGTTCTTCTTTTGTTTTTACATCCCGTGCCATCGCGAAGACGTGGGAAGGCAAATTTGAACACCGTTCCGGAAATCAAGAGGCAGAGAGGCGACGATCTCTAGAAGCAGGTGGTAGTTACTAATAACTTGTCCCTTCTAACACGGCTCTGCAATTAGGAAGTTACTTGGCTGTAGCGTGAGAGGGAAAAAAAAGAAAGATGAGAGGGAATTATTGCCCTGTGTCAAATCTTCAGAGTGCCTAAACGACGCGAGATTAGCTTTATCAGGTTCCAACATTAATAACTGCACTGGTGTTGCAAGCCTTGGTTGTTTTGTACTAACTAAATTCCCACGCTGTGAGACCATAATCAGTCGTCTCGGTGCCTGGAGCGTGTTTAGTGGCCGACCACGATTTCGCCACCAGTATGTTCCAGGTTCGAATCCTCTTTCAGTCGAAGTTCGTTATACTCTGTCTCAGGTATCTCTGGAGGAAGGCCGCACATACGGCAGAGCGAGGCAGTACACGCTGCTGGTAACTGGAGTCGCTTCCCCTCCCCCTCCACGCAATCCAATTCCCTCTCACGTGTTCATTGGTGGAGCCGTCTCGCGTCACTACTCGCGCAGAGTTGTTTTAGTTCGATTGCACCAGAGATAGTTGGGGAGACCTGTAGTTTCAAGCGGGATCCGAACTACTATGTGACTTCGTGGTGTATCGAGCCCGACATCCCTTGTTTACAAGGCAACATCGTTACCACTACGCCATCTGGTAGCCAGGTTAATTGTTATTGGACCTACAGTATAAAGTGGAAACCTTTGTGCAATGTTCTTCCACCGGGATTGAACCATGGACCTCTTGATTACAAGGCGGCGACATTACCACTGCAGCATCGGGAGCCCTCACGATTGGGATAGTCTTTCGTTTAGTCTTTTTACCGGTGTGTATGTGTGAGAGAATGATATTTATATATATATATATATATATATATATAAAGTAAAGTAAAAAAAGTAAAGTGCTCCCCTGTGCATAGCACCACGCCATGAAGGCGTATAGGGGGTGTGGGGGTAACGCCCCACACTTTCTTGATCCGGTCGTGAGTGGGGGTGATGTGATCAGAATCACGCCCCTGACCGCCTTTACCCCCCAGGGTTTCCCCCAGGTACCCATGTTATTCGACGCAGGGTGGGCGCCGGGGCCGCTTCCATCGTTAGAAAAGTTCCCGGATTTGAACCGGCCGGGGATCGAACCCAGGACCTTTAGCATGGTAGTCAGACGCGTTACCGACTGAGCCATATTATATATATATATATATATATATATATATATATATATATATATATATATATATATATATATATATATATATATATATATATATATATATATATATATATATATATATATATATATATATATATATAAATCAGTGAACACAAAAGGGAAAATATATTTGCATTCGTATTTTTGTTATTTAGCGTCTTTTCTCTCAGTTTTGGCCAATCGCGGCGATGATGGCTGAGGATTTGATGAACAATCACCAAAAACTTCGGTGGCGACATAGAAACTCGACCAATTAACGACCTCGGCCACCGAGTGGTAGTGAAAACAGAGGATGATGTGTTAATAGAAATGAATGCTGTATGATTTTTCCGTCATCAAAAGTTTCGTGTAACCAATGAAAGTGCAACAGTGCTGGTTGATCAGGAACAATAAGTGTTTTCTCACTTGAAAGTGATTTGCAGTTAATTCCACCCCCCCCTGTTAGGTCTGCAGAGTCAATTTTGGCACCTTGGCAACACTGTCGATCCCCTCTGAAGTGTGTATATATATACTTTAACAAAAACACCGCTCACTCCTCGGCAAACTAGTTCCGCACCGGTATCGTCCTGTCATTGGGGTCTCCCCGACACTGGTTTCGCAGGCTAGATTGACACGAGAAGGGGCCTATCTCGAACAAGGCACATTTTCCACCACACGGAGCACGAATGCAAGATTTTTCCGAGCCCTTTTAAGGGCGGGAGGAAAGGGCAAGGGGGGGGGGGCGATACAGAGCATCCCCAAAGTAAGGGGGCAACGAGGAGACACCCATTCCGACATCCCCCTTCCCCGCGCCATAGCAGCGAAATCCTTTAGGTAAATTGATCTTATGCGAGCAGACGCGAAGAAAGGACCTATCTTGCACGGTGCGATGGTTTTCAATGGAATGGAGAATCCGCTGTTCGGGTGACCATTTGCTAATTTTTTTCTTCTCTTGTTCCATTTTTGTTTCCGCTTCTTCCCCTCCTCTCCCCTCTTTTTTTAAACCAGGAAGATGCTGAAATGTGTGTCTATGTTTGTATTGAACGAATGACATCTGCCATATCGTATCGTTCATGCCCCGCCCTTCAGTTGTCATCTACCCAGAATGCCCCTGTCGCGACCACCTGCGTTCGTTCCAACCCTATTCCAACAGTTAATTGTTGGTCGACATTAGTCCCGCGCGTTGCTTATTTGGCGGTCGTCAGAAACATGTCTATTGTCTCGCCTTTCGTGTACAATGGCTACTTTTTCGCTCTCTTTTATTCCTACACTTATACTTCTGTAACTGTTGCCTCGTTCACAAGGAGCCGGGCGGGGGGAGAACGTTAGGGGTGTGGAGAGGGTAAGTTGTTCGAAACGGTCACCCTCCTCCCCCTGTTCGCAAATGAAAACGTTGCTACATGCTGGATTAATAGACAGACACGAGTGGACTGCATAATTTACATGAAGCTGTTCCCCTTGAGAAGTTCGTTGCCAAATGGAGTCCGTTTCTTTATGTCACTGTCATGTAAATTTCGTATTTCGTTATTATTATTATTATTATTATGGAGACTATCACTATTATCTTAGATTGAAATAGATAAAAATGAATGGAAAGCAGTGGCGTATACTGAGTCCAAGATATGGGCTATCTCACTATGTCACGTGGTCCTAGGCTATGAAGAGAAATAAATTTACCAACTCCTAAGAAATCAGGTTGCCAACTCATAGGAAATCAGGTTGCCAACTCATAGGAAATCAGGTTGCCAACTCATAAGAAATCAGGTTGCCAACTCATAAGAAATCAGGTTGCCAACTCATAAGAAATTAGGTTGCCAACTCATAAGAAATCAGGTTGCCAACTCATAAGAAATCAGGTTGCCAACTCATAGGAAATCAGGTTGCCAACTCATAGGAAATCAGGTTGCCAACTCATAGGAAATCAGGTTGCCAACTCCAGAATCAGCATCATCATCACACTGATATGAATAATATTATTTACAATTTCTGATCGATTTTTCTCCTCTATTTTATTCTCTAGACTTCAGGCTTCGCAGATAGCCTAGCTAGACCAGAATATACGCTCCTGATGGAAAGGGTCAGAAAAATGGATGGAAAGAGTCAGAAATAAATTGAAAAAGTAACGTGAAGAGCAGAATCGAAAGAGACAGAAATGAATGGGGAAAAATGGGATGGAAAGAGAAAAATGAAAGAGGGAAAATGAATGGAAAAAAGAAAAACGGATGGAAACAGAAAAATTTATCGAGGGAAAATGGATGGGAAGAGTCAGAAAGAAATAAAAAAAGGATTGAAAGAGATAAGGAAAGAGGAAAAATGGATGGAAGAGTCAGAAAGGAATGGAAAATAGAAAAAGGGATGGAAAGAGTCAGGAAGGAATAGAAAATGGATGTAAAGATGGAAAAGGAATAGAAAGTGAGGAAAAGGAACGGAAAGGGAGAAAAATGTCTGTCTGCTTCTCTCTCTTTTTCTTTCTCTTCCTTCTTTGAGAGAAGGTGGGGAGAGAGAAATGGAAAGAAAGAGGGGCCTATCTCTCCTTCCTTCCCTCCCCTTCTCTCCCTTTTCTATTCCTTTTTTCTCTCTCTCCATTTTCTCCCTTTCAATCTCTCTTCCTCTCTGTCCATCCATTTCCCCTCTGTTTCTGTTCATTTTCCTCTCCCCATCCATTTTCTATCTTTCCTTCCCTTTTCCTCTCTCTTCCCATCCCTCAATTTCCGTGTGTGAATAGAATTTACAGCCAGGGAATCACCCTACTGGCGTACTCATGGACCGGGTGGGTTTATGGGGATAGAACCCTTCATGAAATTTTGAGAAAATCAAAATTTTCAAATGTAAGCCGTGAGAGGAACTCAAGAAAATTCAAAATGCAAAGCCTTAAAATGACATCTCGATTAGCATTTTTGTTTTTGAACAACTTTTAAAACGAATGGTAATTACAAGATATTTTTTGCGAATCCCGCCTCTCCCTCCCTAAATCTATTCAAAGAAAAGTCCTGCGTACGCCAGTGCACCCCCCCCCCCCATCTCACCCGCCGGTTACATTTCTACGTACATTCTATCTACATTTCTGTATGTGTACGTTTCGCAAATAGTCCTTATCCAGACATAGCATTAGGAAAAGTAGCAAAGTCATTATGTATGTGCATTGTGTTATGTATATAGTTTTGTTCCTTCAATCAAATCGAACTCGTCATAATTCCAAGACACTTAGTATGCACTTACGGCAATTGACTAATATTACCAGAGGTATGACGTATCTTCTGTCATTCTATAACCACCAGTTCAAGATTCGTACCATATCGCAAAACAATTCTTGAATTGACGTCACAGCTAAAGAATTCATGACCGGTGAAAAAAAAGAACAAATACCCATACGTTGTGGGGTTTTGCTACTGGAGATCCGTTTTGGCCCTCGCGGCATGGATGAATCACTTACAGTTATCAGCAATTCACGTGACTCGTGGCTGATTTCATATGCACCAAAGTTTATACATTTATGAAACCGTACCAATCTCAAATATGTCAATATTTGCCCCGGAATGCCATTATCTTTTGGAAAGAACGTCAACACCATAAGCCTGTGACTCAATGTTGGTTTTTGTCCAGAAGTCAATTCATGTTGAATACGAAAATAAGTTTTCGAAGCCACATGTACCATTTCGTTACTGTCGCATAGGTGACGGAGCGCGTTGAGTACTGGACTTGTCACCGACTGTTTCCAGGTTCGAGTCCTGACGTGGGTGTTTCCTTGTGAATGTCATGCCATTGATTTCATACAATCACCGTTGGCTAAAAGTTACAGAAAAACAATGCTACATGAGTAAGAAAAAAAATTCTTATTACTGTAATTTTAGCGAAGTCTATCCTTGTTGGACGATACAACCATAATTTGATTAATTTCCTTTATTTTACTTCGCTTTTCTGCCACTTTGCAAATCGCGAAGATGGGGATGCGTCTCGATGATATGATGAAATTGACGAAGGAGTAGCCGCAAAGAATGACCAAGCCAGGACGAAAACCCGGGACCTCTGGCATTCTGTGCTAACCACTCCGACCGGTATAACCATAATTTGGAAAGTGGCAAATATAATCTTTATATCACGATATACTGTGTATTGTTTCTGTGCATTTCTTTTACTTAGCGTTCCTTTTCTGCCACGTTTGACTAATCGCGACGATGAGGACGAGTGATCATTAGATAAAATTGATGAAATGATTTATTTACTTCGCATCTCGCAAAGATGAGGATGAATGGTGATGCGATGAAATAGATGAATGGATAATCACAAGCACAAATAGGAAAGACCCACCACGAGCTCCACAGAGGATTATACTGACTTTGGGTTCAGACGCCAGAGTCTCGTTAGTCTGCAAAATGCAGTTCATGATGTACTACGTTGTTAAGTCTCTCAGAAAGGATCGCCCCTTATGGCACCTTGATGAAAGGATGCCCATGAAGAGCACCCATGCCCAGGGCATTATGGGTAATGGTGCACTAATCCGTCAGCGCCGCCCGCCACGTTTCTCCCGATCTCTCGGCTGCAGATCGAAATGGACGCACTGTACTATGATATTTCATAGCCTTGCCGGGCATGGAAGAGTCCGGGTTCGAGTTCTTGGCTGGTCATGTGCTTGTGCCGTGTAGCTTGCATCAATTTAATCTAATTTTTATTCGTCATTGTTACGATTAGCTTAGAGAGGCAGAAAAGTGACATGAAATATGACAAATACAGAGTATACAAAATGGGATTCGATTAATCGAAGGGTCCCGGTATCGATTCCCAGTAGAGGCACGTATCGAATTACAGTCTCGATTTGTCTACTTGAGCACGAAGTAAAATTATAACAAAATTTAGAGGACGGAAAACATGGGACTCGAATCCAGATAATTACGTAATCACGTTAAAATGTTTAAAAAGTTGAACTAACATCCTTGCCACACCTCCACCAAGGTGTCCAAGAAACCATTCCGGGCGGACAGACGGGCGTAACATATTGGCAGCAAAACGAGCAGTTTGAAGGAAATACTTTATCTTGGATGCGAGACAATCGCCTGCCAAGGAATAATCCAGGCAAATGGTTCTTGCAAGTAGAAAAAAGGGACAGCCGAGAGGGAGAAGCACTGCCCCATTTGTCTTCAAACAAAGCTTGCCAACCTTTTCCCCTTCCACACAAGCTTCTTCACTTCCCCCCTTTTTTTCTTGTTCCGAGGCGCACTACAATGCGCGTCTTGATCTTGAATTATTTTTAGACGTGGATAGCAGCCTTGAGGATCACAGACGTACACAGAGACTTCTAATTACTATCTGCAGAGTGAAGTACACTGAGGAAGAGGAAAGTAAGTGCGGGGCGAGTTATTATAGTCGAGAAGACATTCAGAAAGCAATTATGAACTGATGATTAATACGTATCCAATATCTATAAAGCCCCAATCCCATCACTCACTCACTGGCAAATGTTCTCTATGAAGGAGGCAAAAATGGTCCATTACAACCCCCACCCGCCATGAAATTGTCTAAAAACACCGAGAAAATTAAAACATCACTCACTTAACCCCTTTCCAAGGGTGACAATGGCATTCTCTAACGTCCCTAGCAACACCCGTTTCCAGGGGTTGAGATAAAGCATAAATAGTGTAGACGTATTTTGCGCCAGTCTTATCTGTCAAACTTTCCTTATCATGTAGGTAGGGGCGCCGACTTGTCAAAATTATTGGGGGGGGGGCTCTGCTCACTGAAATAAATTAATGCATGACTCCCTCCCTCCCTTTTTTAAGTTTTGGCCTCAGTGTTCGGAATCTCGTAAAAGCCCATGAATTCCTCAACATTTTTATTTACAGTTCGAATGCAAAATGTTAATTGTTCACGGATGGATATATCACAAATTTCGTCAACCATAATAGCAAAATATTCCCTACTTTTAATATCTGCTACCACGGAGCGCAAAACAGATCTCCCTAATACATATATCAATGATCTCGTTCTGAATGTCATGTGAGAGCCATTTGTAGCCCGAACGTCCCATCCACTCTCCTAGTTCATGCACATCTTCTTTTGAAACTCTTTTTAGTAAAAATGTTAACAATACTCATAATTATATACTTAGTATATAGTGATAAGTCATGTGTTTTGCTGTCTCTGGTCATAGCCCCCCCAAAGTTGATGGCTTAGCGGTCTCAGCCCCCCAAAGTTGATGGTCTAGAACATTTCAAATGTGTATTTAAAGTTAAGTTCATGTGGCACAATTCAGAGTAAACTTTACAAGAGAGGCAAAATAATACATAAGATCCTCTTAAGCAAAATTATTTGGGGGGCTCTGCCCCCACATCGTTAACATTGGGGGGGCTCGAGCCCCCCCCCCCCCAAGCCCCATGGAGTCGGCGCCTATGCATGCAGGACTGAAGACAAAACAATAAGTGTGGACCAGGCTTTATAGCGAGTTGAACTCTCGACAACCAGCCTGGCTTGCCTAATACGGGAAAAACTAAGAAAGTGATACAAACTACATATCTTGACACATCCTTTTCCTGCAGCCCCTCTAGGCAGATGCAGTGCGGGTGTAGATCCACATGAACCCAAGCGTTGCATGGGAAGCATCAATAACGCTGGTCCAGCAATCCTGGAAGCGAGACATTTTCCGGAATATCATCATCCCGAAGCCCCGCGATCTGCGCATTACCATTGTGATGGGTGGGAACAGGCAGGGCGAGGGGACGCAAGGGGGAAACTGGTAATCCGCTATTTGCCAATAGCAGCGTAATGTGCTCGACATGACGCCAGCGGTAGAACGGGAAGGTGATGAGAGGTGTGGAGGCTGGTTGGATTGGGTGAGGCATATAATATCCCCCATCCCCCGGAGCTACGGAGGCAGGAACTCTCGGCAACATCAAAGGGGTGTTATGACGACCCCGGGGTTGTTCCGTATTTGCAGACCCTGGTCGGCAATAATAAGTCAGCGCCGGTTCTCCCAGAAACTCTGCGTTCCTCAATTAAACAGCGCCGCGCTAATGAAGAACGGAGGGGGTCTGCAGCGGGCTTTGAAGGATGATTTTTGTCTCATTCGGGCGCGACAATTGCAATATCATGCGTATTCCGAAGTTCTTGTGCAGGCGGCAAAGAGGTTGTTGAGAGAAGAGCTTCGAAAGGCAATGCCAATTGTGTTTGAGTCCCTTCTGTTAACAGTAGCAGAAGATTCGAAGGGCTGCACAAAGGAGTTCTCGCAATGTTGCCATCCGAAACTGTTTTAGAGTACTGTTGGTACGTCGAAGAACGGATTTGGTTCCAGAATTGGCTCCAAAAGGCATGTCATTCATACTTATTAATTAAAATATTCACCACTTTTTCATTGATAATGGAACATGGATATCAGTTTTCGTAATATTTTGTCACAATCGTATTTTACACATGTTAAAAAGAATCGAACGTGTCTATAAGCCTAACAAACCACTACCAAAGAGATGGAATTTGGACTACAACAGTTTATGAATTGTTACAAAAATATAATCGATGACAAAACAACACTTTCTGGCTCTCAATTTTACAGAGTTCTCTCAAGTACAGTCACGTCTGATAATGCTTACAGTTATCCTAGTCTAGAGCCTGTTCTGAAGAAGAATGCGCAATGGTGTGCGCCGTGATCTCCCGCGCATGCGCCTGAGCAGTCGAAACGCATGGAGGAAGGAGTTTGCTGGGTAACGTCAGTTTCCAAACTCGCACCGGAGCAGCTTTTTACTTCATTTCCCCCAAATCATGCGTTTATTATACAAGTATTATTATTTATTTTAACTTAAATTTATGCTAAGTATTGAGGAGAACATTATTTGAATACTGAGGGGTAGGCAGTTGCCATGAAGAGGAGCAGCACATCAAATACAGCAGTAGATACTGTATTTCTAACATAAAATTGATCTAATGCAAGCGCATTATGACATCTCACAAATATGTTGATCGGCAACTTATTCCTTGTTAGTGTGCCTTCAGTTCATTAATTTTGTATTCAAAGTATACAGCTAATCTTCTAGATTTTAATGTTTATTGTGAAACCAGAATTTGTTTATTGCCCTCCCATCTTTGTGAACAGAAAATACAAACTTAAGATTTTGAAAATATAAGTTTAGTGTCAAAATAAATATTTGGCACTTTTGTTGTTTTGCTTTACAGTGATACGTTAAGAAAAATGCACGACAGAATAATAGTAGAAGTGTCTCCGAAATATTACACACAGTGGCGGCAATTGGGTGCCAAGGAAAGTTTACTTTCTCTTGGTAGGCAAGGCTTAGCAACAAGAGACCATAGTGCGGGGGCAAAAAGTCGGTGGGGGTTGGTAAGATTACTTAGAATATTTACTAGATTAACCCTTCGTTGGTCGAACGAGGTGAGTGCTCGTCTATCGAAGGTTTCAAGGTTCGAGCCCTGACCTGGACAGTGTTTCTTTATGGGTGTTACTTCATAAATTAAATGTAATAAGTTTTTCATCCTTGTCGTCGCGATTTGCCAAAAGTAGCAGAAAAGGGATGCAAAATAAGAAAAATGAAAGATATGTCAGTAATTACTACATTTAAATGGGTCCCTCTTCACTCAAGGTACGATATGAGTATGCGAAATACTAACAATTCAGTTGTTAGTATCTTCCGCATAGCAGCTTTGCCTCAAAGGTGCTGAACCAATGTCTAAATGTAAATTATGTGGGGGAATAAAGAAACATGAGGCAGCAACACTAACGCTAACAAAGTAAGGACGCTGGAAACTTCCCGCAGTTCCATCATGAATTCCCGACAAAGGGAGAAGAACCGTATGGCGACCATTCCAGCATGCAAAATGTAAACGTTCGAGGGATTTTGTTTTATATCAGGAGTCAAAGGGGCGAGAAATACATTAGCAATTCAATCATCCGGGGAGGCGGGGGTGTGGGGAGGTTTTAAAGTACACAACGGTTGAAAATATGGAGAGCCGAGAGAGCTCTCCTTCTCGTTTGATGAACTGGATTTAATTTCGCTTTTGCTCTTTTGACTATTCTGTTGTACATAATTTCTCGGGTCCAATCCATTTCTCATCAGTTGCTGCGTGCAAACCCCATCTGTCGTGGATTTTCGCCGGACGGTGGCGCTTTTTGAAGGAATAAATAAAACCGTTTTTCATTTCAACGCTCTTAATTATGAACAGATAATGTATGAACAGTGTTTTGAAAAAAAAAGAAAGGAGTTTCTTGCAGATACAATCTTGTATAAACATTGTTTTTTCCCAAATACTATTTCTTTCAATATCTTTAATCTATCTCGGGGCATTGTCTGTCAAATTATTCAGTAATCACTGAAGGTTAATGCGCCTGTTCTAAACAAAATACATTCTTAAATCTTTGTTGGTGATTATGCTCTCTCAAAATGTGTTTAATGAAATGGCTATTTTCTGCAATTCTCAGAACTGTGCAGTCTTGCATTTTAAAAATAACAAACTTTCACTGATATAATTGCTTGATCTTTCACGCAATAATTTTAATTATTGCAAAATACAGGGTGGTCCAAAAGTAGATATACAGTACCAGTGACTTTATTCATCAACAATTAATGAACAACAACAACAAGTTATGGTAGTACTTCGACTGTGTACTTTCACCAACCATCATTCATAGTATCAAGATATCTGAAAAGGATAATGAACTTGCAAACAACAATACCATGCCGACAGTGGTATATAATGTATACCTACTTTTGGGCCATCCTGTATATTACATATTTCTAGCTCTAGCAGTTCGTGAGATATTGTCGCCTTGGTGGCCTAGTGCGCTAAGTGGTTGTCTTTGGATTAATGATGAGCAAATATGTTTAGATATGGGTTACCTGGTTCCGCAAATATCTCGACCCTGATTCGACTAGATTCGGGTGAATCGAGAACCGGATACCCGGACACTTAACCGATAATCGGGTACCCGTATCCATTGTCCCCGGACCCGGATATTTGAAGATCAGGATCTGACTATTCCTACTTTCGACCTCAACCCGGGTTCGAATCCCGGCCTAGGATTTGTTTTTCTTGTGAGTGTCCTAATTTTTTTGGAATGCCTCCACGTAGCACATTCTGGACTGCATTCTTGTAAACTAACGAGGCTTCGGCGCCTGAACCTGGAGCCAGCATAATCCAATACATGTGTATTTGTGATAGTTCTTTCGTGAATTTCATCTTATCACCTTCATTTTCACGAAGAGCCTAAAATGGCAGAAAAGCGACGAAAAACAAATAAGAAAACTCCTCTCGAGATATCCATGAACATTCTGATTTAGCACCCACAACATGATCAAATTCGTTACATTGTCATTACCTTGGTTGAAACTCTTAAATAAAACCTTTAGGCTCGGCTACGTCCACAGTTGGTTGTGAACGGGCCCTTAGAAGATGCCCGAAATAGATCCGTGGCCACGCAGATTACAACATACCGAACTGGATTCGATGGTACAGCAAAAAAGAGGCACCATTTAAAGTTTCACTTGATTAATCCATCGTGAATTGGGCTGAACAGAGTAAACAATCAATGAGTCAGTTCACATTTTGAAATTCTGCCAACATAATCCACAGACCTAAACTCCTACCGCGTTTTTTTTATTTTTACCAAAGCCTTCTTTTTATTAACACGACTACAAAGGGAGCTTTATAAAACCGTCGGCGGTAACGACTGCTTTCATATCTGTTCTATTGCTACACGGTAGCAGTTATGAAGCCATAACACACGCGAACGAGCCAAACTTATTTCAAAGTGTTACCTCGAATCATTTCGTAACGTAACGTGTTCTCCCCCCCATTTTCTCTGTTATATTTTTACGCAGTGACATGCCGCCAGCCAGATTTTATGGCGCCCATATTCAGAAAGAAAAACAGAAAGGTCTGATTATCGAGCACGCGCTATCAAAGAAATTCTGGGGGAAACGCGTGTTATTTCTCCCCCTCTCTTCAAATCTTGAAGAACGTCTCTAATGTTCCGCACCATCGATGAATTTGTGTTGCAGGCTGCCGGGATGTAAACATCTCACGCGGTCAAAGTGTTTTACACGATTTGAAAAGAAAGGGATATTTAAGCTATTACTCATGCTTTCTAAATTTAGATCGCGTGTAACGAAAGGGGTGACATGATGAAATAGGCAATTTCATGTGTCTTACCTCAGCTTGGTTTGTCGTCTAAGAACTGCGGGCAGAATTTTTTTTTGCATTCATACATGTAGTCAGACACACACACAAATTATATATACAGTGCTTTTTTCTGGCGGTACCCAACACCCTTGTAGGTGAGAACAAAACTAATAACGGTTTATTTTAATGTGTGTGTGTAAACGTGGATGCATGACCATTTGTGAGCATACCACAATATTTTGATTAGCTCGTATGAGGACCACAATAACAAACCAACACAATAACATTCAAAATCAACCCAAAGAGTACCGGAAACTTTCTTCCCACCAAAAAAAGACTGTGTGTGTGTGTGTGCATATATAAACACACACACACACAAATGCAGGCTCAGTGGCCGAATGGGTTAAGCGATCGACTCTCGATCTTGTCGCTGTAGTTTCCGGGTTCGAGTCCCGACCTAGGTGTGGGTATTCATTGCGAGTAACCCTTCACCAATATGATCTAATCATCACTCATCCTACATCGTCGTGATTAGCCAAACGTGTATGAAAAGCGACGCTAAATAACAAAATTACACACACACATAGTGTACTTAATCTGTAATTTTTGTTGTATTTTTGCTTGATTAACATCGCTTATCTACTTCTATAGGTTAGTACACTATGAACAATAGATGACAAACAGAGGCGTGTCCTGAGTTCAACATCTCGCTATGACACGTGGTCCTAAGCTATGGAGGAAGGAAGCCGATTTTGCTCTCGTAAACGCCATGCGTAAGTAGGGTGTCCCAAAAGTAACGCAGGATTTTAATTGTGCGCCATTTTTTCCCCGCAGGGTTGGCAGCGTTCTGAGAGGTCACATGTTGCAGGAAGAACATTGCGGTAAGTCAATATGGAGCGCTACATGAAGGAGCGAGTGACGATCGTTAAAATTCGTTACAAGTACGGAAACTATGGGCAAATTACCTGACATTTTCGATAGGAGAAGCGCCCCAAATGAAACAACTGTGCGACCTCACACCCTGCGATTTTTCTCCTCTGGGGATTCACTAAGTCCAAAGTTTATGCTGCGAAGATAACAACGATTCCTGAATTGAAAGCAGAAATCCAATGAACTATCGACGGCACTGAGCCACAGTTATGCGAAAAAGTTATTCAGAATATTGAAAAAAAATTCGAGTGTCAAATGCGTCGTGGAGGACATTTTGTCAGATATTCTCTTCCACATTTAATGGGAATGTTCACTCTTTCATATTATGTAATATCTTTGCCAACTAAAAAATATATATGAAATGTTTTTTTTTCCTTAAATTAAATCCTCCGTTACTTTTGGGACACCCTAGTTAGACACTTCCATTTTGATCGTTCTCTGCATCTTCAAGGAAGACACGTTGCTATGCGAACGCCAGCTAGGTTGCCAACTCCTAAGAAATCAGGTTGCCAACTCCTAAGAAGTCAGGTTGCCAACTCCTAAGAAATCAGGTTGCCAACTCCTAAGAAATCAGGTTGCCAACTTCAGAATCACCATCATCTTACTGATATGAACATTTTTATTCACAATTTATAGTTGATTTTTCTTCAGTACTTTAGTCTCTGGGGTTGAGGCTTCGCAGGTAGCTGGCCTAGAATATGCGCTCCTGATGACAAACTAACCACAACAATTGGTTGATTGGTTTGGTTTATTTTACTTCGCCTTTCTGCCACTTTTGGCTAATCGCGAAGACGAGGATGAGTGATCATATGACACTCACAAAGGACACACATACCCAGGCCGTGTCCCTCGGCGTCGTAACACATCACCTAATTCGAGTGTGCAGGCTCCACACTTGTTACTTGAAAGGCAATGGTGTAAGAAGAATACTTTCGTGAATGTAGTTTGTCCGTGGCGTACGTAACGAAGGTCATGTAATCCTTGTTACTCATAGATATTTCTTTCAAGGTTCAAAAAGGTACCCAGAAACGATGGAGGTCTTTACACCCTTCCAAACCTCCCTCCGAAGATTTCGACTTGAAGGGCGAATCCACCGTCACGCACGTATCCCCCTGCCCCGGATCGCGACGCCAAGTGAAGCTACCGGATAAGACACCGCATGGCTAATCGATTCGTGACGTTCCAAGTCGCTTTCTTCAACTCGCTTCATTTGGGTATCGGTCCGGAGAGACACGTTTTTATCCATCTTCCTACTCCCCAGACACTTTACAATGTCTGAGAGTTCGTCTCCCGTTTGCATCGCGATGGAGTTGCCGAGTCCATGCCCTTTTCGTGCCGCTAGATTATCTCTGATTGTGATTATTTCATTTTTTTTGTTGTTGTTGTTACAGTATATACCATAGTATTTATTTACTTGCATGATTTTTTTGTATCCCTGATTGCAATTGTTGTTTGGTTTTTGTATCGTTTTATATACCTGATTGTAGTTATTGAGTACAACGGTTTTTATTCCGCTAGACGGTAGCCGGACAATTGCGATGAACACAGAAGTGAAAGGGCGGGTGAACAATTGCGATCACATTTTAAATCTTGTATCAAATTGAAGGGTGACTTAACACCCCGTACAATACCTCTTAAAAGAGAATTATGTGAAATATTGATATTCTCGGCTGGGAATTTGGTTCAATCAAGTTTTTCAACATGGGCTAGAGCCAACAGACACCTTTTGAAGTGGCCCGTTTCCACATGTGCGAATACACTTCCCAACTCTCTCGTCGATTTTAATGTCACGCTTCATCCTCTTCTGACCTTCTAGATTAAGTTCCATCTGCATGTACTTCATGTTGGTGTCTTCTGCTTGGCTCTTGAGGCAGGCCAGAACATCATTAGTTTTTGGATGCGGTCGTCCAAGACACCTATTTATTTTGTTGTTCCAACCTTCTACAGCAGGGGTTATCAACCTTTTCGGGCCTGCGCCTCCCTCTTTGCGTACCCAAATTAGTCCACGCCCCCTCCCTCTAGGCGTAATGAATTATTGATGTACAAAACTGTGCTGTTAGGGTTAATAAATCTAACTCAAAGAATATTTTACAATGCTTTTATTATTATAGATATTAGAGAACTATTTGCAGAAGTTTCTTTTCTGAGACCTACACAAGGGGTTTGTGTTTGCCACAACTTTTCTTTGGGGGGGGGGGTAAATTCATGTATATATTTTTCATTCCTCACCACGCCTCCCCTGAAATTCTCCAACGCCTCCCCAGGGGGCGCGCCCTCCCAGGTTGAGAACGCCTGTTCTACAGCATTATTAGTTCTGTGGCATTTGGTTAGGTTAGGTAAGGTCTTGATCGTCGTAATTGTCCTACCATTAATTTTTAAAATTACCTTCACTGTCAAAATCAACGCATTTGTCCTAGATTTCGCTAGACTATCCGCGATTATAGTTGCTGAATTGAGCGATTTTTCTCTTTCTCTTAATGCTCACATAGTCTAATCGGAAATCGGACCACTGTGTAATGTTCCTCTAACGGGGATTGAAGACTGTCTTCCTGGATTACAAGCCGCCAATGTTATTCAGTACGCCCTATCGGGACGAAGATATTAGGTCAGTCAAAAAGTAAATGCAATCATTTTTTTAAAATTTTCACAGCAACAATAGAAAACTTACAATGATATAATTTTCCAACATAGTCCCCCTGCACTTCAATACACTTGGTCCAACATTCCACAAGCTTTCCGATACCCTGAGAAAAAAAGGTTTTCGGTTGAGCAGCAAGCCACGTATGCACCGCTCCCTTCACCTGTTGATCTGTGTCGAATCGACGGCCTCTTAAAGCATCTTTAAGTGGACCGAACAGATGGTAATCCGACGGGGCGAGATCGGGACTGTATGCAGGATGCTCTAACACCTCGAAGCCCAGATTCTGAAGAGTTTGAGCGGTGTTGACGGCGGTATGGGGACGCGCGTTGTCATGCAACAAAAGAATGCCTTCCGACAATCGACCTCGTCGTTTGCTTCGAATTGCAGGCTTCAACTTGTTCGAAAGCATATCACAGTATCGTTCACTGTTTATTGTTGTCCCCTTTTCCACATAATGTTCCATAATTACCTCTTCTGAGTCCCAGAAAAGTGTGAGCATCACTTTTCCTGCAGAGTGTTGACGCTTGACTTTCTTTTTCACTGGAGATTCAGGGTGTTTCCATTCCATGCTCTGGCGTTTGCTCTCAGGTTCGAAGTGATGGATTCATGTTTCATCTCCAGTGATGATTAGTTTCAAAAAGGCTTCACCTTCGTTAGCATGTCTGTCCAATAATTGCTGACAGATTCTCACACGATTTCGCTTGTTCTCGTCAGTGAGTTCTTTAGGGACCCATCTCGCACAGACTTTATGAAAGTTGACCCTGTTATGGATAATTTCATATGCAGAACCATGACTAAAGTGCATATGGTTTACCACTTCATCAACAGTCACTCGTCGGTTATTCAGAACCAGCTCACGGACTTGCTCAATGTTGTCATCAGTAGTGGATGTGGCTGGACGACTTGCTCTTTCCTCGTTCTTCACATTTGGTTGACCGCTTTTGAACTTTTCATCCACTGGTAAACACTTCGCAGCGGTAAAACATTATCACCGTGTTGTGCTGAAAGTCTTCTATGGATTTCAGCTCCTGGTACACCTTCAGAGCACAAAAAACGGATTACAGAACGCTGTTCTTCCGTGGTGCACACGAACAGTGGCGCAGCCATGTTTACTTGGCAACACTGCAGAGCGAACTGAAGTGATGACGCTGTAACCTGCCACAGGCGAAGACAACGATACTATCTATCGGCTTGCGAGCGCAGAAAGCTGTACAGCCAACATACGGAAGAAAATAAAAACATTGCATTTACTTTTTGACTAACCTAATAACTTTCTCTTGCTTTCATAGTTTTCATTTAACCACGATTGCACTTGTTGAGTGGCGTAGTTTTTAAACCAATGGATGCGGTTTGACAATGAGCATAAATGAAAGTGATGGCCTGGGTCTTCCCATGATTGTTGTTCTCGTTGCCCGATAGCAATGTGCCGTTCTTCGTAGCGGAATGGTTAGCACAGCGCGCTACGACGCCAAGAGTCCTGGTTTCGAATCCCGGCCTGGAGATGGACGTTCTTTGCGAGTCTCTTCATCATATCATCACTCGATTGATTGATTGAGTTGGTGTTTTAAGTCCACTTTATGCACAGTAAGGCTAATCGGGACTGGACCTACAGTTTAAAGTGGGACCCAAACCACTATATGCCTCCACCAGGCATTAACCAAAGGTGACAGAAAAGCGTAGTGAAATAACAAATATGAAAATCAACCAACTATCTTGTTTTCAGTTTACTTTTCATTATTATGTTTTCTTTTTACATGTGATATATCGAGACACGGGAGTAGGCTACAACTTGATTGATTGATTTGATTTAATTCACTTCGCTGTTCTGTTATGGCTAATCGCGAAGATGAGGAAATACATGGACACAACACAAGTGCCATAGAAGATTATGCTAGCTGTGGTGAGTCAGGACGCCAGAGCCTCGTTAGTCTGCAAAATACAGTCCAGGAAGTACTGCGTGGAAGAGAGGTTGATCTGGTTGCATCGAACCCGTGACCCCTTGATTACAAGGCGACGATGCTACCACTGCGCCATCGGGGAGGTCTCATATCATCACTCATCCTCATCTTTGCAATAAGCCAAAAGCATAAAAGCGAATTAAAATCAATCAATCAATTGGTAGGGACATGTTTCTGTGTGTGCACGAACAAGTCTCAGCGTTTTTGGTTGAATGATGAAACAGTCAAAATGCAATGAGTCTCCGAGAGGGTCTCGCCCCTTGTAATCAAGAGGTCCCGGGTTCGATACTCCGTGGAGGCACATAGAGGTTCGGATCCCACTTTAAACTGTAGGTGTAGTCTTGTGCATAAGGTGGACTCTGGAAGAAAGAAGAAAAACGAACCTGCGAGTCTGAGGCAGTTTTGCTCTTTTCAATCTTGTCTCGGGCCGATCTCCGAGACTAGCTCAACGCGTTACAACTAGGGATGTGCCTAAGCCGATTACAGATGTAAGAAAATCGGTAGAAATCGACATATCGGCATCGGCAAAAATCCGATATTTAAACCGGTACAGATAATACTAGAGTTTAACTTCTAATAACTTTTATATTTTAATTTTGTAAGATTTATTGAAAATTAGGTTATGATTTTTCATCATTTGTAGAGTTTTTGTAATAAAATTATTGCAAACTCTCATTCAGAGGATCATCAAAATCAGAAATAAAACAGTACATTGCTGAACCAACTATTCGACGTGACCAGGATCCGCTGTTGTATTGGAAATTCAATAGTGAGTATCCAAACCTGAAGGAAGTGGTGAGAAAATACTTGGGCATACTTGTTTCTGAAGTTCAATCTGCCAGCATTAAATTTACAACATTAAGAACAAGAATTCATTTTGCATTTCAAATAACTGCTTGTGTACTAATGTTAAATCTCTTCAGAATCTATGTTCTTCTTAAAGGTTCACATAACCACTTTTTTTTTTTTAAGATGCAAATGTATCCAATAGAAATGTACATAGCAAATTTATTTTTGTCATGCTGACAATAACATTCCATTACTGTTTAATAATCTTATGTATCGGAATCGGTTAAATATCGGCATCGGTATCGGTTCCAAAAAATATCGGTGAGTACATCGGCATCGGTAAATTTTCAGCTTCGTCACATCTCTAGTTACAACGCTAGGGGTCCCGGGTTCGAATCACACGCCCATAGCATGGACGTGAGTTTTCCTTCATCGTATCATCACTCATCCTCATCCTCATCCTCGCAATAAGCCAAAAGTGGCAGTAAAGCGACTCTAACAAATCATGTCAAATCGAGTTGCGTTCCGTCTTGGGTTTTCATTCTTGTGGGACAGAGTTCCGTAAACAACGCTGACCTGAAGGAACAATACCCAGTCCCTACCGGGAACCGAACTGAAGGCGGCTTCGAAAGAAAAGCAGTGAAAGCGGAGAAAGTTATCAACACAGTCCGTTGCTCCCATAATTCCCGGAAACGCCTGTGCAAATCGCGCTGTCCATCCTCGGCCACGATGAGCAATAAAATTGTCCAGAAGATCAGCGACCCCTTTTTTTCTTTATTTTCTTTTTCGGAATACTATTACCTCTTCGCTATCAATGCTGTTCCCGTGAGAGAGAAATGATCAAAGCTGGACTCGCAACGGCAACGATTCATCCTAGTTTTATTTTCCCCGCGCGCTACACCCGTGTACGAAATAGAGAAATGAAGCCACGTGACGCATACCGAGTAGTATCGTCTGCATATTGAAAACGCAAACACGCTCCAGATTTTGATATATAGTTGACGGAACTAATCCCGCAACAGAACGCTGTGGTCATAAAATTTGGATCATAACCAAACCAACATGAGAAACATACCGGGGCTGTCGCGTTATTAATAATCCCGTTAACTATATATAACGAGTCTTTCTGGATCCGGTCTTTCCAGTTCACTCTCTTTTTCTTCCTCTAAAGAACATATACATGGACGAAACAAAAATGATATCCAGTATTATTCTTCAAGTATCAATTAGATACAAGCTTGACGGAGGTGGACAAATCCTTAGCAACGGTAACACTGTATGAATACTAAGAACTCACGGTTTCCTGCATATGGGCAAATTCCGATTCTGCTCATACACACGTGTCGTTCGGCATATGCGGACCGGACTCATAAAACGCCTTGCAAAGTCACGTTATATCCGACGAGGTAGCTATCAAATATTGACCTATGTGTCCGGCCTTATATAGAGCGTCTGGTTCAATGATCTCTTGTGTTTTTTTGCAACTTGTCGAAAGCGTGGTGCGTATGTATGTATAACCCAATGATCGGTCATTGGAGACAGTTTCGGCACAGAGCTGAATTCTGTTCGTGGATCACATTTCGAGTATACGAAGCAACGGTACGAGGGCAATCATTTCCAAGCAGGAGGCGAGAACGAGACGCTCGTCTCGCTAGATTTCTCAGCAATTTCGAAAATGAGAAATTCGCCTAAAATCAAGTTGCTTCACTATGCTAGTTACTCAGACGTACACGTGGGGATGAACTGTTTGTTCAATGTGTCGAGACTTACAATTGTTAGGTTTTTAGTGGGGTGTAAGGACTAAGAAGGCACCCAAAGTGATCCTCACTTCCACACGGTACATCGAGGCAGGGTGCGAAATCATTGAAAACTGGTGGGGGGAGAAAGTTCTTCATCTTCAACCCCCCTCCCCCACAAACATGTGTATATTATACGATATACATGTTTGTAATGTTAATAAAAGTAAAAATAAACTACTCAATTAAAAATATATTATTATTAATAATAATAATAAATAATAATACTATTATTATTAATTATATAAAGGAAATTAATTTGTTACTTTTATACATATCAGATATTGCAAAGAAGCTAATTTCTTTACCAGCGGGTTAAAGATGTTAATAAATTATGAAATAGTTCAAGTGGTTTTATTATGTGTAAGTTTTTGTTTAGTTTGTGCTTCCTGTTAATATAAATCAATTAGATTTTATAGTTATTATTGTTTTGCATTCTTGTTTTACTTTTATTTTGCGTATTGATGTAGATTTGTTACCGATCTCTTGAGAGAGAATAGATTCAATAGTCACATTTACACTAATTTGTGTGCGATTTCGATATTATTCTTAGTAAAGTATATTTGAAATTAAAAGTAATTGCTTATCTTTTGTTTGTTATAACAAGAACTCTCCACCCGGAAATTTTTGGTATGGGGGATTTTTGAGGCCAAGATTGTTGGTGATTTCCCCCCAGGATTTCGCACCCTGCTTCGAGGTAACTGCAATGTTGAAGGCCAACAAGGCTCTGGCGTCTGGACTCCCAACCGGTACAATCTTTTTGTGCGATTTGTGTTGTGTGATTTCCATGTGTGTTTGTGTTTGTGCTTTCATCAATTCATCTTATTACCATTCATTCTCATTTTTGACATTAACCAAACGTTTCATTGATTGATTTGGTGTGTTAAGTCCACTTTATGCACAGTAAGGCTAATCGGAACTGGACCTACAGTTTAAAGTGGGATCCGAACCACTATGTGCCTCCACCGGGCATTAACCAAAGGTGACAGAAAAGCGTAGTGAAATAACAAATAAGAAAATCAACCAACTATCTTGTTTTCAGTTTACTTTTGTTTTCTTTTTACATGTGATATATCGAGACACGGGAGTAGGCTACAACTTGATTGATTGATTTGATTTAATTCACTTCGCTGTTCTGTTTTGGCTAATCGCGAAGATGAGGCTGAATGATCAATCACAGAAATACATGGACACAACACAAGTGCCATAGAAGATTATGCTAGCTGTGGTGAGTCAGGACGCCAGAGCCTCGTTAGTATGCAAAATACAGTCCACGAAGTACTGCGTGGAAGAGAGGTTCATCTGGTTGCATTCCAAAAGGGTCGCCCATTAAATCCTCACTAGTACTTGAGTTTAGTTGTGGAGAGGAGCCCAAGATCGAAACAGCCATTTAAATCTCAAGTCGAGAAGAAACTGGCGTCTCGTCTCAGTACTATCTCTCTTATTGAATGCCCCACCAGTGTTGCCACAATCTGAGGGCACAATTTCCCTTTTCAAGGGGCAAAAATTTCCCTTTTTGGACCACTTTTTCCCTTCACCTAAACAAATATAATAATAATAATTATTATTATTAGCAGTGGTGGTAGTAGTAGTAAAATTTCCGTTAGTCCATGTTCGTATGAATAAAAATATTACACAAATTTTTACATACATGTCAGCTTCATCGCTTTCTGGTCAATGTCCCAAGTTTCAACCATGAACCACAATCCTCATTGTTACAATTATCCGAAGATACATAAAAGCGACGTACAATAAACTCAAAAGAAATATAAATCGATGCAGGCTTATATTCAAGCAAGGGAGCAGAAATAAGAAGGAACAGAAAAAAATTAATAAAAATAAAAATTTGAATATGAAACTAGAACTTAACATAAACTGCAATAATGTAAAGTCAGAAGTCTTAAAATTTCCCTGAAATTGTGGTATTTTTAATCGAAATTCCCTTTTCCCTTTTGGCTAAAATTTCGGTCCGAATTTCCCTGCAAAAGGGAAATTTCCCTTCATGTGGCAACACTGTGTCCCACATCAGCACATCTGCCGAAAATATGTCTAACTTATTTCATATCTAGGACTAATTTATTTACACAACGATTCTCGTTTGTACAAATCCAGGAGCTGACCTGTGGTCACTTTCTTCCAAGCTAATTCCGTGATGGAATTAGCTCCTGCTTTCTCGTGCATTGACTTTCATCCTCTAGTTTCCACGTCGCGGTTAGCCAAACGGTGCGAACAAGCGATCGAAATTTTCTGCAAATTGGTCCCAATAGAGACTTTGCCATTCGAAAAAGTGTAAAAGCGGCAGCAGCCTCCTTCTCAAAGCATTCACTGTCGAAGCCCGCCTCCAACCTGACTTTCGGGAGCTTCCTGCAGCCCCCTCGCAGGGAAACAAAGTAATGGCTGCCGGGTCGGAGGTCAGCGAGGAGTCACGTGGCGCGTGCTCACCTCCTCTCGGCAACCTGACCCCCCAGCGGTGGGAAGAGGGAGCGCTCCCGGCCGCTGAGGACGACAGATCGAAAGGTATCCAATTGGGGCGGCCATTGTCAGGATTCCTCAGACTTCCTAGTGGTTCCTTGCGACCTACAAAGGGAATAGAGTTCATTCTCTCCCATTTGACTTTTCAATGTTGCGTCTATTCTGAAACCAGCTTGTGAATTGATGGGCGATAAAGTGACTGGTGAACCGCGTAGCCTACCTGGCATTCGATACAGGACTCGGGACTACTGGAGTGCAAAACAGGAAGGTTTCTTTCTATCAGTGGTGCATTTTATCCCGTTTTAAGAGGCGCCAAGTTTCAGATTTTGCTTACTAGGGGTGCAAATTCGTGTGTCTCGGCAAACTCCTGATTTGCACAATTAAAAACCCGTGGTGCAACAGCCCGTGAGGGCCAGGGTCTATCTACAGACTGCTGGCCAACCAGTTACGGAGTTACATGTGGTCAGCACGACGAACCCCCAGTCATTGTTGTAGGTTTCCGTGACCGGGTTACGCTACTAATTCCCAATTTTCTCACTATATGGTGGGTGGCCACCGGCTGAAATCTCAGGAAAAGTTGTTAGCTTCCCTCGGGAAACTCGAATCTGCGCACGTCCTGTGGACGGAGGTCAAAGCATGACGCCTTAGACCATAGTGCGGGACCTTCATTTGCATTGCAGATTTACCGGGTGTCCCAGAAGTCTTTCCCTGATTACAAACTTTATTCATATCCGCTATATGCAATGTAGAGATGTGAAAGTGGTGCCAAAATGTTGGAAAACTAACCAAGTTTATTCGTTGCAGGTTTCAGTAATGTGGCTGTAGTGTAGCAGTGTCAGTGCCAAGGAATCCGGAATTAATGCTCTTGACATCTGGTGGCATCTTTCCATACAATGTTTCTTGGACTTGACAGGATTTTGGAATGAAGATAAATTTAATTTTTTTTTAAATACCAACTTATTGATGGCAGCTATTCTAGTCGAAAGAATTCTGTACATTTGAAAGTTCCTCTGCACTGTTATTGGTGACCAGGTCTCGTGATACCAGAGGACATGCTGAGCTTTTTCCTGATATGTGAACATTTCCGGTTTTCTGGACACTGACACTGCTACACTACTGCCACGTTACTCAAACCTGCAACAAAAAAACTTGGTTAGTTTTCCAACATTTTGGCACCACTTTCACATCTTTACCTGGCATATAGCGGATATGAATAAAGTGTGTAATCAGGGAAAGACTTCTGGGACACCCGGTACTTTAGGACTAGAGATAGAGACTTGTATCCGAATTATCCGAATCTGAAGCAATGAGAATTAGAATCCCGGGCCGATATCCGTGGCGTAGTGATTAGCACTGATTGGCCTGGTCATGGATGTTCTTTGTGGGCGCCCGCCCCTTTATCAATTTCATCATATCGTTACTCATCGTCGCGATTATCCAAAAGTGGCAGAAGAGCGTGGTAAAATAAAACAAATCAATCAATCAAATCAAAGACTAAACCAAACTTGTTTTGCTAATAGAAAGAAATCCGTGTGTACTATGTAGAAGGGAAGCCTGGTACTGACATTGCCACACGTCGAATGAGAAGACTACACTCTGCTTCGGAAATGTGTGGAACAAGGTCGAGCATAACGGTAGAGAAGGGGAGAAAGCGAATAGGCGAAGCAAAGCATTCCGCGGTTCTGGTAGCTGCAGCTGAGTTTTCGTACATTGTCCGAGCCCTCTGGAGCCACTACTTGCGTAGAGGACTACTTTTGTTCGCCTACTCCAGAACTTCCCGGCACAGAATGTATCTTTGGTCATTTGAGCAGGAACTTGTGATTGGCGTCGACCGTGAAATTCTAAGACCAGTCACACAGTGGCACGTGTGACTGCTCTTACGTCTACTGACTGAGGTTTGCTCTACAACTACACTACATTCCTCTCGGCAAAGCTACTCAGAGCGTACCGATAGATATTGCCTCATAATCGAAAGAACTTAGGTCGAAGCAATGTTTTTAAGTCGCAATCACACGATGAGGTACAGCTTTGAAATGAATGCTAAAAACCATCTCGCATACAATGTCCTCTGAAGAAATCTTTAACCAAGAGTGCAGAGTAGAGGGGGAAGACAGTTTTCGATTCTGTCAGACGAGCTCGACAAGACTCCGTAACCGGATTAAGTTGCTCCAAAAAAGAGGGGCCGATAGGGGTGGGCACTGGCTGTGGGTTAAGAGGGAAGGCGGGGCGAGAGAAGGGGTGAAGGAAAGAGAGAGGAAGAGTGTGCTTGAAGCAGGAGACAGACGTGAAGGAGTACCTCAAATATTGGGATGCTCTCGGGGTAAGCAAGCAACAGTTTGCAAGTCAAACAACACGCGGTCCAATATCTCCCGAGGAAGTTCACGTCTTATGCCAGCGCCGCTGCCAATCTTTTTAAGTTTCGTTGTCGGTACACAATTTATCGTTTCGTAACACCTTCAGCAACTCCATGGTGCGAGATTAAAAGATTGCAAACTGCAATAAGGGCTATATTTGGAACCCATCAACTTCTCTGGTGCTCGTATGCCCCATCATGTCGTCAAAACTGAACTTTTTGGCGCAACAGCCGTTAGAGGTCGATGGTACCAGCTAACTGTAGACCAGGCGAACAAGAACAAGTCTCTGCGCAAGTAGTGACGCGAGACAGCTCCACCAATGAACAGTGAGAGAAACGGGATTGCGTAATGGAAGACGGGATTTACCCGATTTCTTCCTTCGCTATGCAGCGTTGCAAACTTTTGAAAAGGATAATACCTAACGCACATGGCAAACGGACCGTATTTTTGTCTCCATTTCCGTACGATTGGTTTAGGAATTTCTTAGGGAAATATTAGGGATAAAACTGCAAGAGCAAATTTTGACAAGCCGTGCATTTAGCGTACGGACTAAGGTCTGGATCGTACGGTTGGCAACGCTGCACTTTCACCACTCGATTTTCCTCTTCTTCCTCTGCCGATATGCGCGGCTCTGCTCTACAGTTAACTGGGACAGGGTATACGTTTCATTGGGTGACATGGCCAACGTATCGAGTTCTACCGCTGTTCTTAGCGTTAAGTGTCTGAGCGCTCCGCGAGTGAGCTGCCACTTCACTCAGCACAGTATTCTGTTATATACACTCTGCCTCGTTTATCTCTGGAGCACGACCGCACATAGCGTAACGGCAGAGAAAAGGGCGAAATCGAGTGGGCAAAGCGAAGCAGTACACGCTGCTGCGAAGGCTGGTAACTGCAATCGCTCCTCCCTCTTACGTGTTCATTGGTGGAGCCGTCTCGCAACACTAGTTGCGCAGAGACGTGTTTTTGTTCGCTTGCTCAAGAGATAACCGGGATAGAGTATAGTATAGCGTCACAGGATTGCACCTTGCTTCAAATCTCGAATAAGTTGCTTCTCCAGTCCGTACATTCTCCTTTCACTCGCCTCACATTGTCACCACCGAAACTTATAGGTTTGAGTCCCATCTTCGTTCTATTTAACAGAAAGAAGTGGACCGATGATGTTAAAGAACCACAGACAAAAACAATCATCATCTATCAAGCATTCCTAATGCGATAGTTAACATGGATACGCGACCTTCAAAGCACACTGCAGTGGATCCCAACTTTTCTAGCCACCAGCTCGCTAAGTTCAGTAAGACAGTTTGAAAAATGAATTTTGATTTGATACTACATGGTTTTCTCACGTTAGAAACAGTCTCTGCACCTTTTAGTATCTACGTGAGGGAAGAGTAGGGTTATGATTCTTGGGTTGGCAACATTGAGTCTTTGTAAGAATCTAGCCTGATTTCTGAAAGAAATGTATGGAGCAAGGTGTAATATACGCGTATATTTCAACTCGTTAAGGTGAGGAGGGACAATTTCGCACCAGGCATGCATTTATTTAAATATCGTCGGAATTGGCTCTGCTACTAAAGAAAATCCACGCATAATTTGAGAGTATGAATTTCTCTCCACGTTGCAAGTGGAAGCGGTTTATTATTAAGCTAGATACCATGTTTGAAAAATGTGATGAATACGTACTTACAGAATCCCATGTATTCCTTATGGAGAGACAACTTCAAATTGAAGTTACGGCTAAACAAATGGGAGTTTCGACTATTTCTAGCGCAAATATCATCTTCAATGGATCCTTTACCCGATCATATATTCTTTTCCGCCATCGGAAGTTTGATATCTCCAAGAAAACGAGTAAAATAATTCTCTTATAAGCGTAATGTATTTCTCCTTGCCTCCTACAGCCATCCTGGCAGTGTTGCCAAACCTGATGTGTATAAAAGAGCTACATTTCACCAAGAGCAAAAGATGACTTTCAAGGATCTAGATTAACGAAGGCTGCATAAAGTGTCTACTAGGGTAATTTAGGTGTCAGAGTGGTGGGGCCGCTGCTATTACCGTTATCTTTAAACTGATGGAAATGTATTCTTAGTTTTCACCGCCTAGATTTGGCGGCATTACCCATCTCAATGATTTTATGATGTTCATATGAAATCGAAAATAAAGGATTCCCGGATAATAATATTGACATCTTCACCTTAAGCCACAGCTCTATATATAAAAATACCTGGGGAGGAAAGAGGGGGTGGGTGACGCAGCCCATATGTGAATATCACGTCACGTGCAAAATGTACACTCATGGCAAAGGTTGGTCCTTCTGGGCCGGAGCCAGTGGTGGCATCATGGTGGGGTAGATGGCGGGTGCCACAGTTCACAGTAACGAGTGCACGAAAGAGCCAGGTCTGGCTCCAAAAGAGCGAAGTTGGCAACAGTGATCGACAGCTGTCCCAGCGAGAAAGACCGAGTGGAAATTGTCCCTCCTCGCCTTAAGAATTCTGTTGGGTTCAGAGTATTGGTTGTGCACGCTAGATGTCGTCCGTTTTAGGAATCACTACTGTATAAATCGAGCTTAAAATTAACGCAAGGAATTTGAACAGATACTCAAAAATTCTCTAACTCTTTCTGGTGTCAAAGGTGAATCCGGATTGTAGCACAGGCTTGGTGCCTTGTAATGTTATTGTGACATTTGTGACAGTACCTATAGAGCAACACAACAGTTTTTCATGCATTAAAACCCTACTCGTTTCAGTTCGTTGAATATGATTATATTAACATTTTGTGCATGATCAAAGATTGAGGTCCATCACAATCAATACATAAATGAAAATTGTTTCTCATACGGTATGCAGTTTCACAATTGCTCTTCAAATCACTGTTACCATCTTCAGAACTTATTTCCATGATTCCATGGGAACTTCACTGCATTAGCGTTCAATTTAATCATCAGGTATTTATTTATCCAGCTACATGAAAAATAGAGGAAGGCTCGAGGATAGATGAACGTCAGGAATCATTTACTGACGAAGACAAAATCCATTTCTCTCCCTTTTTTTCGTCTTCTCTCTCTTCTCTTCTTGAGAATTGCCAGTCAAAAGGAAGACGAAACAATAGTTGTGTAATTTGGAGCAGATCCAAGACATTTTGGATCGCAATGATACATCACTGCAGCAATGTTGAGATCCCTGCATTTATACAAGAAACAGCAGGAGTTGGCCTACATTTGAGATTTCTGACGTTCTCTCTTATTGCGCACCCAATCCGCAGAGGAATTCAACTGAAACTTCATTGGCCAGCCTCTTTAGCAGATGTCAAATAACAATACAAGAACTAACGAGGCTGGGTCAATCAAGTTTCAGTATTCATAAAGTAAATACTGTTAGCGGTGACCTCAGTGAGTTGGTGGTTCTTTTTTCTAGTCAGCGAGCCTATATCAAGCTGAGGTGATTCATAGCTTCTTATTGTCAGTGAGGCGTAACTACTTTTATTTGCACCAAATCGTCACTCGAGGTTAGTAAGATGGCAAACAGAAGAGCCAATCAGATGGCACTTCTGAAGAAGATAGTTGAAGCTGATTGACTGTTTAAGTTGCTAGCACTATTACGTCAATTTTGGTGGTAAGAGAATATAATTATACACTTCACGAACTGTACATGACGACCATATACGTCTATCTTTCTCTGCGCTAGCCACTTCGCCACAGAGTGGTGATTCTACGAATACACACACACCCCTGTCACAGGCTGTGTAAATAAGCGTATATATGTTATGTTGCATTCATTGAATAATTGAATAAACCAGTGGCGGCGACTGGGTTCCAAAACTGAGGGGAGGGGGCAATATGCCAAAACTAGGGGGGCAAGAATAGTTTACTTTCACTTGCTACATAAGGTTTAGCATAGTGTTGGGGGCAACTCCCCCCTCGCCCCCCCCTAATCGCCACCACTGCAATGAACAAATGAATAAATAATATCAGGGTTAAAGAAACATGTTTACCATCTAGGGAGCTTCAACGTAATTGCAAACAAGCTTGTTTTAAGCCCATGTTCATGCTCAAATAGGGTGATTGACACTTAACCAAGTTTAGAAGTTGTATCTAAACCACTGATATGCACCCTCGAGGGAATCGCACCTGGATCCATTGCAATGAGTGATATCCACTGCGTCATAAGGGAGACCCTTCATACGTTCCCTCTGTCTTAGTTTACAGTCTGCCTTGCGCTAATTGCAAAATTATATACAGGGTGAAGCAGTCAAACGGGATGATTTTTTTAAAAATCACAAAAATAGATGGAGCAAATATTATTTATTTTTTGAACATGAATGTACTGTACACGAGTGGAAATTACTCGTGTACCTGAAAAATGTTCATTTTTTGAATATGGTGTCAGTAAGATGGCGTCCTAGGTGTTTCACACATTGTCGGAGTCTCAGAGTAAATCCGCCCATGACGTTGCGTAGCATCTCCAACGGAATGTTGTGGATCTCTTGCCGAATTCGCTCCTTCAAATCATCCCTGATTCTTGGAGGGTTGTCCTTGAATACTTTTCATTTGAGGTAACCCCAAAGAAAAAAGTCATAAGCCGTTAAGTCGGGTGAACGGGTAGGCCTCGGAATATCGCCGAATCTGCTGATGAGACGACCAGGAAATGCGAGTCTAAGCACATCCATAGCCATTCTAGCAGTATGGCTAGTTGCACCATCTTGCTGGAAGAGTGTTTCTTCATCTGGGTCATAGTCATCGAGGGCAAAAGAAAGGTAAAGTGCTCCCCTGTGCATAGCACCACGACATGAAGGCGTATAGGGGGTGTGGGGGTAACGCCCCACACTTTCTTGATCCGGTCGTGAGTGGGGGTGATGTGATCAGCATCACGCCCCTGACCGCCTTTACCCCCCAGGGTTTCCCCCAGGTATCCATGTTATTCGACGCTGGGCGGGCGCCGGGGCCGCTTCCATCGTTAGAAAAGTTCCCGGATTTGAACCGGCCGGGGATCGAACCCGGCACCTTTAGCATGGTAGTCAGACGCGTTACCGACTGAGCCACCGCTGCCATCGAGGGCAGGCAGGAAAAATGTGTGTAACACCAAGGACGCCATCTTACTGACACCATATTAAAAAATGAACATTTTTCAGATACACTAGTAATTTCCACTCATGTACAGTACATTCATATTCAAAAAATAAATAATACTTGCTCTCTTTATTTTTTGTGATTTTTTTTAAAAATCTTCCCGTTTGACTGCCTCACCCTGTATAACTATCACTTGATTGATTGATTGAATTGGTTTATTTTACTTCGCGTTTCTTCCACTTTTGGCTAATGAAGATGAGTGAAGCAATGATGAAATTGATGAAGGTACACTCACACAGAACACCTGTGTCCAGGCAGGGATTCGAACCCGAAACCCCTGCCGTCGTAGCGCGCCGTGCTGACCACTGCGCTACGGAGGCCGGCACTTCGTCACTTCAGTACCTATTCATGTATTTATATTTTTAGTTATTTCCGTCGCCTGTCTACATCTCTAGCTTAATCGGAACGATGAGGAATTTAGAATAATTGAATAAACGTAACGAAACGTACATGCTTCGCCAATGATTCATACCGGACTTCTAAACAGCTTCAGAAACTTTGGCTCAAAGTTGGTAAGAGCCAGTGGCGGATTCAGGAATGGGACTCGGGAGAGGCGATATTCTCGCGGATGTTCATTCCAACCAATATTTACATAGTTTTTATGTAAATAATACATATCACTACTCCGTGCATTATAGGTATTACCGTGCACGGGGGAAAATAAGGATACCAGGTCCCATACCCGGATATGTGAAGGACGTTATTTTCTTCCAGAATTATTATCTTTCCATTGTCGTGATAAACCTAACGATATAGATATACGACGATAACATTACAAAGGAACAAGGCCCTTTTCTGTGGAATCATATCTCCTCTGTTGAGCCAAGAAAATAGAGAAATATACATTAGGATTGTTACTTATTTATTTTTGATTTCAATTATTACCAGAATATCACAATGCAGAAGTAGGAACAAACAACAACAATAATAATAATTGACATTCAGTTCTACAATCTCGTAGATCCATAATAACCATTCATAATGTTTTACACCAATGAATGATAGAATAGCTTACATATACAACACTGATATACTAATAAAATATAGATGACATATACAGTAATGTACGCAAAAACCTAGTTTAGGCAGTGTGGATCGCCCCATCGCACTTCCCGCGGATCCACGTCTCGCTATAGCCCAATTAGAATCACATGTCCGTTTCAGCCTATACTGCGAACGTGTCACAAATGTAATATACGCTCGGGAGTTACATGTGATGAACTGATGCAATCTCTATACGAAGCGCTGTACCAAACTGTATGGAGAGGGCCTTACCCATTTCCCTGTGCACGTAATGGTGATATTAATAACTCTATGATTAACAGAAAGGATAGCCCACTAAGGCTGTTATAATGTTCAAAGAGAAAAACCTAGGGGAAGGAGGAGAAATATACACGCTACGCAGGTCTTAATCCATGTCACATGTCCCTTGCTTATTGCACGTGTTGCGAACACGACATGGGAACCGACGAAACCGAAGATAAAATGGGGTGGAAACGCACGTTTATGTAAATGACTAATCTTCTAGTACATATCGCTTGGAAGTGTAAAATATACGAGTAACAAGCAAGTTCTCCAATGATCTAAGATGCGTGCATACTAAGTCACTGAGTAACAAATTTATTGATAGGCACCGCAGTGTGTGTGTGTGTGTGTGTGTGTGTGTGCATATATACGAGGGTAGATCAAAAAGTAAGATGCTGCGCTATAGTCAAGGCCACGTCGTATTTCTTATTGAACTGACGTCAACACATCCGCTGAAGAATGATACTTAGTGGGTCTCATGGACTGGAGCTACAGATTGAAGTGGGACTAGAACTAGTGATTGAATAATATATACCCTTACTATAATTTTGCATATATTTTATTTTTCTGAGTACCTTCTCTTTGGATTTGAATTTATTATTCCATTACAAAAATGGGCAGTTTTTATTTTTAATTGATTGCGTAGTGGCCCAGTCAGTAAGCCATCTGCCTGAGTGCCACGCAGTGAGTGAATGATCACAGATAGGGATTTCCCCGTCAGTATCTCTGCATAATCGGCTCTAGTGCTCATCCAGCCTCTCTAACTGCGACAAATCCTAGTGAAGGCGTCTGGAGTGTGGTGTTGATCACACCACACCCTCTACGCTCGATATCAAGAATGTGCTGTTTTATAGGATTTATAACAGAAAATATAGACAAGTTATGATCTCAGTATGACTAGCCTCCACTGCTATCGCAATTGCAATTATTAAAAAATGGTGGAGACACTATTGCGACATTCACTCAGAAAATGGTGGATGACAAAAAAGCATAGCTATATGTTGCGGCCTGCCTATAGAATGTCTAGCCACTAAGCCACCCACGTTATCGCGTGCTCTATGGCACGGGGGAGGGTGAACACAATGGATAAAAAAGAAGGTCACGAAGCGGTAAGTCATGTCAAAGACGCATAACAGGCATTTCATGACTCTTTCTTGTTCTTCCGCTCCTTATTACTAGTCCTAATTATATGCATATTATCCTGCAAAAGGCAAGCTTTTGTTCACGGAACACGTGCATGTAATAAGCCCAGCTGCCGGGAAAATTAAATAAAACATGAAATCATTATATACCTTGGCGTGCATGCGAGGGTTTTAAATTTTAATTTGCTGCAACAAATTTAGCAGATTATATGGAAGTTGCCATTTGACGCTTCTCAAAGGATGGGTAATTAACCGTTACGAACAAGGCGTTGTTTTTGTTAATCCAAGAAGTAATTCCTTGCGAGCAAGAGTACTTCTCCGGGAAGTCATCAACAATAGGCAAGCCCAGGTACCTGGAGACTCGTTTGGTGAGAATGAGTCAAGGCAAGGACTTTAGATAACTTTTCCTGCTCTCCCCAAAAATAGGGAATAGTTAAGCTGTAGAGCTGAATAAAGTTTAAGCTTAATAAACCTTTAACCTTGTCTGTATAGAAATAATAATAAGTAGTAGAGTAACAAAATGGAAACTTCATTAACTGCTTCATTCACTCATGAAATAAATTCAGAAAATGTGATAATTCGACTCGGGGAAAGATAAGAATATGTTTAACTGAAAGTTATTTTGACAGTCATTGAACTTGAATGTAAAATTATAATGGAGTCATTTTAAATAGAAAATGATAAGTTGTAATTTGTGATCTTACTTTACGAATAACGCATCTCGGCAAGGAATTTAAGTTTCTTTATGATTCTCTGCCATCTGTTGGGATTTTGAGACACTACAGTACGGCCAAGACCAGAATATGCTGGTGTGGTTGTTTGACTTTTCCATCCATCTTCCGTGACGTGTACGAAATGCTTCCCTGTAAGAGCCAATCACATTGTTTGCCTCCCCTATGTATGTGACGACAGAACCAGTGTGAGAACTACAGAAAATTAAAATGACTTGTGGAATTGCAGAAGATGTAAGAATTGTCTTAAGTTATAAGTTGTGTGGAGTTGAATAGGTGTTTACAAAGAGTTTTGTTTACAGTTTTCACAGCAGACGGTCAGCAAGGGGTTCTAAGATATGAGATAAGGGTGCGGAAGCGAGTCTCGACGAATGGAGGTGAGTTCGAGATAACGAGTCTATTGTGAGGCAAATGAAGGACAATATCAATGGCGTTTAAGTATGTTTTATTTTGCAAAACACACGAAGGTTAATTCTAAGA
Source organism: Lepisma saccharinum (assembly GCF_977018435.1). Classification (NCBI taxonomy): domain Eukaryota; kingdom Metazoa; phylum Arthropoda; class Insecta; order Zygentoma; family Lepismatidae; genus Lepisma; species Lepisma saccharinum. Next base: position 32,118,604 of record NC_139245.1, on the reverse strand, counting down.
CAGGCAATAACAATTATAAGCGATAGCAAGAAATTAGCAGCTCCTTTACCACAAGCAAGTTGTTCGCAATCGACAAAGTATCTCTGTGCTTTGGACTACGACTGTGGGACGGCATGGGTTCGAGTCCGCCTGGGTTCAATCTCTGGGTCCTCGGCCTGTGTATAGGACCGGTGGAAACCCACCAGAGTGAGGAAATTGGGGAGCTACGAGTGAGAAGCGTAATCCGGTCACGGATATCTCCTATAACGGCTGGGGGTTCGATGTCACCTCATTACTGGTTGAAGATCTCCACACCTCTAGGTAGGATTGTGGGAAGGAGACTGGCAGTCGGAAGATAGGCAAAGGCCCTTCCAGGGCTGTAGAGTCACGAGTTATGTTTATGTTATCTCCGTGGACATTCCCGTGATTCGAACACGGAACCTTCCTGACGGAGTGGTTAGCACAGCGCGCTACGACCCGCCAGGTGTCCGGGGTTCGAATCCCGGCCAGGACATGAGTGTTCTTTCCGAGTGTCTCATCAATTTCATCAAATCTATCAATCAGTCTTGTCGTAGCGCGTAACACTAGCAGCTACACTCCGTCCTAGGTATCGCAGGAGCAGTTGAAAGAAAACAAATCTTTGCCCAAGTAGTGACGCAAGACAGCTCCATAAATGAACACGTTAGAAGCAACGGGATTGGGTGACTGCAGTTACCAGCCTTCCCAGCATCGTGTACTGCTTCGCTGTGCCCACTCGATTTGCCTCCCGCACCCCCTCCTCTGCCGTTATGCGCGGCCTTGCTCCAGAGACGCCTGAGACAGGGTATAGGTTAATGAGGCTCCTATGGCGAGAAAGCCTTGGGTGGCAGTGATGGCTCGCCCTGTCATTCTTAATGCTCATGAAAATATGTAAACAAAGCATTGTGGGAAAGTATGACGGCGGTTATATGACGACAAGCCTGTTGGTAATGTAAAAAAAAAAGTGCTAATGATTTACAGCTAACAACATTCATGACAACGGCTGCCAGCGCCTGGAAAATATTTATCTCTCGCTGTCCATTAGCATTTCGTGTGAAAAGTACATGAACCATTTTTTTAATGCCATACGTCATTTTCAGATTGTGTTGAACTACAAGTGGGTCTGTGCATTCTAGAAATGAATGTTTTCTCTTTCTTACCGTCAGTAACTGTATGATTATTTGGGTGAAAATTAATTATCAAGTTTCGCCTCACCTTTAGCTTGTTTCGGCTATCTTTCGAAGAATTACCCTTACATTCTAAATTCTAAACTATATATATATATATATATATATATATATATATATATATATATATATATATATATGTTTAGAGTTTCCAGTGGACAGTCGAGGTGCAAGGGCTAACCCTTGAGACACCCAAATGTCAACCTCACTTCCACGTAGTACACCCTGGACGCACTTTGCAGACTAACAAGGCTCTGGCGTCTGAATCCATGGCCACTATAATCCTCTATGGGACTTTGTTGTGTATTGTCCGCATGTGTTTTGTGATTCTCCCTTCATCTCTTTCATCTTATCACCATTCATCCTCATCTTCACGATTATCTCAAATTGGAAGAAAAGCGAAGTAAAATAAACCAATGCATTCCAGTGGACACTCAACATTGGATTGTTGTCAGTGTTGTTAGGATTTTTGTTATGGCCTTCGTGACTACATGATACCGAAACCTCATGTCCCATTTGGTTCTCGTAAAGTTTTGTTTTAGAACGCTCAGATAGGCTAACCGAGACTGGAGCTACAGTTTAAAGTGTGATCCAAACCACTGTGCGACGTGCCTCCACCGGGAATCGAACCTGAGATCCCTTGATTACAAGGCGACGGCGTTACCACTGCGCCGTTCAGGAGTCTCAAGTTACTTCTCGTTTCAATATACATATTTTATTTTTTACTCAGTAATAGGGTTGAATTCTATATCATCTTCGGTTGGTATGTTTGCTCCCTTTACCCAAAATTAATTTTGAACTTCTTGTTTTCCGTTATCTGTCAAAATAGTGTGGATTTTATATGGTAACATTTTAATCAAATTACGTAAAAACTCAGCAGCTATGGGTTTTGTACCTCTTTTATGCAGCTCAACATCATGGTTTGTGGTATTTACATCCTACAAATTTTGAAGTGAGGGAACAAAGAACTCAGGAAAAAATAATAGTATAGGTTGTATTTGAAGACTCGTAGTTGGTATTTCTGATTTAAAATATTTCAGTTATGTCTTTGTGTCTGAATAAGTGTCTTGAAACTTGTACTATTGCAATTATTTTGGAAAACACAAATTCCAGCAGTGTATTACCTCTGGCAAGTGCAAATTTCTCCGTCGCATATGATAGAGTCGTCGCCTTGTAATCAAGGGGTCCCGGGTTCGATACCCGGTGGAGGTACATAGTGGTTCGGATCCCACTTTAAACTGTAGGTCCAGTCCCGATTAGCCTTTGTGTGCATAAAGTGGACTTAAAGCAACAAATCAATCAATCCGTCTCATATAACTTTGTTGTTTTAAAAAAGCTTTGAATGGCGGCCCAGGCTTCAACACCCCCCTAGCTACGAGTCTGAAAATTCATCCATAAAAACAATGAAAAAAAAAATCGCTTTTTACTCGAGATTTTTCGTCTCAAAAGTAAGAGGGGGGGGGGGGGATCACGCAAGGACGAAACTTACAAACGCACACCATTTGTAAGATTAGGGGCAAATTTATATCAAGAGGTTTGCGTAAATATAATTATGCCTCCTTCAGTGTTGACCGAAAAATTTAAGTTCGCACAGATTGGGACCGGACCTACAATTTAAAGTTGGATCCGGTCCAAACCGCTGAATGAGTGTTCACCGGATATCGATCCTGGGAAACTGGGAACTCAACATCGTCGCGCCTAAACTCACGCAAAATTTAGATATCCAGTTATTTTCTGAAAATAAGCTACTTGTTTCCATGTATCACATTCAGCCATATCGTAACCTTTTGATCGCACCAGACAAAAGTGCTCGTGTGGACAAAAGTATGAAGAAAAACCAAGAAACTCAAGAGACAAGCAAAAAGAGAGTGAATTGAAGAGAGGGGGAGGGGCAATAATAGGAGATATAAACGCAAGGCATTGTGGGGGAAGATCGGCACTTATCGCGTCTGAGATCTTAACCTTTTTTGTAGCTCAGAGGATCATGTTTTTCTCGCATATCGCGCATGTTTGCTTACTTTTAAAAGTTCGCGTGACAAGCTAAGCGGCAGAACCCAACACAATATGCAGACGATGTTATGATTATAATACACACACACACACAGGAAAAAAACTGCCCAACTTAAATTCTTCACCCACATTTGGATCCCTCCTGTGCCTTCCTTTCTTTGAAAATACTGGTTATTTTCGCCTTAGGGAACTTTTTTTTTCATCAGACTTTGATAATGTGTGTGTGTATGAGACAGCAAACAGACAAAAACTTAACCTCCACTTTTTATACCCTCCAGTCAGGGAAAAAGAAGCTTACAGAACATCAGTTGTTCAACATGCGAAGTTATACGGTTCGTTATTCGTGCGCAGACATGCTGGAGCTGGTAGTGTACGATTGTAGTCACAATATGTCCATGTCTGCAAGTTTTTCTTCCACGCCAAAAAGTATAATGGCAAGAGAAAACAGTTCGGTAAGAACGAACGCGTAAAAGTAAGTTTCAGTTACCCTTCTGTTAAGCTAAAACCTGCTTGTACTTCCTTTTATTTATCAATCTGTTATTGCAATATAACTATGTCAAGGCGAGATGTGAATCTATGCTAGTAGACGGCTATACACCCAATATGGATGTAAGAAATCGTACAAGGGCGCCCGTAGGATTTTTCTCAAGGGGGGAGGTCAAACTCATAGAAACTTTAATCTTTTATTATTATTATTATTATTATTATTATTATTATTATTATTATTATTATTATTAATATTATTATTATTGCTATTATTTTTATTTACTACTACTACTACTTTGCAAATCATAAAATTCAAATTGATTTGAAAATACTTTGGCGTTGTATACAACTTCAGACTCGAGTGTACTATTTAGATAGAAATTGGATGCGCCTTGATTCCTTTCAATAAACATCTATCACTTTGTTGATGAACAGTAGTTTGTCTTTTTGTACTTTTTCACTTAGAGATATCAATCAGTCAGAGACCACTTAATCTACTGTCCTTCATGGTACCTCTCTGATCCATGGTTTTACGTGCCGAAGGGTACTGTAAAATAATAGTAATGATATTAATAATAATGGTTGCTGCAACTTACGGCCTGTAAATCACAGAAAACAATACTTTTTTGTTGTAAAATATCGCTACAATTTCACCATTCGAATGACATTAACTCTTTCCGGAAATCCTCCCTGCGGCGCCCTTGATAGATTACATACATTTAACAAACCTACATTTGTAAATAGATGGATAAGTGTAAAAATAAGTTGATAATATTTATGTACTCTTGCGATAGTTCTTTCGTTCCGCACTCTTTCACACTAAAAAGAGCGAGTTGATTGTTTTCCGTCCGGGACAACATCCTGGGTAAAATACTGACATGTAACATGATTTAATTATTTAAAATGGCTTTTCCGCCGACTTCGGTTAATCACGATGCAAAGGTTAGATGCATTAGTGGAAACAATGCGTACATTTCCCATTTGGTTTCCTATTGTTCAAGCAGCTGGGTTCGAATTTCAGGAAAGTGTGGTGTAAATATATGTTTTTTAAATATATTTTTCAGTTTCTCCATTCATCGTCGTTACAAGGGTGGCAGTGATACTGTTAATAGTTTTGTATTGAAAATAAATCTGAGAAAACAAGCTAGTGAAACACTGCAATATAAAGAACAAGCCTTAGTGTTATTTTATTTGTGATGCAAATTCTCAGCACATGACTAGAATAGACTATTTTGGGACTCATAGATTTGAAAATATTTCATGTCGTCAACGGCTGTATATATAATATGACAAAAGTAATATTTTCGTCTTTATATTATGTGAGATAGAAAAAGGAAACTATTTGTTACATGAAGTTTATACTGACTGCTTAGTACTTTCGGTTACTTTCTTTCGGCCACCCTGTATAATATATTTACCTAGTATTGCCACTTAAAAAGGTGATACTTATGGAATTTATGTTAAGGGTGCCCGTAGTACTCTACATTGTTCGGGACGAAAGTAAACCAGAGAGAAATTAAGAAAAAATAAAATAATAAGTAATTGAAACATTATTTCTCGAATAATTTATAGAAAAAAAGATTTTTCTGGGAAAAAAAGTGGAGTTTGAGTTTAGCTTGAATGTTTGAAATAGTAAGTAAGAAAAATCAAATATCAAATTAAAATTAAAAAATATACCAAATTAATAAGTTTTCAATCAACACCTTTTTCCTTCATATAATCACTTAGAAAGCAAAACAAAGTATTCTCGTGCTGTTACAGTGTAGAAAGTTCACGCAAAACTGATACAAGACGTTCTATTCATTGGTATTTAATTACTGGAAAGTGTTGTATAGTGCAAAACATTTTGGAACTACGAAACTAGATTGAAAATATAACACTTAAATTCTCAATTCCTTCTGACCAGGACTACATTTCGGCCTGTGGGCGAATATATTTTGGACGGTAAAATTGCTCTTTCGACGTCTCGGTTTTTCTTTAGCTTGTTTTGTTGTTACTTCAATATTATTATTATTGTTATTATTATATTCATCTACCGGCTGTGATTGAAACCAAATGGTGACCGCACGAAACGAAATGGCCTCGTTTCTTCGAACAAAAAATAGCTACTCAAACGTTTTGAGTTTTATCAATAAATAATAAAAACAAATGTTTACTATTCAATGTCTTGTATTTTGTGAGCCTTGTAAGATTATAATTCAGCAAGAATTCTACAGTTTTTCGACAAAGGTAGAAAAATATTTTAATTTCTTAATAACAGAAAATTAGACGTCTGTGTTTTTCCTGGTCGTGGAAATGTGTTCAACTTGTCAACAGAGCTCTAAACAGGAGAGAAACAGGGAAAATGTCGCCTGTTTCGAGTAAAATTTTAATACGTAAGAAGTCGGCATAAAAACATTAGGAAAATATGGTGCATGTAAAAGTGCATTTAGATCTCCCAGTAATTGGAGGAAAGGGCAAAGAGATGCGTTTCTCCAATTTAATGTGGCAGATTCACAATTAACAACTTCTTCACGAAAAGAAATGTGACAGGGCCGACATATTTACACTGGGTTAAGGGAGGCTTCTTAAATCCGGGCTTACTCGTTGCATTTATCAGTAATTCATAAAGACAATACGTAAATTAATAAATATCATATAATGTATGCACAAACCCGCTCCTCAAAATACTATTCTACTGGTTTGAGATTACCGCATGTCAGTATTACAATATTTAATTAACGACGGATTAACTGTGCATTTTCTTCATACATGTCGTCATTCATAAATTTTATTTCTACAAGGCTACTGGAATTACATTTATCAATTTTAAACCAAGGCCTGTTAAAGGTTGGCATTTATCGAAATTGTTACAATACTGCTGTTGGAGTTAGCATTATTTCAATACATGAACTTCGTAAAAATGGTTTGACGGTTTGAAAGTACTTGGGAGAAAATATGGAGGAAATTATACTCTTAAAACAATAAATATTAACAAATTCATCACGATTCAATGGTAACAATTATTACTATATTTTTAGACCCCTCGTTGCTTTTATAAAGTTCTCTGTAAGGGTTCATGTATTGCTGATTAATATGAAGGGCTCGCAATGTTTTCATTTCTGACAAACAAATAGGGAAGCAAGAAAGTAACATTTAACAGAATCATTAACGTTGATAAACTACAATTCGTTCGTTTTGGCTCTGGGCCGAGATAGCGCGTGACATGGTGTAGATGCCGGCATTTTCGTCCCGTAACGTCTCTCTTATTTACGCACATATCTTTAGCATGTAGACAATTACATTTATATTGCATAACGGGTACTAACCTGTGTTATAAGAGTTCTTCAAAGTTGTTCACGCGCTATATCGGCCCAGAGCCAAAACGAACGCACTGTATAATTGGGCAAGATCCAGTATAATGTATTCTCTGACGGATGTGGATTTTTTTAAAAATTGTTATTTCTGTTTTCTTAAAATCAATCATTGAGTGTCCGGGAACATAATAAACACACTCTTTCAATACAACATTTAAAGGTTACTTGTTTATAAAAAAATTATATCCACAACGAGTTAAATAGTATACGTATTTTATGTTTTTAAGCCGTACTTACATTTTCAAGAACATATTTTATTGATATATTTTATTTGTCCCGCTAAAATCTAAATACAATTATTTCTTTCATAACTTACTGTTTTTACGTGCGTGAATACTTTAGATATGAATGTACCAAAATATATCCAGGACATGTTTTCTGACTATATTACTGAATTTCATTTTTATATCCGTTTATTCAGACCAATTTTCCACACAGCTTGAAGTTCACAACTTAAAAAAAAAAAAAAATATAAAGCAAACTCTATAATTACGGATTTAGCAGTACAGATATAAATCGTGTTATTTGTCAGCGTTGAAAATGTTGTTGTTGAATTCTGAAGCTCTTACTATTATCTTATCAAAAATTAAGTCTATATCTCATGCTCATGTTTACATTGTTTACAACATTTGATTGTGTATTTTCGTGATTCATACCGCCCTATTTTGCTATATTGATATACGACTAGAGGTTCCAATTACTGATAAGTACCAAATACACCTTCAACAAAAACATTCTTGAAATATCCTTATAAATTAGCAAAAGAGAGGCATTAGCTGGAAAGCAGTGAAAGTTAAATAACTGAGAAATTATTATTATTATTATTATTATTGTTATTTTCTCTTGTATATTATAACTGTATTTGATGGATGATTCTGTGAAGTTTATATTATATCGTTTGCCTTATTTCTCTTTTGTTATATTACAATAAAACAACATATGATATACCGGTAAATCTTCCGTTCAATCAATAATATAAGGAATTGTAAGATTGTCATAACGTCGTCGCCTTATAATCAAAGGGTTCCAGTGGAGGAACATAATGGTCCCGATCCCACTATAAACTGTAGGCCCAGTCCTGATTAGCCTATCTACGCATAATAAAATGGACTTCAAACTCGAGAAAGTCAAGATTGGCGTATATAGTAAATTGAGAAAAAATTGTTCAGTGATTGATTGTATCACCATTAGAGAAATTACAATAGCCCTGTCTTGTTTATTTTATTCAGGAGAAAATGACATCTTTTACAATATGTTCGCATACCTAATAATTATTAATCACCGAGGCAATTAGTATATGGTCGTAAAGGTGATTCAGTTCGTGTCGGAGAGTAACAATTTTGTACTGTAAACAGTTCGTGTTGAGTTACTTAACGTCGTTTATCTGTCCAGTTAGTTTAGCAGAGACTGGAAAGATAGCAGAAATTCTACTATCAAATTTAGTAGACATGCAATTTGGGATGATAGAATTTTGCAAGTGAGATTCACAATTTGGGCCTGTCTTTTGTTGCTCCTTGCGTGCCACTCCTTGAAAGGACTGTACAATTTATGCAACAGAATTAATTTTCTGTGATTTCAGAGTGCATGTCTACAGTCTAAGCGCTGTAAATATTATAAGATCTGCTTTTAGTTGTTAGATTTCTTAAATTCCTCACACCACCACTCATCTCAAGAGCTAAGGACACAATGAAATCTCACCTTCAGTATTATATGTGTGTGTGTGTGTGGATATATATATATATATATATAGATATGTACGCGTGTATGGTTTTTGTATGATATTCTTACAATGCAGAAAAATTGAAGTACAACGTTCAGTTATTTTAAAAGGTTAATTGTTATCTGACTTTAGAAAATATGCGGGGCGAGCAGATGGGGCTACAACCCTCCTGAAATTTTGAAAAAATCAAAATTTTCCAAATAAAGATCTCGGAAAGACAAGTGGCAAATACAACCCCCCCCTCTTAAATCGACCCCCGATTATCATTAGTGACCTTGAATATTTTTTTTAAAAAATTAAGGTTAAAAATGGTAATTACGAAATATTTTATTGTTATCCCACCCCCGCCTTTACAATTCCAGCACCCTCCGAAAAAAAAATTGTTGCTACGCTAGTGCTGTCTTATATTTTATTACAACTTTGTTGAAGCTCTTGAGAATGATGATTGTGTAGTACCATTAAGAAAGAGTTCTTAATAATATTATTTATTTGATGACTGTGGCTACATGCGCAGTTTGTAGACTTATTCGTTGCAAATTCAACGCCGTTCCTTTATGCATTTCTTCTTATTTGCATACGCCTACATAGCATTTGTCACTTCATAGACTGTCATGTATGACAAATTTAGACTCTAAAAGTACATCTTGTAATTCGTGACGTAGCTGGTGCATCGACACCTTCAACTTCTTGCGAAGTGACAGGCGGACGTCCTCATGTGAGAAAATTGCTCTGTCCAGAGACATATTTCAATATCTGAAAGCCCACATGCATGAGCAAACATATGCAGCTTGCATGCGCTTGTCGTTCGGCCACATTTAATGCTTCCGCTTACGCATGTGTTATGAATTCGGTGCATATGCGACCACATGCAGTTCGGACGGTAGGTTGAATAAATCAGAAGGCCGTCAGTGGCGAGATATTTATGTTTTGTGCACAGTTTAGGGGAGGGAGGGGGTCACAGATTTAACGCACCCGTTCGATTTATGAGTTGCTGAAAATTGTTATTTCTTTGAAAGTGGTCAAAGTTTATGGATACAAGAAGTGAAATTCCTATGTTGGAAGGTTTTGTTTTTTTATTTTTTTATATAAACTTGACAATGAGGATGAATGCTGATTAGATGAATTGATGAAGGAACATTTGCAGCAAGGACGGGTTCTGGGGGTCCCGACCCCTCGAAAAACCTAACAAGTCTAATATTAAATAAGCAAATATTTGCTGTTTAGTGTGAAGTTGATTTACTTCAACAGAACTTACATAAAGACAAGGAGTAGTTTGCGATTATACAGCTTTCCGTTGACAATGCCTGTGAAAATTCTTGCGTATCACTCACTACCAATAATAATAATAATAATAATACGTATTAAAAATTACGATCAGCGACTTTACTTTGCAACAGCTGGACATAACAACCTTTCTGGCATTCAATAAATAATCCATTTAAAAAAATATTCTTGACATTAATTTCTTTGGTAGGTCAGCTGTTTTTATACAAGTTTCAGTAATCTCAAGACATAAGCTAGATAATGAATATGAATGAATTGGCCTAAAATAATATTATTGATTTGTTGTTTTAAGTCCACTTTATGCACAGAAAGGCTAATCTGGACTGGACTTACAGTTTATTGTGGAATCCGAACCAATGTTCCATGTGCCTCCACATAATAGTATTATTTATTAATAGGCAATCTTATTAACCTATTGATAACAAAGTTTATTATTATTACTATTACTAGTACTACATGCGTAATAGTTTCGGGCCCTTAGATATAGTTCTAGATACGTGCCTGACTTGCAGAGTAAAGCCCATCTCATGGCCGGGGTTCAAACCCGAAATCTTCGATGTCGAGACCGTGAGTCGACTACTAAATGACTTGAGAAAACAAGATTGTACCCATTGAAATCTCATTGGGATAATGTCGCGCTACAAACTTCTTCACACGCTTCACAAATCGTATGAGCAATAAAAGAAGAAAACCTTGAGAAATATTTGCAAAGCTACACTAAGAAAGCTGTTACGTTGCATTTAACCAAAAATATTTGATTGGGCTTTTCGGTAAACAAGCAAAAATGCAAGTAGCCGTTACTAAGTGTTAGTTTATTCTAATTTTGAATAAATTACATGGTAATTCTAAATCAATTAGCTTGATTTGGTCAGAATTGCTACTGGTGGACAATCATTGTTTTGTCACGTACATCAGCTTACATGATTTCATTGTTTGAAACAAACTTTTCTGTGTATTATTATTTGCTTACCGGGCTAATGTTTTTTCTACTAGCACATGCTAATTTATAGATTTCATAATTACTTTTACACAAGTATTTTGGTTGCAAAATTTCACTTACTGAGTATTTGAAGTTACTAAATTTTAAAAATCACGTACGATTAGAATTCATTCAAGACCATTTAGGACAATCTTCTTGTGGGCTAGAAATAGAAAATAAGCTTCCTGCGACACGAATATTGACAATAAGAATGTACGAAAGGAAATTGTAAGACATGTCTTACTTTTTTCAAAATTTAGAATAACAAAACGGTTTATAGAGGAAATTAGCTTGCAACATGGCCGATATTTGTACATGACCGCTGTGTAGCATTATTATTTGCGAATTAAAAGTTAAGCACCGTAGACCGTAGTTTTAGAGACTTCAGTAGCTCCTAACTGTATTAGAGTTTCTTGTTGAAATACAGCTAAGATATTTTTGTTTTCAATTGTTAGTAGATAACATATATTTTGTTTTATCCCAATACCCACAATTTTCCTTCCGAAAGTTAATACGCCAGAATATGAATGCTCAAAGCTGTACTGAAACCATGAAGGTAAGTGAAAGATTTGATCATCATATTTTGGTTTACGGTTTCGACAATGCTCTTCAATTATTTCATGTGACGTCTGAATTACTGTTTGAAATTAGGATAGCACAATTTTGGCCCTGACCAGCCTATTAGGACGCCAGTTTGGGATAGATGCAGTTATGCTTATAAGCTTGACGGAAATGTACGTATTCTTGTCTTTTCGATACAGGAACGTGGAACTGATTATTGATTTCAGTGCCCATATTATCTACATTTCTTAGTCAAGAAATTTCAACTACACCTTAGTCTGTTTCCTTTCGGTCTCTTACCTTAATTTAAAAAAAAAATACAAAAACAAATGTCGGTGACGCAACAGTTCGTTGAGGACCAAAGCCTGCCAAGTTTTTTTGTTGTTTTTTTTTAATTGGGTGATGATGCGTGGTCAGCAAATCGACTCCCATCGCCGCTATGCTTTCAAGTAGCTCCCGTATCCTCATGCTGCTGGATCAAAACAGAAATGTTTGAGCTCCCACAGGATTAGAACCTCTAACCCCTAACCACTAAAGTCGAGAGCGCTGACCATTTGACAAACAGCAGCTCTTCTTGCATTATACAAAGCAACACTAAAAATACTTGTTTTGGACTCGAACTCGTAATTCCTGACTTCGAAGCACATTCACCAATAATTTCCAGTACTTGAACTTAATTTACAGAATTGCACAGGAAAGGCTTTTGTGAGAGAATAGAAATCCTGAAACTGTTAATTTTACAAAATTGTATTTTTCTAAAATAATAAATTCACTTCTATTAGGAAGTTCATAACACTTAAAAATAGGGAAGCCTAACTAAATATGGAAAATGGAATTTCAGAAGTCTCCCACCTATATATTGTACAATTCGATCGCTGAAAAAATGTGGGAATTTTATGCGCGAAAGCGTACCAGACACATTTGGAAGACGGTCTAACATTTTTATACACTTTTTTTTTAAAGTTAGTTTTCGGAGTTTCATGGAAAGTGTTTTTATTTTCATTTTATAGTATAGTTTCCAAAAGAATAAAAACAATATATTGTCAACTCTCAACCCTAATATAATTGAAAATACAGTTAGGCCTAAAATTGCTAAATTAGTAAATATAATCGCGAAGCACGGAAATTTCGATGCAACAGGCATCTTAGAGGAGCGTCGAGTGATTGAAACAAAGACGCGATTCGACGCTTTATCCGGGAATCAAACTCATGACCTCCGAATAAGTGAAAATACACTAGCATGAAGGTTATTTGCGTCACTTTGCTAGTGATTATCGAAGTTCGCAACGACGCCAGAGGTACTAGCTTTGAATTCTAGGTCAGGCACAGGTATTTCGCTGTTTCTGAGTCCAGGAGACAATTAACATTGGTATTTGGTCTAAAACTAAGTGTCCTCAAACGAGTGTTTTATTCGGCATCCAGTAATTATGTTACAATATATATTTTACAAGTGTTGGTCCACTCATTGTCTCTTATTTCTCTTCAGCTTAATCGCGCCGATGATAATAAATGGATATAATAAGTTAAAGAACTAACATAATTATAGAGCTACATTTATGTCCTGTCCGGGACTTGAAAGCAAAACCTTCGAAGGTGAAATCATGAGTCTAACAATCAACACGTTTTACCTACGAAATGACTACTTTTTATGTGTTTAATTTACGCAGTAGATATATACAGCTAGGCTAATCGTGACTAAAGAAGAGGACAACAGCGCTACAGTGAATGGAAGGATATAACATGAACATTTTATGTCTTTCTCGGGATTGGAACACAGGACCTTTCGTTGAAAAGCAACCTGCATTTATCACTGAACCACGAGAACCGAGTAGGCAGCTTAATGCATATAATCATGTCGGCTCTCGCTGCGGAGTGGTTAGAGTAACACGCTACGATACCAGAGGATGTTTTTTAGTGTCTGTCTGTCACGATTTACCTAAAAAAGTAGGAAACCAACATAAAATAATAAAAAAATATAATACAAAAATGAATGAATATGTTCTTATGAATGTCAAACTGTCGAGTTTTATTCTTGTTTGTTTGTTCGGTAAAAGAGAACTATGTAGGAGAACGAAAACAACAACAAAAAACATAATCATCATTATCATTGTCTCGTAATAATTGTTGCAAGGCAGACGCAACAGTTGTTTAATGCTTAATTCAGTGTTAGATGTTTGCAAAACTGGAGGCGACATAATGGGATATGTTGCACGAACTGATAACTATGTTGTCGATTCCTTTTAATATCACCATACACTGAATTAGCCGAGGATAGTCTCCTGACACACACACTACTACCACCACCAGCTTCTAATATTACTACTACTACTACAGTGCACTGACCGAACCGTGATTCAAATATTCATCGAACTGCAACCGTAATTGAGTTATTTAAAGTTGTGTATATCTTTCTGCTGGATTAAAACGACGGTGTAACTTACAAGACACCCCTTAGTCGAATAAATGTAGTACTTTGCATCACAATTATCTGCTAACTTATAAGCATGTTGGGAATAAAAGTGTGGCTAGTACATTAACGAAAATCACCATATCTTGTACAAACACTAGTAACACTAGTAAATCGTGATAGGGTGTGCAATATGTCACACCCTATCACGCTAAATTAGGCATAGTTTTACGAAATTCATTTGTTCTCTCCAGAATCACGCCGTGGTCTTTTACGAGGTATGCTAGGGTTCGTGTCTGGCCTGATACATGCTTTTTTTTAGATTGATTTGCTTTGTTTAACTTCGCTTTTTGTGCCACTTTTGGCTAATTTGCGAAGATGGGGATGAAATTTATGAACACTCACAAACATTCATGCCCAAGCCGGGATTCGAACCTGGGACCTATGGCGTCTTAGCGCGATGTGCTAACCACTCCGCCACGGGTGCCGGCTCCTGATACATGCGTAAACGTAGTGTGAATTATATATTGGATCAACTTGTGTATGTGTGTGTATTTCTGGAGGACTGGAACGTACCTCCTGCTTCCCAGGTTGCGAAATCCTTGGGGGACAGGGGAATTCCCCCCCACAAACAATTTTGTTCTAAAAAATCCCTCCCACCAAAAATTTCCTAGGGGGTAGAAATTTTGTTATAAGAACGAAGACGGGAAATTAGTTTTTTAACAGCAAATATACTTTACTAAAAGTTAATAAAAAAAGAACGAAATGAACGTCTGTGGGGGCGTTCGGGAGTGTTACAACAATAACAAATTATGCACAATAATAGTAAACAACAATGCAAGACAAATATAAGTATGAAATCTAATTGATTTATATTAATAAAAATCAACAATTAAACGAAAACTAAAACATAAATCAATTTCAACTATTTTGTCATCTATTGACATTTTATCCAGTAAAGGAATTCATTAGTTTGCTACTTTATAAATAGCCGATATAAATGTAACAAATTAATTCCATCATATATATTTAATAATTTATACATTTAAATATTTAGTAATTTACTTTTATGCGTATGTAACAAAATAATAAACGTATATCATTCAATTAATATACGTGTGTATATACGTATATGTGTGTGTAAATTAAGATCATCCTCCCCCAACCAGTCTTTAATAATTTCGCATCCTACTGCTTCCGATATCGCCCACTGCAACATCATTCATTCTTGTAATGAAGAACGCCCTAGAGGCAAATTCCGGAGGTAGAAGTGATAAAGACAGATAATTGCTACAGGTAAAAGCAACACTGGGTTCTACTTGCTTCAGAATTTATCTTCATACTGAGAATGCATAACAGTGCCTTACGTTGTTGTTTATTAAAATATTGAGTCACGGCAGAAGCGAATGCTTGGTCACGAGTTCAAGTCTCGTGCCGCGTATCTCTTATTTTATCAACGTTGTGACTAATTGTCACTACCACGTCATCAACCCAACACAGTGGCAGTATGAAGCCTGGGTCCTGTCGTTTTGGTCAGCCACCCCTCACTTTTTAAACTAGGATGTCACCTGTATATTTCTACTACGCTAACCTTGACGATTGGCATTTCGATAAGCACAAGACAACTCTAGACAACATGGTTTGCTTATCTTACGTGAATCCCGGCAACAGTATAAAGTTTCGGAAACGTTTTTTTAAAAGAATATCTATTTGACCCTGAAAGGTAATGTGAATTCATGATAAAAGTTAATAAATAATACTTATTTTCTCATTGTTTCCTATTCGCGAATGTTAAATGTACAGTTTAATTGCGAGAATTAGCAATACGACGCCAAACACGCAGGCGCGCGGTAATAAAGAAACTCTTCTTGCTTTTTGAAAATACTGGAAGAGACACGGTTAGTGAAGTAAACACACACGAGAAGACGATGTATAGACAGCCGACAACACCGTCAACATTCACATGCAATACAAAACGACTCTACTACCTACTAGGCAAATAAATATGAAATCCGTTATCAATGATTCAGCGCTCCATCATGCTTACAAACAATAAAAAATCTTAAGTTATATTTCACCGAGCTATTATGTGCTTAGCCCTTATTATTGACAACTTCGCGCAAAACTTCAGAATGACAAAGAATAACATTTTCTCTAGCAAAAAAAATATACCATATTTATCCTCAATATTTTTGCCGCCTTGACAAAAGTCTATGCAAAGTTCTAATTCTGCGATGCAATAACTTGCACAATGTTACACAAACTTTGCGTGAACAAAACATGACAACAAAAAACACATGAATCCTTACGTGAGGACTGTGTTACTAATATTTAGTCGCAAGCCTGGTCATTTAGTAAAATGCAAAGAAATATTGCTACAATTCCTTTCACGTGGTGATAAAAGGTTAGAAAAACAAAAGGTAGAAATTGTGAAGTGGCGATCACACAGAAAACCTGACTCGTGAAAATCAGTAAACACATGTGACAGATATTTTTCTTGTTTCATATAGAATGTTAACGATTATTTCCACTTGTGGCATCACTGCAAATTGTGTACTCCCAGTTTTTTTTTCTCTTCATTTAAAATACTTCCAGTTAAAATCGCCGTGAACTTGTCTCGCGCAAAAACGGAATTAAAGAACGTTGCTCCTGTGAAGAACATTTTGCAAACAGGCCGAATACGGCCAAAATCCTAGGCGTATGTTTTCTATATATATATATTTTTTAAACAACATTCGAGGAAGGAGTATTAAACCAGGAAAGTTCCGAAATCACTTTGCTGAAAGTATGAATTATAGAAAATATTAAACAGCAACTGTACAATACGCTCAATTCGATTAACAAATTTGGGGGAAATATTTGTAACGTTCGTACTAGAGTCGATCGCTTGCTATTCTTTTATGAAACATGCCTTTCGTTGTCTGAATGTACACTATAATTCACGCACATCACACACACAAGAGGCACGTACGCACGCAGCGTTATTTGAGGTTTGCACACGTCCGATCCCTCGGAGCCATGCGTACGTCTTGTAGATACAAGATCGAGGATCGCAAGATTGTCGAACCGGGAAGTGGTGCGTCCTAAACCCAGCGTTTATTTAAATCAGATCCGGGCATGGTGTGATCCCTTGGTCGTGAGCATGTTCTTTTTTATAGTAAAGTTCTGAGCCGAATTCCTAACTTCCCATCACAAATCCCTTTGAATTCCTATGCACTTTCCTCATCTTGCACAAACCAGGAAGACGTCTCGCCTCCCTTATCTGAATAATCCTTCTTTAGGACACTTCGGAATTGGAAAGGGTTTTTGGAGTGTGGGGTGTCAAGAGGGGGCAAAGGGGGGTAGGGGGAAGAGACGTCATCGGATCTGGGATTACACAATCCTCACTTGCTTGGTGCACAGCACGGTTCCTCAAGAACACACTTGTTCTCTACCTGTGTGTGAGAGTGAGAGTACTACAGTCAGGGAGAAAAAAAAACGGTCACATGTTAAAAGTGCGTAGGACGGTCTCTCTTGCAACAGTGACATCACATGGCCGGGTAACACATGTGCTGACGGGACCCAGTAGAGAAGATCCAGTTTTTCTTGTCTCTGACTCTCGTTTTTTTTTCCTTCTCTCTGACGGTCGACTTTCCACTTCGCCGGTTGACCGTAATCGCTCTGCCAAATTCAGCGATGCGACCCTATCCCGGCGGCGGGAGGTTGTGGACGATTTCGCCGGCAAGTGGAGACTCCCGGTGTCGCGTTTTCGTGACGGGACAATATCGAGCCCGCAAGGCGGAAAGATCAAGACGTACAAGTACCACAAGTATCCTCAAAAAATGCAAGATAAACAAGGCACCACTTCTTAACGTCACTTCACAACGCGAGTCGTAACATCCACGAAAAAAGGCACATGAACACACACACAACATTGTGCACAACAGCACAAAAACAAAGCACTTTCTTAGCACCGGACGGTTGAACAGTGTACTTACCATTTTGAAGAGAACTCGCTAGACCCTCCTCGCTCTCCAAGTGTCGAATAGGCCGTGCTTGCTTCCGACGAGACATTATCTTCACGTCTATTGTCCCTCCTTTCGTCCTATTCTGTCCTTCTCCGTTTGCTTCCAGAGGACGAAATGACAAACTTGGTGGAAAGCCTTCAAAATTTGCCCCCCCTAATTTATCCACATTGCTCTCCACTGCGCAGGTCACTATTTATGATTATCAATATTGGGCGCTGCTTATGATAATTCCATTCAGTGCGGAAAGCGCCTTCCCGATTGGTCTGCTCCACGCCGATGCCGGCATAAATATGGATATGAAAGAGCTGGGCTCACCCAGTCTTCCGAGCCGATACCGCGCCTGCTTGTGCCTCGATGTTACTCCCTACCTACAGCTACCGACCCCTCCGCTCGGCTATTATACTTGGTTATGAGAGAGCGCGTCAAATAATGTATAGATAGCACGTCCGGGGGACGGGCCGGCAGCAGGAACTCGGCATCGTTCGGCAACTTTCGGTATGAAGATTCCCTCTTCGGGGCTGGGAGGTAACTCTCTCATCGTCCGCTAGGAAGCGACACAGTGCTTGCTCGGTGACTGGCGTTCGGCTGCTCCGTTCCCCTTTTTCCCAACCACCTACTTCGCGGGGGAGGAAAGAGTTTCATTGCCGCGTTTTTTTGCCCTTCCTGTTCGCTTTTTTTCCGCCTTCTCTCTCTCAGCCGACGTACACAAAACGCGCAACCGGTAAATATTGGAACAGGCGCTTTACTGGTGATCCTGCAAATGAACGAAGTACAGTACCCAATAATGATGGAGCAATAAATAATATAATTATGGCCTTAGGATGGACATAATAGCATGTCATGAGCGTCGGAAAAGAGGCGTTTGGAGCGTCTGGCAATAATTCAGCGGTATGATATTGTATGGTATGTCGTTCCCAAATAATATACAAGTAGCCTAACGCCGACTACCGTGTAGGATTATTCAGAACATCGCGCTACGATGTCAGGAGTCCTGGGTTCGAATCACGGCATGGGCATGGCCGTTCTTTGTGTTTCTTCATTTTCATATCATCACTCATTCTCATCTTCCCGATTAGCCAAAAGTGGCAGAAAGCAAATCAATCAATCAACCAAATAATGTACAGGTAACGTTTTGATTTGGCCTGTCTTTTGATACTGCCACCATATTTGTATATTTAAAAAAAAATAATTACGTCGCTACTCTGCCACTTTTGGCCAAAATCGCCCATAGGAACAAGGCGACCCGCAGGAATTTTTTTCTTCGGGGGGGGGGGGGGGGGCAGAGCTGGCAAAGTGGGAAAAACGTGGAGTGATACCATCCGCCCAGTTAAGTAAACCCTCACAAAACATCCCTCACTTCACTACGATAAATAGGCACCACCCTCCCACCAACTGTATTTTCTAATTTTGATCCATGCGAGTATACCCCAAGTGCCTTTTCCAGATATCTCAGGAGGGGCAAGTGCCCTCCGCGGGCGCACTTCCACGGGAGTTATTGATTGTTCGATAAAATTGATGAAGGAACGCCTACACAGCAACTCCCACGCCCAGGGCGGGACTCGAACCTGGAACCTTCGGTGGCAAGATCGTGAGTCCACAGCTTTAGCCATGGAGGCGACAATAATGCCATTATGATAAATACAGCAGACGTCACTCCGGTTGAGATGGTGCTTTTGATGAAGATGCCGCTTTACCACCTCCGTGGAGGAGTTGTTATCGCATCGAGCTGCGATTCCTGGACATATCACTGATTCTTCTACTTCATTACTCCATATTCGTCGTCTCGATTAACCTAGATAGGTGAAAAAGCAACCATGATTTCTTTTGCCGTTGTTCAACTATTTGTAATAGTTTCGTACTGGCACAGGAGTACTTTTATGTGACGTAATATACCAACATGAAGGACGTATTTAGCGAGTCCAGAGAGTCTTACCAAGTACTAAAATTAAATAATACCTACTAATTAATTGTTTTATCATTTGTTGTATATCGATGGATATTTATTTCCACCAAACTTATTGGAAGGAAAGGATTATACTGAGATCATACGGTTTTGAATGACATTACAAAGAAGATTTATGCACACTATTACTCATAATAATATGATTAAATATTAATCAGAAACTTTACTTTTCGTCAATTCGGTCTAACTTCTTTTTATGTTATTCAATAACTATCAATTCTATATCTACTTCACATTAATTTCCTTGTCAGGGTAGTTGTTTTTATACAAATTTTTTGCGATCTTAACTACACCTAAGCTTGAATATGTGCTGTTATATATCTATTCTTTTACCATCTTTTTATATATTCGTGTAATAATAACAATACAATCATTAATATTATTTTAAATTAATTAAATATAAGTATTCTAATTTATTATTATTATTATTATTTGTCCTTTTTCCGTGGCGTGCTGTCTAAGGCGCTGTGCTTTGGACCCCAACTGCGGGACGGCATGGGTTCGAGTCCGCCTGGGTTCAGTCTCTGGGTTTGCGGCCTGTGTGCACCGGTGTCAACCCACCACCGTGAGGAAATTGGGGAGCTAGAGTGAGTAGCGTAACCCGGTCACGGGTATAACGGCTAAGGGTTCTACGTGCTGACCCCACGTCACTCCATTACCGGTTCAAGATCTCCACAGCTCCAGTTAGGATTGTGGGAGGGAGACTGGCAGTCGAGAGATAGGCCAAGGCCCTTTCAGGACTAAAGAGCCACGAGTTATGTTATGTTGTTGACTTTTGTTGTTGTTGTTATGATTATTATTATTATTGAAACACTTGGTCGGACTTCCCCCGAATTGTATTTCTAGATACGTGCCTGACCAACACTGAATACAATACACACGAACATTCCTGAATTTTCACGAAGAGGAATTACAGACAGATAATGAATACATAGCGTACAAGCGAAGATGCTCTGTGACTTGTCACCTTTTTAAATTTTGTTTATTTCTACTTCGCTTTTCTGCCACTTTTGACTAATCGGGACGATGATGATGAGTGATGATATGATAAAATTGATGAAGGGGCACTTGAAAAGAGCATCCATGCTCAGGTCGGGATTCGAACTCGGGACCCCTGGCGTCAGGAAAACGACAGATGGAAGTGAGGA
Source organism: Lepisma saccharinum (assembly GCF_977018435.1). Taxonomy (NCBI): domain Eukaryota; kingdom Metazoa; phylum Arthropoda; class Insecta; order Zygentoma; family Lepismatidae; genus Lepisma; species Lepisma saccharinum. The sequence continues at coordinate 32,097,499 of NC_139245.1, read as the reverse complement.
AGAAGTACATTTTTCGAATGGTTTGGTTACGTAATACGTAATAGTTGACACAATGCGGATTAGTTGGGGCCTCCCCGGTGGCATAGTGGTAACGTCGACGCCTTGTAATAAAGGGACTCCGGGTTCGATATCCCGTGGAGGTACAGTGGTTCGGATCCCACTTTAAACTGTATGTCCAGTCCCGATTAGCCTTCCTGTGCATAAAGTAGACTTAAAACAACAAATCAATCAATCAATGCTGACTAGTTGGCAAGAACATCCCGATCTTGGTACCTACTTAACAAGTAAGGGAGCTCCGGTAGGAAATATGGCAGATTGAACCTTGCTTGCTTGGTTTATTGACCTTATTCGATTTAGGCGACTTTTTGGCAAGTTTGTTTCGCGGTGTATTTTTTTTATTTTACTTCCCCACTCGATCTAATTCTTTTGTTGCTTGTTAGTGTTATTAGTTTGTTTAGATACTCACACAGTCACACAGCTTGGGGTGTTAATAGAACAGATCAGGGGCGTATATTCTGGGCTAGCTAGGATAGCTGCGAAGCATGAAGTCTAGAGAATAAAATACGGGAGAAAAATCGATCAGAAATTGTAAATAATATTATTCATATCAGTGAGATGATGATGCTAATTCTGGAGTTGGCAACCTGATTTCTTCTGAGTTGGTAACCTGATTTACTATGAGTTGGCAACCTGACTTCCTGTGAGTTGGCAACCTGATTTCTTATGAGTTGGCATCCTGATTTCTTATGAGTTGGCAACCTGATTTCTTATGAGTTAGCAACCTGATTTCTTAGGAGTTGGTAAATTTATTTGTATTCATGGCCTTACTAGGACCACGTGACATTGTGAGATAGCTTCACGTCGAGACACGCCGAGAAGTCTTCTTACTGCATGGGTTGTACCCTGGTGTGTTTAGAGCAGGTGCCTTGAGTATATCACGGTTTACCGAAAAGTTGAGGAAAGCAAAATAAAGTGTTCAAAATGTATTTTGGTAGGTAAAGGAGGCAAGTTTTCGGTTCTTCGGAATCGCGAAATAACGCGAATCCTGTCACTTTTTAAGAACACCGTATTTTACACTTTAACGCAGCGAAATATGCAATACGAACTGGGGATATCACTTCTTTGGTTATAAAAAAACCTACCTGAAGCGCTATTCTGTCATTTGTAGCGTAGCTGGTAATTGGTCGATTCAAAAGAGATTATCGTGCTTCATTTATTGCAGTTTGGCACAGACATGACTGACAGTGTTTAACCTCGTCCCGAAATAGAATTCGCTCGGGGGAATCTTCCCAGAATGGAAATTTCGTAGGAAAGGTAAAATTTTTAGGGAAAAGCACCTGTTGCGTTTCAGAGGGGGTGAGGGAGGGCGTGTATGTGTGTGTACACAAAACGGTATTTTGAGGTCGCAGAGCGATTTTTTGACATTGTTAAGGAAATGTCATGCGTATGATTGTGTTCAAAGATTTGGATGTTATCATTCGATAAACATTTTATATTTAGTGGCTGATGAGATGAAATAGTTTTCCACTTGGAAGCAATTTGGTCATTTCTCACAAAGGAAAGCCATAATGTTTTGTCATTAAAACTAAAATTTGTCTCAATTTTCCAGAACTAAAACAATGTGAAAATCTTAAGCAAAAAAGGAACAGTAAAAATGCATGTAAAATAACACCCTAAAGAAATAACACCGAATTGCAGTAAAAAATAACAACGAAATTCAGATTTAAATTAAACGAAAACGTCACATCCCTATTTATAAGTAGGCCTCTTGCTAATGGTATTCAGTATGGTTGGGTTTTGTGAAAATGTAATGTCGGTTATTAGTGAAGGTGTTGGTGTTTGTAACTGTGTTCGTCTGTGTGAGTATTTTTCTTTGGTGTTGATAGAATATGCATTCAAATATGATGTATTTATGTAGCCTCTCCATTCTGACATGTATTTGTGGGCCATTGTTATTGAACCTGAACGAGAACTGATTCCGTCTTGAAGGAATTTTCCCACCGATAGTCGATTCGTACGCTCGACTCGATTCTGTTCACTCATCCTTCTATTGGGGCCTCACCGATGGCGTCGCCACAAATTTTTATTGGGGTGGACTCAAGGGTGGATAAAATATCCTCAGGTAGGCCCTGGTTCGGTGGTCGTGGCCAGGAGAATTTTTCAAGGTAGAGCGACGTTCATGAACGTTGTGCTGTACTGGAGCATTCTTGTTCATGGCTCAAATTCATACGTATAATGCAATTATTACAAATATTTTGTATGCAATTTTTATTAGTGTTAAAAATTCGGTATATAAGTTTCCTGTATTTTGTAAGAAAAATGAATATTATAAAAATAGCGAAATAAACTAAATGCTTCTTACAAGACAAACGAAGCTTGTAAACGTAATAATGGAAAATTTATATTCAACTGATAACATTAAAAAAATATATAATTTACCAAAACTCATTTAGCTACAGTTACCGGAATACTAAAAATAATTCTGGAATAACCATTTTGAACAAAATTATTTAATTTTTCTATTTTTCTAGGTTTACTCATTGTTTTTACATGTGTTAGAAGTTTATTTTGATCATTTTGGTTCACTTAAATCATTTTTTGCTCGTTAATGAAACAAAACCAACCTAATGGAGAATCTAGAAGCGCATCTTAGTCATGTTAGTCAATTGTTAAGGCCGCTTTGTGTGCTTTAAACTATAATTATTTACTAGCTTGTTACTTTGCATTATCTAAATAATACATATCATGTATTCATTCTATTTGGGTGGGCAAACGGGTAGGTAAGCTGAGACAATTTTAAGGTGGACTAGAGCCCACCCAGTGGCGACGCCCCCACGTAGTGATAACATCGTCGCCTTATAACAAGGGATCCCCGCCCCGGGCACGATTCCCGGAGAAGGCACATTACACAGTGGTTCGGATCCCACTTTGAACTGTAGGTCCAGTCCCGATTAGCCTATCTGTGCATAAAGTGGACTCAACTCAATAACATTCTTGTACAAAAGAACCTGACAGTCCGCTGATTCTCAAGACGTTTCTCGTACGCGTTGATTCTTGCGAACTGTTCATCCAGGCGCTGACGTCAACCGAAACAAATGACAAACGACACGCGTAGTAAGAGCAAGGGCTCCCGGTGGATGTCCTATGGCAATTTGCATCATTAACCCCCCACCCCACACTTGAAATACAATCTAGTGAGGGGTAATGGGTTATTAGAAGCCCGCGGTGTATCGACTTTCAATTGATAACTTCTGTGAAATTCGACCGGGGGGCACGTGACCTCGACTTTAAAACAAATGGGCCACAGAGGGCCGCTTATGATACTTTTTCCCCTTCCGTAAAGGAAAAAGCGAGGGCCCCACCAGGTTGTGGGAGAATAGGGGGGTTCGGAAGATACAAAAAATGAAAAATGAACCCTGGGGAGCAATTCTACCACTCCAACCCCCTAATCTGAAAGCGGCGTGTTCCAGAGGTTGAGCCGAGTTTGTTTTTAACCCTTCATACACGGGATGACAGCAGATTGATGCCTTCAGCGGCCATTCAATGGCCAGCGTATGCGCGCGTGAAAGGGAAAGATAAATTGAGAGTCTCTTGTTTAAAGGACTCAATCGTTGCTTCCTGCGCGCAATCTGAAAGCTAAAAACTGGGCCTCGTTAGTTATGAAACTCATATGAATTGTCGTCCTTTCAAATTGAAAAGGGTTTAGGAGCCCCGGGGGTCTGTAAATTGAGTTGTACGCTTCCTCTGTGACGCGTCTGGTCGTTGAAGAATACTTAGGACGTTTTTCACAGGACTTAACACGGATTAAGGGCATTGACCTATTAAAGAAGGGTGTTAGGAGGCTGATGCTGCTTCTGGAAGTCGGTGCTACATTGACTCACAGCAATGATAATCTTTATTTTTGTAGTTTAGCCCCCAACCACCCTGAATATCCCGGATTCTATGCATGGTGAACAGGCACGTATCTAGGAATATATTTCGGGGTGGACGGGGGTTCGAATCAAGTGTCTCAGGAATAATAATAATAATAATAATACTTAAATTTAAAAAATATATATAATTTATAATAATTATAGGTATTTAATTAATTAATATTAATTAACATATACAAATTAATATTATATTATTATTACACGAATAGGTCAAAAGACGGTACAAGGATAATTTTCTAGCTTACCTGTAGTTCATATCGGCATAATTTGTGTAAAAACAAGTGCCCTGGCAAAGTAATTAATTTAAAATTGATGTAGAATTGAATATTTATTGAATAATAAAAAGGGATGTTAGATCCAGTTGGCAAAAAGTAAAGTTTCTGATTAATATTTTATGCACATTATCATAAATAGTACTGTGCAAGTATAAATCCTTGAGCTGTCCTTCAAAGCAGTATGATCCCAGTAGAAACCTTGTCTTCCAATAAGTTCAGAGGAAATAATAACCATCGATTATATAACAATTACCAAACAATTATATTTTCATCATTTAATTTTAGTACTTGGTAAGTCTTTAGGGGGGTTAGGATCCCCCTAAATACGTCTTTGTCGGTGAAGGCACATTACACAGTGGTTCGGATCGTACTTTAAACTGTAGTTCCAGTACCGATTAGCCTATCTATGCATAAAGTTGATTTAATACACAACCCAGCTCAACAACCCAACAACCCTGACAATGTAACATCCTATGTCAACATAATTTATTGGAATCACATATACTTACCAGCTACACGGTATATGTATGTGTGTGCAGTGGAGAACACTCCATATAACGAGGGGTAGTGCACACTACCCCTGTCTAGAGGGTAGGTGGTCAGCTGGTATTGAACATTTTACTCAACATAGTGAGTGTGAAATGAAAATTAAAGTACCACATACACATGCGTAGTTACATACTCATACATGCATATATTCTGTTATTGAAATATAAATTGATGCGTGAAGAGAGTATTTTGTCTTCTGCTAGGCCTCCCCGATGGCGCAGTGGTATCGTTGTCGCCTTGTAATCAAGGGGTCCCGGGTTCGATACCCGGTGGAGGCACATAGTGGTTCGGATCCCACTTTAAACTGTAGTTCCAGTCCCAATTAGCCTTACTGTGCATAAAGTGGACTTAAAACACCAACTCAATCAATCAATCAATTGTAGCTTCTGCTATAGCTGTTTAGAAGACAGTGTTTTCCATTGTTTGTGTGTATGCGCGCGCGCCTGCTTGTATACAAACACGTACACACGCACATACAGGGCAATTCAAAAAGATCCTTGCTCTTTCACAATACACTAGATCAGTAATAAACTATACTGTAGAAATATAAAGGAAATTAATATAAAGGAAAATTCTCAAAATTCATAGTCATGGGTGAAAAATGAAGTGGTGCAACCTTTTGTAAATGTGTGCTCACTGGCTTCATAACTTTCATCCTTTCGACGGAGATGACTCTATATTTCGAGACTATAGACGACACCAAATATTGCACAGATAGGCTAATTGGAACTGGATCTGCAGTTTAAAGTGGGATCTGAACCACTAGGTGCCTCCACTGCGTATCGAACCCGGGACCTCTTGATTACAAGGCGACGATACTACTACGCCATCGGGGAGGCTACTTGGCCTTTGAGACCGAGACGAGAAGGAGAAACATTCTCACCTAAGAAATGAGACGAGACGCTACCATTTGTTGTCGTTAGTCTCTTTACCAACAACAACAAGGACATATTTAGGGGGGGCAGACCCCCCCGAAAGAATTTCCAAGCCCAAAAATGAAATAATGAAAATGTACTTCTTAGCATTTGTTTCACTATAATCGATGCATATTTATTTACTATGAACTTGGAAGACAAGGATTATTTCACAATGATTATACTGCTTTGAAGGACAGTACCTAAGAAGTTTTATGCACACTACTACTTATAAAAATATGCATACAGTATTAATGAGGAACATTAATTTTATTTTTCAATAAATATTAAATTTTTTATGTATTTGACATTAATTTCCTTGTTTTTTATGCAAATTTGGCGATCTTAAGTATACACAGGCCTCCTCGATGGCGCAGTGGCAGCGTCGTCGCCTTGTAATAAAAGGGTCCCGGGTTCGATACCCAGTGGTGGCACTTAGTGGTTCGGATCCCACTTTAACCTTTTGAAACCCAAGCTCATTTTGCCAGGTAAGCTCCCCGGTACCGGGCCAATTTTAAGCAAAATGCAGAGTTTAATTTAGAAGACTGTAGATCGGAGGCTAATTGCCCTAGGCAGATATTGTTATACGCGAAATGAACCATAGAATCGGACTATATAAAATGTATGCCCATTGAGTGTAAATATGGATGCGAGGGGGGGGGGGGAACCGGAAAATTCCAAAATCTCAGAAAAAATGCCCCTCCGCCCCTGGACAACAAAGTACAGCAAATTGTCAAAATACACATGGAAATGATCGCTGGCATGTCTGGAACAAGAAAATAATTTTATTTTGCACTTTTATCATACGAGCAATAATAGAACACGGCTTGTAGCCCCCCCAAACGATATGTCTGTGCGCCACTGACTCAAGCCTAGGATTGCAGAGTTACCTTGAAACGCCTGTATATTGGAGGCTAATTGCCCTAGACGGATGAATCAAGTACCGTTACTATACGCGGAATGAACCATAGATTCGGACTACATACAATTTATGCACATTGAGTGTATATATGGATGCGGGTTGGGGGGCAGGAACCGGAAAATTTCAAAATTTCTGATGAAGAATGCCCCTTCCTCCCTCCGCCCCTGGACATCATAGTGCAGGACATTGTCAAAATACACATGGAAATGATCGCTGGCATGTCTGGAACAAGAAAATAATTGCATTATTATCATAGGAGCAATAGAACACGGACTTGTACCCCCCAAACCACATGTCTATGCGCCACTGACTCAGTTTCAAAGGAAGCCGCCATTTTCCCGCCATTTCCCCCCTTTTTATGGAAGAACAAGACGTGCAAGAGTCTTTACGGTGCAGTATATGTGTTAACAATAATATAAAAGAGGAAAATCGCAATTCCAGCGAAAAATAGCGACATTATGACGTAAAAACTACGAACATGACAAGGTATCTTTTAAAAGATAGGTGGTACCCCGGGGGTTACCGGAACCTATCTTTTGAAAGATAGGTGGTAAACAAGAGGTTAAATTGTAGGTCCAGTCCCAATTAACCTTACTGTTCATAAAGTGGACTTAAAACACCAACTCAATCAATTAAGTATACGCATACTAGATAATAAATATAGGCTATGATGTTATATTTATATTCTTATACCATTTTTTTTAAGTATTCATGTATTAATAAAAATGCAATATTAATAAATTTACATATTTTAATTAATATGTGATTGAATCATAATGTAATTGTTTTAATTCAAACATTATTATTTATTATTATTATTTCTGGGACATTTGGTTCGGATCCCCTCCCCCCGAAATATATTTCTATATACGTGCCTGAACAACAACTGAAATCATTGGAAACTATATCCCCGAGGAGAGAACATCATTGCTCAAGAAAGTGAACTAATGCCAAAATGTAGTTAGGCAAAATGCAAAACCTTCATTCGAGAAACGGAAGCAATATCTCCCCTATGAGGGAAACTGTCATAATAACTAATGATTTGGGTTACGCGTAAATCATTGGCTGTGACGCATGAATGAGTGGGAAGCCATTTTTTTCAAGGAAGCTACAAAGGGATGGACGACACGTCAGAACGAGTCTCTCGTCTTAATATTCAGCGTAAGGCACTCTTTGCTTCCTCGTGTTCTTTATGGCGTTTTTTTTTTTTTTTGGCGGATGCAAGTACTAGCAAGTGTTGACATTTGGCATATGATTTGCAGTGTTGCCAACCCTCTAAATATAAAATGATACAGTTGTGACCTTCAACGAGGAATGTGTGATTTTGAAATGACATCGTATTCTGTTGTTATATGTCGTATATTCTCATATTGTTTAACTGGTAAACTTCAAACATAAATAAACAGTGGCGAAGCAAGGTGTGGGCGACCGGCCGGGACCTCGCGCCTGATGGGGCAACGCGTCCCATGGGGTTGATACGAAAAATATAATAAATACGTGAGAAAAATAGATGAAAATGGCTAATCTTTTCTTTATTGACAATAAAATTAGAATATTTTGTTTTTGTCTGGCTTTAAATTTCAGTTTAATGTTATAATTTAAATAAATGCGAAGCGTAATATACAGGTGTGCGGGACCTAAAAAAAGTTTAAAAAAATTGTGGTATTTCTCATGTGCAGCATTTACGTAAAAATTGACGATAACTTGCTGGGACATTATCATGCATTTAATCTATTCTCTGTCTTTTTTTTTTCAAAGGCACTTTTAAGATTTGTTGATACTCAAACCGATTGTGTTAAAGAACCAGCCTCGTAGCTAGATATTTTGGCGCCCCAGGCAGGAATGTGTTTTAGTGGCCCCCCTACCCCCGCTTTACCAAACACCGACAATTTATGTGCATCCTTCGATATTTTCTTCCTTCAAATTGGGACCCCAGGTTCGATACTTTAAACTGTAGGTCCAGTCCAGATTAGCTTTACTGTGTATAAAGTGGACTTAAAATCAATAAAACTCAATCAATCAATAAAAAAATATTCCTTCAAATTTTGAAATGAGGAAACAAAGAAGAACTCATTACAAATATTAGAGTCTGTAGGTTATATTTAAAGATTCCTAATTTCCATTTCTTTTTTTTTTAAAAAAATAGGATGTTTAAGGATATTTTAGTTATGTCTTAGTGCCTTACTATTACTACTACTTTGGTTAAAGTAAATACCTCTGCCAAGTGCAAATTTTCTCTGTCGCATATTATTAAATATCATTTTTGTAAGTAATTTATTATCATTATTTAAAAATGATAAATTGCGGATGTATCTATGAATATTTTTGTATCGTTTCACATTGAGATTTCTCTAATCGCGAAGGTGAGGATGAGTGATGATATGGTGAAATTGATGAAGGGACGCTCACAAAGAACACCAATGCCGGGACAGGGATTCGAACCTGGGGTCATCGGCGTCGTAGCGCGCTATTCTAACCACTCCGCCACGGAGGTTGGCGTAAACATGAAAACTTTCAGCTGGGGAAGATTCCGTGTCCTCCCGTTTCGCCTTATTGCCTTTTCACTTCCCCCAATACAATTTCAAACGATTTATGTGACACGAACTTTCTAAGGCGAAACGGGACATCCCATTTCGCCTTACACACCAAACATTTCCCACCTAGGAATATTATTGACTTGAGGGGTAATTCATAATGGGAGCGTAGAGCTTGTGCCTACCTTGGCTCTCCACCACGCCCCCCCCCCCACGCCCTTCTAAGGACCACCAGCGTTACGTTAGGTTAAGTTTTTGCTTTTGTTGAATTAATAATATCAGAGCGGGACCTGACCCTTCATGTCGTTAATATTCCCTGGTGGGAATTTGTTTGTGAGCAAGGCGAAACATGATAAGGCGAAATGGGATGTCCCGTTTCGCCTTAGGAAGTGTCACAAAAATCACTCGAAATTGTATTGGGGGCGGGGTGAAAACGTAATAAGGCGAAACGGGCCGTAATAGAAGATTCCGACACTAAACATGGGATCTCGATTTGTGTATGTGGCGGCACTGAGACAACAATTTCGTGAGGCCTCCCTGTATGCAAATTCAGTTATAACTTTTGGACCAATTTGTTTTATTTCATTCATTTTAATTCGTTTTTCTACCACTTTATGGCTAATCACGAAGATGAGGATGAGTTATGGTACGATTAAATTGAAGAAGTGGGGACTCTCACAGAAAACACCCTTACCGGGATTCGAACCTGGGATCCCTGGCGTCGTAATAAGCTGTGCTAATCACTCCGCTACAGAGGTCGGCTGCTCTTAGGCCAAGTTACACACAGAACCCAAAACGTGTCAATTGACACATACATATATATTTTGATTTCAATAACACGTTAACGTGCATAAACTGCAAATGATGCACATTTTAGTGTGTCGAAATACACATAGAAATGCATAAATGGGTATTGTTATCAGATGAAGTTCCCTGTGATGCACTAAAATGCATCAATTTGGAAGATCAGACAAGATCATTTCGAAGATAACAAACTTTCACTTTTTAATGCACCAATTGACACAGATAGATGTATAATTTTGTTACACCGGATACCCCCGGTATCCCCCGTCCACAGACGTATGATCCAAAGGAAATGGAAGAACCGAGAAAACAAAATAATGAGACAGACCGAGAATTGAGCATAACGGATTTATATGTAAATACAGTAAAACCTCATTAATCCGAACCCCGATAAGCCGAACTTCGCTTAACCCGGACAGGCGAAAAAAAAACAAAAAAAAAAACAGAATGCAAGGTTTTAAGTCCGTCGGGCACATCATAATGATATGGGTATTGCCTATACCCTTTAAATTCACCATAATAAACGTGTTTTGTTGCTATAAACGGAGTTTTAATGCACTTTCTACTGTTCTTTTAAATTATTTCAGCTAATCCAGACTTTCGTTAAACCGGTCAACTTACCCCCCCCCATTAGTCCGGATTAATAAGGTTTTACTGTACATATTTATATACGAAGTTTAAATCAGTTATATTTTTTATTATCTTTGCGCATCGTGGCATACAGACTAGGAAAAATCAGTTTTTTTCAATATTGTTACTAGGTTTTGGTTCATATTTTACATATTTTAGTCATTTTTACATATTATTTCCATATTTCAGGACATTTCTCAACATATATTCCACATTCGCGAAATAACTATGTCCCAATGTGACTGACAAATTTGAAATACGCTCCTATGACTTCTTGCGATATTGAACGCAGTTTTAGTCAATATAAATCCATTTTAAGAGACAGCATAAGGAAATTCACTCTCGAACACATACAACAAAATTTTGTTATTAAGTGTTTTGGAAACAAAAATTTGGAAACAAAAATTAAAACACATTTTGTGTTGTTTTACAATTAATGTTAATGTTAGCGTACTGTACATATTAAAAAGGTAAATTTTTACAATTTTAAGTTCATATTTTGGTGAAAATAAGTAAATATGTATTTACCTATTTAGCACATTTTTACTACATATACATCCGTTCCCTGCTCACCACAAACTGGGCGAAAATGCCGATATAATGAAGAAGCAATCCGAATTCATAGCCGCATGTCTTGGACATGTGGAACGGCTGCAATTGTCGCAAAGGGGCATATTCCATGACTTTCGCACCCTCCCAAGGTACGTCATTGTTCACGCGGTTCATAAAACTGAACAAAAATGAGCGTTCAATACAATACAATATATTTATTCATCGTTAGACATTGTACAATGCAATAGATGTCGTCAGTTATTGGTTACATATTTGTTATTGTATATATGTAAATACATAATTACATATATAGAGAGGGATTACATGGAGTTACAATATGTTATAGATACTAATATGAGAGTATATGCATATATAAGGTAAGAGTACATAGACATAAGACAATTATAATATTAGTGACGATGAAATAATATAAATATGGCAGTGGCAATATACATAACAATAATTCATAAAACAGGAAATAAACAATCCAATACATTCTAGAATATTAAATCATTTTTGGGAGGATTTCGAATTCTTCTAGATTGTAGAAGACCTTTTCTTTTAACCAGGGTTGAAATACACTTTTAAATTTTTTAAGAGAGACACTGTGAGCAGCTTCTGGTAACATGTTGTATAACTTAATTCCTAAATACTTATAACTATTTTGTGTTTTACTTAATCTGATTGATGGTGTGTCGAGCTTGTAACAAAATCTTGTATTTTGTCTGTGCACAGTGTGTCTTGCGTTATAATTATGTACATTTTCTTTGTATACACTAGACAGGTAAATATATATAAGCTTGGTACAGTCATTATTTTTAGTTCTTTAAAGAGATTTTTACAGGAAACAGACTGATCAAAGATTCCTGCCATGCTTCATAAAGCTTTTTTCTGCCAGATAAATACATCCCCAGCACCAGATGAGTTTCCCCACAAGAGAATTCCATAAGTCAGAAGGCTATGAAAATATGCGTAATATGATTGCAGCAACAAACCGTGTGAGCCTCCTCTCTCTCTCTCTCCGCTGTGCGACCATGTCAAAACAGGAGCGGCTCTTCCTCTGGTGTGTGACTGTGTGACAGTCCCAGAATTCAATTCCCGGACGTGCTTGCGGTGTTCCTGGCCACATTGTGTGTGATCCACAGTGGAACATGTGTGCCGCCTCGGCTCGCGCGATATTCACGCACTTGTGGACTGTTTACTCGCGTTGTTCGGTATGCGTTGACCTGCCAAAGCAATGTTGAGGACGTTCCCGCTCTTCATTGGCTATGTTTAAGGAAGCATTTCCTGTATTTAAACTCCGATTTTTGTCATTTCAGTGAAATCTGGTCGACGGGCCTATAGCAACTTTCCAAGTACAGTCACGGACACGTCTGGGTTGTAACAAACCCATTGACTCTAAATGTAATCATTACAACCCAGAAGTGTCCGTGACTGTACATTACAGTGGTTGATGCTCAACAACAATATTCTGGGTAAATGCTTAGGCGTTCATATGTTAAGCATTTTTCCAGTACAGTAAACCCTCGTTAATCCGAACCTCGATAAGCCGGACTCCACTTAATCCGGACAGGCAAAAGGGAAAAAAAGCAGAATGCAAGGTTCTAAATGTGGCTAGAAGTCAACAAGAGAACTTCCCAAAGAAAATTCAGTCAACCACTGATGAAATTCTGTTTCCCCCAAACTTTGTACTGTATTGTATGTGTATTTAGGCCTATGCCCTTTACATACACCATAATAAACGTGTTTTGTTGCTATAAACGGAGTTTTAATGCACTTTCTACTGTTCTTTTAGGTTATTTTTCGTTAAACCGGTCAACTTATCCCCTCCATTAGTCCGGATTAACGAGGTTTTACTGTATTTTGATGTCCAGAATTTACACCTTCCTTATTCAAAATTAGGTACCATTAATTTTTTACACTTTTTTCTATTCACTTATCCATACACAGTATATTCTGTTTCATTGATTGATTTATTGAAATTAAAATTGTGGGTGCGTCAGCACTTAGGCTATTTTTCACCCGTCACATTATACGGGTTCAGCCCCTTACGATGCCTAAAAATCAACATCTGTCTCTGAGGACTAAAATAATCTTCTTCATGTTAAAAGCTAAGGCTGTTAAACGACACTCAGCACCCATAAGGCCAAGACACAGGGCAACACACGCAATACAGGTGATTATACTAGCCGTGTGTCCAGACGCCAAAGCCTCGTTGCCCTGCAACGTACCGGGGTGTACTAGTTGAGGTGAGGTTAACATTTGGGTATAGTATCCTGTACATGCCAACCACATTAGGATGTACACTCACCGGTAATGAAAACTAGGACACCTGCATTATGTTATGCGTATTGCCAACACTACCGCAATGAGCAAATTTCAATAAGAAGTCTTCAATAGTAAGTCCGCTCTTTGCCTTAGAGTTAGGCAACCGTCATAACATCGTGTATGGTGTCTCAGATTTTATTGCGGATCACTGTACATCCGAATGGTGCTAGCAGTGCAAAAGAAAACTGATTGTTAGTGAAATTCTCGTGAAGTTTGCAACGATTGATCAGTCACAAGTTCCACGGAGGCGAGAGACGCTCAGATAAATCATAGGAGATGCAAATATGAATGCAGATGGGGATTGGACGTATAGCGACGGTCACTTTGCGTCCGACTTATGAATGTCCCCGGTGACAGCTGAAAGGGATCGAAGGTGCAGGTTCGGCATTGATATGAACCAGAGGGAAGGAGGAACTGGACATTCCAGTAAGATAATACTAAGAGGCGCATGTTTGTCAAGCTGCTGATCACGATTTGGCCAGGATATTTGTGGCTTGTTATTGCAAATGGACGATACGCCGTGTTGTCTGCTTGAAACCAATGGTTGTAAAGGTAAAGCCTGTGTTGTTTTTTTTTGTAAAAGATGGTTGCTGCGAGTGAATGGTTTTCCTAACACCTCTTAATGTGCTTCCAACAGTAATGCTCTCTCTACTAAGTTGCAGCTAATGTAAGTTGCAGACAGCGACACGTATATTTGTTTTTATTTATGTACGAGGGGCGTTCGATAAATAAAGCATCGGGAGGTGCACGTTGGAGGCTTCCATTTCGACGCTGAGTGCTTCTTCTTACCATCCTCGCACAGCCACGTTAATGTGCATTCCCGTAAATGTAGTAGGCAAAGTGCCTTTATGGACTCTGGTGTGGTGTACATTGAGCACATATCCGCATATGCCACATCACAAAATAGAAATAGGGCCATTCCAGCGTTACGTGTGTGACATTTTACACATAAAATGTAAGGTTCTAGATGTGAGACCGGATTAGATGATTTCATAGAATTATGAAATACTTTGTGGTGTCTGCTAAGAAATGAAAAAAACAACTTGTGTTTAATGACAGCCTGAATGCATGAAAAGCACGAACGAAAATGTGTTACGTGTGTGACGCTTTAAAAATGTAAAAGTTTGACTTCATTTGTCTGTGAAGCATATAGGTTACAGATGTTAATAATTGTTGTTGATGAAATTATTGAATTATACTATGCATTCACAAATATTCAAACTTTAATGCAGCTAAATACAATAATAATTTGAGATTAATCCATTTTATTTACAAGGAGTGAGACTACTTTTCGTGCCCAAGTAAGACATTCTTTCATTCGGACACAAACTATCGCTCTATTGGTTTGTATGAATGAATAAAATGAAAATTATGGGTGCATAAGCGCTTAGGGTATTTGCACCCGTGATATTATACGGGGCCCAGCGCCCTACCGTGGCTAAGATCAGCATCTGTCTCTGAGGATTAAAATTTTCTTACTCATTTTAAAAGCTAAGGCTGTAAATAGACAATCAGCACATATATGGACAAATCACAGAACAACACGTAACCTTACAAGGAATTATACTGGTCGTAGATCCAGACGCCACAGACTCGTTGGTCTGCAATACTGCAGTTAGAGTCGAATTACTTTGGGAACACTCCAGCGGACTACGCGAATCTGTCTAGCGAGCCTAGTGGGCGTGTAGAACCTAAGCAAGGGCTTAGCGATAGGTTCTGGGTTGAGATGACGTCAGCGGCTCGCTTGGCTAATTGGCTGCTTCGAGAGTTGTGACTCGTTCCGATGCTTCAAATGCATACAGCCAAAGATGTTACAGAAATAATCTCCCTCCACCAGATTGTACTTCGAGGAAGTGAGGTTTACTTTTTGGGTGCCTTCACAAAGACCATACCTTACACCCCGCTCTATTAGTATGTTGAGAAGACATAAAAGGTATCTAAGGACCATCACATCCCATTTCGCCTAATCCCGTTTCACCTAACGGTTTATAAACACCTGTCAATCAGTGGGTAACCGGCGGAGACCATTAAGCTTAGCCGCGCCTTGGTATTTTTTGGAGTTTCCTTTGCCACCTGTTTTGCTGTCAGACATAAGTTTGGCAACACAAAATACCACAAGAACTTCCCCTCACTATGGCAACTGAACCAAGCCGATTGGTTTAAGGGTTCATGTGAGGGTCATTCCACGCCAAATCACACAGCCTCCGACCTCACCATTTCCGAATTGCATGAAAATGTGAGAGTTAGTAGTATTTGAGAATACATAACACAACACAACAATAATATTTGCACAATAACAGCCAACAGCGATATATTCTTTTTGTGTAGCAGGGTTGCCAACTTAGGGGAAAAGTGAAAAATTTGGCACACGGGTCCGAAGAAAAAAAATCATAACTGTTGTTGCAGGTAAGCTAGAATCTTCTTGTTGGGCTCATTTTAAAGCTAAAGGATTGTCCTTTTAATAGAAAATAAACTTCTTTACCTTCAATCAAATTTTCATGTCAAGGTCACATCATATGACCTTTGACCTTGAAAATTTTCAAAACTGTATTTTTGAAATTTTTGAAACTAATGCATATGGTGCATTAAGATGTTGTCTATAAGTGATAGAAATGTCATCTTGGGATAAACTTAACGAAAAAGTGTTACTGTGCATTGACTGTGCAAACACTGGGAACGATGCACATGTTTACCTTTGAGAAAAGTACATAATAATAATAACAAGTAACATTACGTATAGTGCAGATTAGTGGCGTTTCCTATTCCTCATCTTCTCTTCTGAGGTCTTAGTGTCTGAAGCTGGGATCTTATATGTCCATCCAGTTTCAGTTTTTGGATCTACACTAGTCAGAACATCCTGGATGGGAATTCTTCTTATGTCTGGATGTTGGGGATATACATATGATGGAGAAGGACCATGTGGACGAAGAAAACTGATAACAACCTCGTAAGAACTTTCACAAACATGGACAACACATCCCAACCACCATGCATGATCATGAACACACGTCACAAAACTACGAACTTCATCCAAAGAGCGACACTGGTGTGTTTTTCACTTCTTATGTCTGTAGAAAACCTTTTCACAACAAGTTCTTCGAGTATCACAGGTATTCCTGGATTCAAACTTCTCCCAGGTTTAGGATTTGGTGATGACATTATTCAACATTCCCTCACTAGCTTTTTTGAAGTTCGTATCATGTGATTTGTTGCACTTGGGAATTCATTCTTAATTCTTCCAATATTCCAATCATTAGGTAGTATAGTCAAGATTTGCACTTTACCACTTCTTTCTGTACATTTTTCAAACTTTTCTTTCAACTGCTCCAATATTTTTCCATCAGCACTTCTGTTTTCTGCAACCTGTTCTTCTGCTGCTGGTATTTGGAATATTTTGTTTTGTACTGCTTCTGTAATCTTCTTTATTTTGCTTTTGCTATAACTTGTTGATCTCATTTTTTTCTGTTTGATGGGTGATTCTCCAACACTTAGTAAGCTTTCATTTAATGCCTGAATAGAGACATCCCTGTGAAACTTCTCCACTTCCTCATCACTACCATTATCACTTTCTCTTTGTTCTCTAACCATTGTGTCTCCACCACTCACTCTGTTGCTGGTTCTGATTGGAATTTGTTTTCTACAAGCATCATATATCTTTTTATAACCGTAAACTACAAGATAATAATCACATATCTTGTATTCAATCTGCAGGTGTGGGAGAACATTTCTTTATTGTTTTCTGCTACTGGTATGTCCTTCAATATCAAAGCGGTTACAGCACTGTGTAGGTACGTACATAATAGTTCTTATCCATTGTAATCTACTGCAAACAGATCCACACACATACACTTACAAGACGAAATGTTAATAAGCACACTGGCACAGGACACCTGTAACGTGTAGCAGTGTTCACGTTACAAGGACGTATATAAACTTAATATTTTCCTTTGTTTGGTATTTATAATTTTTGGGTGTTAATGGTTAATTACCAAGAAAAGTGGAACCCACCTCGTATATAGACTATACATCCAGATGTTAAATATAAGTTCAAAGAGTTTGTTTCTTTCTGCCAGCAAGCTGAACTGGAATTTCTTTATCGGTGACAACAATGCGAGAAAGCAATCGCTATTGTGTAGAAGCCAGGCAGACTCAACTTTATGTAAACGTTGAAACCGAGGAAAAGACGAAAGATTAGGCTGTCTTCCCCACGCTATATCTGTCGTGTCCATTGGCGGACAATAATTTAACTAATATCATATTAATCCCTGATTCTTTTACTGCAAGACGGTGTAATCAGAATTTAGTTATGTTAAGGTAAACGAAAGTTATGCCCGCGCAAGACAAAACCTGTATTTAAAGAAATTTTGCTTAACATTTTAACGTTGTAAACTTCCTTTCTTTTCTTTGTTGTCTTTTCGCGTGGCCGTTGCAGGGAGAGAGGGGAGTTGGAAGAAGCCATACTCCCTAGTCAAATTAAATGCTGAGTGTAACAATTAAAATTATATTGCATATTTAATATTCACAAAAGGTTAAAAATTGTAATTTCTGCATGTAGCTAATTATGTTCCTCATTGATATTTTATTAATATGTATTTTATGGTAATGTAAAATTGATGTTAAGATAAAAGTCGGTAAATCCTTCACGGCACCGAGAAATGCTATAATATAAGCAGCGAAGCTCGGACAACACTCAGTTCGTAACTGAACAGCCATCACAGACCGAACCTCGAGCGACAGTTGCAGAGGTAACAGAAAACCGATTCATCGCACTACGCCAATACCACAACTATAAAACAGATGGGAGTCAAGGAAACGATGCTTCTACAGAAAAACTTCAAGAAAATGCAACGTGGCCCGAGGCCTTTGTATTCGAACTCCAGATAAATACGGAACTCGTATTACCGTCTTTTCTTTTCACACCCGTATTTCTGCGCTTACTTCCACGTCGCTACTAGGAATTAGTTTATTCTGGATTACCTTGGGACAATTACTTAGCTCTTCTGGTCAGAAGGCTTATGTTCTCTCGGTTCTATGCTCCTGGTCAGGAGATATAATATTGAGAGGATTGTGATTGTCGTAGGATATACCAGAATTCGGGATCGGTCGATAGACTGTTAGTAGTCAACGTTTGTGTCCCTGGTCAGGGAACACCTTTTCTTATTCTGTGGTCACAGATTAATTTTCGGTTCTCTGGTCAGAGGCTGAAAAGAGAAAAGGAAGTTGGATACTTAACTGAATATCGACAGAACCTAGTGGGAAAAAGGATTGTTGATTGCTTATAGAATCTTGGTCAAGATCTATAAGTACATTGAGAACCTTTGACCTAGAATTACGAGGGACCTTACATCGAGGATTGAAGAAGCCGGAATAACCCGAACCTTGAGCCGAGGACACTCAAGCCCCGAAGCGATACTGAGTGTGAAGCCGAGGCTCAATAGACCCATCGAACCAAGTACGATCCAGGGCGGACCGTTACACACCTCTCACTGCTTGAAAGACTGTAGCTGCACTGAGAGCAAAGTGACTGAGCTCATCTGAACTTGCTTCTTGGAAACCTTCAGTGCAACAACTGCCTAAGTCCACTGCACCAGTCGACAGTAACTTTCATAGCTCCTGTTCCCAATGCCATCCCAAGATGATATTTCTGTCACTTATAGACAACATCCTAATGCACCATATGTATTAGTTTAAAAAATTTAAAAAATACAGTTTTTAAAATCTTCAAGGTCAAAGGTCATATGATATGACCTTGACATAAAAATTTGATTGAAGGTAAAGAAGTTTATTTTTTTTTTATTAAATGGACAATCCTTTAGCTTTAAAATGAGCCCAACATGACGATTCTAGCTTACCTGCAACAACAGTTATGATTTTTTTCTTCGGCCTCGTGTCTCAAATTTTTCACTTTTTCCCTAAGTTGGCAACCCCGCTACATGAAAAGTATGAATCGCTGTTGGCTGTTATTGTGCAAATATTCTTTGCTTTTCAAATACTACTAACTCTGAGAGTTTCATAAAATTCGGAAATGGTGAGGTCAAAAATTCCATTTTTTTGAGTGATTTGGCATGGAATGACCCGTGACCCTCCTGACTTTAGACGGAAAGAGAAGAATTTCAAGTTGGTTCCTTTTTCACTAGAAAATAATTCTACTTCTAATAATAATAATAATAATAGTGATAATGTCACTATGTTATTTCGATGATGTAAACACCCATATACGTCCCTGTAGCAAACGAGATTCTGGCGCCGCATATGGAGACAACGAAAACCAAATGTAGTCCTGGAGTCCTTGTAGAAATGCTACGTGTGTTCCAACACTATCTCCGATGTCACCAGAGTCGAGAAGTTATCCGGCGCCTGAGACAACCGTGATGGACTTGGCCTAAAGGTGACGGCCTATTGACAGAAAGCGCCACCGAAGCAGCTCTGGCAGCGGACTTTCCCATTGTCGACGGAAGTCATCGGTTGAGGAACGACAGTCGCCGGTTCCAAGAGGGAGGAAAAAACGAGTTGACGGATGGCGGAGCGAAGGAGCGTCCCTGGGTGGTCAAGTGCAGCGGCGGCTTCAGGCGATGTAATGAGTTGCCTCATTGTTCTTTGCGGGAAAGCATGAAGACGTCGCAAAAAAATTAGAGCAGCTTGCAAATAAACAACCAGAATGGTAAGGTGGAATTGCAAGTTTAATGGGTTGTATTCCATTCAAAGGCTGAACACTGTGCATAAAAGAGCCGTGGTGGACTGGTTAGCACAGCGCTCCACGACGCCAGTAGGGATAACCAAATCCGAATATCGGATAATTTCCTATACGGATTATCCGAATGGCCAATTTATCCGGATATCTGAATTATCTGAATATCCGTTATTCCGATATTCGGATTACCCTAATTGTCCAGATATTCTATATCCTGATATCCGGATATTCGGATTATCCGCAATAATCGTTCATTTTTCTTATATCTGGAGTAAAAAAATCTCTGTCCATTTCTTACCTTATGCCTCTGCAAGGACTTCAAAGATATTATTCCTCCACCCTTGAAAATTTACATCGTTCATTGCAAATTTGAAAATAAAGTAAAGCGTTAAATATAGAAATATACCTAGGTAGATTAGTTAACTAGTATACCAGCGGATTATTAGATTAATTTAATAATAAACCAACCCAATAATAATTGGTTGTATGCATTTTCAAAATTTTAAAAAATACATTTTTTATGGGACAGGAAACGCAACCTGACCAAATATTTGCCCTAATTTTAATTTTTTTGTCGGTGTGTAAAAAGTTTATTACAAAATAGAATAACTATGCATTTCTGTATATTAATGATATGAAATATGAAGAAATAAAGTAAAACAGTTATGATTGTCATTATTACTGATCAATTTTATATCAAGGGGCCGATCGCTCATGCAGAAATTTTAGCGATGCTCCTTCGGCGGACTTGTAATGGCCCTATAGATAACGAAGAGCCGGTGGGCGAAGTGAGATTTTGGTGCAGTAATTCTAGCTTCGAGCAATGTTTGTTATTGTATTCTTTTTCTGAAGTCCCTGTGACACAAAGTCCCATGAATCATTGCGTCAAGCGACATTGCAAGGTCGGCGTGCCTGTGGTACCACGTCCTGCATACAGATGGCGTCTGATTAGAACTGTGACGACGAAATCCCAAACAGGCGACCTCAACGTTTTGATCTATGTTTGGTTGACCATCACACACGGTCTCTCTCTCTCTCAGACACTCCACTGCAAAGACAAACTTCTATGCCTTTTTGTTTTCTTCCTCCCTGCGCCATTATCCCATTATTATTATTCGCCTCCGATTCCCCGAACGGACATTCTGAAGTGTCTTGTTTATGATGCAACTGACATCCATATTTCTGTTGATGTCAGAACAATGGGACCTCCTCGGAACGATGCGTAACTAGTTCTCCGTCGTACAATTCCAGTTTATTCAAAAGTTGACGTTCCGAAAGGAGTCGACGGCCTCCGTGGTCTAACGGTTAGCATACGGAGATTTCACACCGAAGCGACACGTGTCGCTTGTAGCTTGCGTGGTGCTCTCACTGGCTATTTCTTTCAATAGTACTGTGCATCGTGTCGCCTCGTGTTCTCGTTCGCGCATGCAAGGTTAATATTTTACTTTAGACTGAATGGGCTACTTTCGCTTGTCTCTTCCACCTTCGGTGTGAATTATCCATGTCGCTTGTCGCTTTGGTGTGATTCTCCCTAAGGGAGATTTCATACCGATGCGACACGCGACAGGCGCCAAGAGACACGGGTAATTCGCCGAAGCATTAAGAGACACAAGTCCCTTGAGTCTAAGGGAGATTCACACCAAAGCGACAAGTTACAGGCGCTAAGTGCACATAAGGATTTCAGCAATCGCACAAAAGCTTGTGCGACCTGTCATGCAGCTACAATGTGAAACGGTTGATGTTGATTGGCTCGTTCCGAAGTGATATATGTCGCGTGTCGCTTACCGTTTCGGTGTGAAGTCTCCCTTACGGAGCGTTAACATGAGACAGACGACAAGCGATACGGAGAATTCACACCCAAGCGACAAGCTACAGGCGACACGGGCTCTTTCATCCTAAAGCAATACATTCACCGCTCATGCGCGAAGAACAAACCGATGCACGATATTGAGAAAACTACCCAGCCTGTGCAACTTGTCGTGTCGCTTCGATCTGAAAGTTGCCTAAGCCGAACCGCCCGAATGGAAAAGTGCTTATTTATTATCAATATTTTCCTGTTGATTTCCCTTTCAATCTTGTTATTTTTCTTTCTTTCTTTCTCTAGATTTTCGTCTTTCATCCTTCTTCTTGAGTACGTACTTCTTCTCTCTTGATGACAATTTCTTTTTCTGCCTTTCTTCTCTCCTGTTTTCAGTCTCATTTTTAGCGTTATCCTCTCTCTTGCTTCATTTATTTCTAAATATCTTTCTAACTCCATTTATCTCTCTCTCTCTCTCTCTTCAGCCGGTCGGGTGTCTGACTGCCACGCGGAGACCCAGGGTAGACGTGGGAATGTCCCTGTATAAAGCAGCTCTGTGTTTCACACAGCCTCTAATAAAATGAGTGCCAGGGGAGTAAAGCCTCCGGAGTGTGGTGCTGATCACATCACCTGCACGACTACTGAGATTGTTGACCCCCGCTTCCGCCTGAAAACTCATTAAAAAAGTGACTGCTTTCGATTTATCATTTAAAATATGTGTTGCTTGGAAGGTGTGTTCACAGTAACACAAGTCGCCAGCAATAAAAATCGCACACCTAGATCCTGAAATACTCGCTTCCCTGCAAGACATTATATGTGTTGCTGTCTAATTTTTATTGCTGGCGACTGTACCTTGAAAACCCATCAAAATGAATATCGTCCGCCCGGATTGCAGTGCGACTCATCCTTTTTTGACACTCTACAGCATCAACGCTTTGTCATCTTAATTCGAATATCGTTACGTAATCACGCTCTCATTTGGTGACGCGGGGTCGGCAGTGTCCAAAGGGGGGATTAATAACAGGCTGCGAAAGTTTGCCCTCCCCTCTTTCCGTCCCATGTGGCATATCCGGTGGACTGCAACATGATCTCTTCCTCCATGCTAATAGGCCCATTGTCATCTCCTGTGCATCCACATTATGGAAGGAATAAGGCCGTGTTCAAGCAGAAAATGATATTGGTTGGGGATGAGGAAGGGGGAAAGGGAGGGATGTGTGCTTTATAGACGAGCATGGAAACTGAGAAACCTAATAACTATGATGCGAGTAATACCCGCAGCTGCTTATATTTAACCAGAAACCTTACAGGCATTTGGGGAAGGGGGTGGGTGGAAAATGTATTGATAAAATGTTACTCATGCACAGAGGAATCAATAGGTGTCTTTCATTGTGGTCATTGCAGACGAAGAAGAGAGTTATCGCTTTTGGTATAGTACCTTCATCATTCTTTATATTCATACTTCTAAATTCAGTAAGTGTTTCAGAGTTTCTTTCACCTTATAATATTGCTGATTTGGTTAATTTGACTTAGCTTTTCTGCCACTTTTACTCATCACGAAGATGAGCACGAGTAATGATATGATGAAATTGATGAAGGGACACACAAACAATACCTATACCCACGCCGGGATTCGAACCCAGGATCCCTGGCGTCGTATCGTGCTGTGTTGGACTCTCCGCCTTCCTGTAACACTTGTGATATTCCATATACCAATGTGCAATTATTACATATTGACATAATGAACAGATTAAGATTGAAGAACGCACAGATTTTTTTTAGCAGTTTTTGGTAATCGCGACGATGGGAATGTGTGGCGCAGGAGCAAATATTCCAGGCTAGCTTAGCTATCTACCTAGAAAGTAAAATACTGAAGAGAAATCTCTTAGAAACTGTGTGAATTAAGCTGATTTGAAAAAGAACATAATGGCGATTCTGAAGTTGGCAACCTGAATTCTTAGGAGTTGGCAACCTGAATTCTTAGGAGTTGGAAACCTGAATTCTTAGGAGTTGGCAACCTGAATTCTTATAAGTTGGCAACCTGAATTATTAGGAGTTGGCAACCTGAATTCTTAGGAGTTGGCAACCTGAATTCTTAGGGGTTGGCAACCTGAATTCTTAGGAGATGGCAACCTGAATTTTTATAAGTTTGCAACCCGAATACCGTTCGGATTGCAACCTGGGTTCCTTGATGAGTCTAGTCTTCTTCCTTCCTCCATAGCCTAGAACCAGGTGTCATAGTGAGATAGCCCAGGTGTTAGACTCAGCATACGCCACTGGTGTGGCGATATGATGACAATGATGATAAAGAGGAACGTTCTCCTCCGTGGCCGTCGCCGTGCGGTCTAAGGCGCTGTGCTTTGGGATCCGACTGCGGGACGGCATGGGTTCGAGTCCGCCTGGGTTCTCGGCCTGTGTATAGGATCGGTGGCAACACACCATCGTGAGGAAATTGGGGAGCTACAAGTGAGTAGCGTAACCCGGTCACGGCTATCTCTATAACGGCTGGGGGTTCGATGTCACCTCATTACTGGTTGAAGATCTCCACACCTCTATATTCCTTTTCCGGAATGTCTGGAGTAAGAGAACGCGAACGCGTCCTTAGCGCACGTTGCGGCTGTGTGCCTCGTCCAATGAACGCGCGGAGGGGAGGGGACCGCGCTGGAGGGGGCGACTCGACTGGTCCAGTAGTTCTATAGTAAACATGACAGCTCGCAAGCCTACTAGGGGAATTCTGCATTCTGCACCCTTCCCCCCCTAGTCTGGCCCCGCCCACAAGCTTTCCCCTCTGCGCGTCGCTAATCCAGAAATTCCGGAAAAGGATTATAGGTAGGATTATGGGAGGTAGACTGGAAGTCGGGAGATAGGCCAAAACCGTTACGAGCTGTAGAGCCACGGGTTATTTTTATCTTCACATAGAGAGACCGGTGGCCGCGGTGGCTCAGTCGGTAACGCGTCTGACTACCATGCTAAAGGTCCCGGGTTCGATCCCCGGCAGGTTCAAATCCGGGAACTTTTCTAACGGTGGAAGCGGCCCCGGCGCCACCCAGCGTCGAATAACATGGGTACCTGGGGGAAACCCTGGGGGGTAAAGGCGGTCAGGAGCGTGATGCTGATCACATCACCCCCACTCACGACCGGATCAAGAAAGTGTGGGGCGTTACCCCCACACCCCCTATACGCCTTCATGGCGTGGTGCTATGCACAGGGGAACACTTTACCTTTTACCTTTTTACATAGAGAGAACATGCCCAGGTCGAGATTCGAACCCGGGACCCCTGGGCGAAAAACGCACAGAAGAAAGCTAAACACTCAGTTTCTGCAGATGCAGTGGGCACTTGCTAGAATTATTTTCTGAAATGGTTTTAACAGCAATTTAAATTGTTAATTAGCATGTAAATTCACCGAATTTATCAAATTATATTTTTTTATGTTTACGGGCTGCAGTCCCACGAACCCCTTCTTTGGGTACTCCCTTGCCTGGCATGCAAATACGAAACTTAATTGTAATGGAATGGCAACGAGAAGACATAATAAAAAAAGGAAAAGATCCGAGCTAAAACAAAAGAAATCCTCGAACGCCTATAACGCATTCCTTCTGCACGTATAACTCGCCTGCAATAAAGCCCTACCTTGTGGTCCACGCAAGAACTTGTCCATCAAGTTAGACAATCAAAAGGTTTTGGCCCGAGCTTTCCTTCAACTTAGCTGATGGGAACGGCCAAGCTTCAGCTCATAACGTGTGCGGCTGGGGTGGGCCGCCTCGGCGAAAGAATGCAGTATTATGAACATCCCATCTAATAAGGCATGAAGCTTTTTCTTACTTCATAAAAATACGCTCCGGAGGTACTACTTTGCCTGATTTATATATACTGATAGGCCGCCAGCTCGCATTGGACTTTAATTGACGTTTACAACCTTCGTGTTTGCAATAAATTCCTCCCTCCACAAGATTTTTGTGAACGTATTAAGACAGCTGTAATAGCCCGGGCCAGATTCGGGCTTACGATGTATATCAGAATTTCCTCTCCTCTCCCATGTATCGTTATTTTTTATTGCTTTAATATAATGGAAGCTTGAAAATGGTCTTACCTTTGGATGTCTATGGATCCTTCCAAGGAATTTTGATTCTTTTCGTATGGATCTTCCTGTGACCTTGCTTATTTATTATTTATTTTATTTACCAGAGAATTCCAAATACACTGTTGGCCACTTTACATTGGAATGTAATAACAATGGA
This sequence comes from Lepisma saccharinum, assembly GCF_977018435.1. NCBI lineage: Eukaryota > Metazoa > Arthropoda > Insecta > Zygentoma > Lepismatidae > Lepisma > Lepisma saccharinum. The sequence continues at coordinate 32,071,333 of NC_139245.1, read as the reverse complement.
AATGACAGCAAAAATAACAATGAAAGTAGCAATAAAGAATAATAACATAAATTGAAATACATATAGGCTATATGAGAAAAAGTGAATTACAAGATGTTGCTCAGTTGCCTTTTAAAACTTGCCTGGTTTTCAAAAATGTCTACTCGGTTTGGCAAAGCCTACCAGATGCCACAGTAATCAAGGGGTCCCGGGTTCGATACCCGTTGGAGGCACATAGGGGTTCGGATCCCACTTTAAACTGTAGGTCCAGTCCCGATTAGCCTTTATGTGCATAAAATTGACTTAAAACAACAATTCAATCAATCGGTTTGGTAAAGTGTTAGCAAATGAAGTACACACAGCAGAACCTTTAGTTCCAGAACCTAACTTGACTGAAGTTAAAGATGCTATTAAAAGGCTAAAGAATAACAAAGCATCTGGCATTGATTTAATACCAGCTGAGTTAATTAAATATGGTGGAAATTCATTAATATGTCAAATTCATAAATTAATTTGTTTAATATGGAAAAAAGAAGAAATCCCTCAACAGTGGAAAGAATCCATAATTGTTCATGTGTTTAAAAAAGGTGATAAAATGAACTGCAATAATTACCGTGGAATTTCTCTACTCTCAACAACATATAAAATATTATCTAACATTCTTTTAACAAGACTAACCCCATATGCTAATGAAATTATAGGTGATTATCAATGTGGATTTAAACATAACAGATCAACTACAGATCAAATTTTTCACATCAGACAGACACTTGAAAAAAAGTGGGAATATAATCAAAATTTCCATCAGCTATTCATTGATTTTAAAAAAGTATATGATTCAGTCAAACGAGATAAACTATATAATATATTAGTAGAGTTTGGAATACCTAAGAAGCTTGTTAGTATGATAAAAATATGCACCAGTGAAACAGAAAGTAAAATTCGTGTGGGTATTAATATGTCTGACAAATTTACAATTCATGATGGGTTAAAACAAGGAGATGCATTATCTCCATTGCTCTTTAATTTTGCCTTAGAATATGCTGTTAGGAAAGTAAAAGAAACTAAAGAAGGACTAAAATTAAATGGTGTGACTCAGTTGTTAGCATATGCAGATGATGTAGACTTACTGGGGGATGATGTGAATACAATTAAGAATAATGCTAAAATATTTTTCAAAACTGCTAAAGAGATAGGTTTGGAAGTTAACAAAGATAAAACTAAATATATGCTTACAGGCCGAAACCAAGTGTTAGGTAATAATCAAAATCTAATTATTGATAACAACTCGTTTGAACCAGTTTCCAAATTCAAATACTTAGGAGTAATATTAACAAATGAAAATTATATTAAAGAGGAAATGAAAAGTAGGCTTAATTCAGGAAATGCATGTTACTTCTCTCGGCCCTGTGGCCGAGTGGTTAGCACATCGCGCTGCGACGCCAAGGGTCCCGGATTCGAATCCCGGTCGGGCTTGGTTGTTTGTGAATGTCCATTCATCAATTTCATCACTCATCCCCATCTTCGCAAATTAGCCAAGAGGCACAAAACGCGAAGTAAAATAAACTAAATCAATCAATCAATCAATATCTAAGAAACTAAAAGTTAAAATATACAAAACAGTAATTTTGCCTGTAGTATTATATGGATGTGAAACTTGGTCCCTTACATTGAAAGAGGAACATAAATTGAGAGTATTTGAAAATAAGATCCTTAGGAAAATATTTGGACCTAAAAGGGATGAGGAGACAGGTGAGTGGAGAAGGTTACATAATTTAGAACTACATAATTTGTATTCAAGTCCAGATATTATTAGAATGATTAAATCAAGAAGACTTAGGTGGGCAGGCCATGTGGCACGAATGGGAGAGGAAAGAGGAGTTTACAGGATTCTTGTTGGGAAACCTGATGGTAAGAGACCTGTAGGAAGGCCAAGACGAAGATGGAGGGACAACGTTGAGATGGACCTAAGGGAAATCGGTAGGGATGGAAAAGAGTATATAGATCTTGCTCAAGATAGGGACAGATGGAAGGCCTGTGTTGCTGCAGCCATGAACCTTCGGGTTTAAGAAGGCTAGAGAGTTAGTTAGTTAGTTAGTTAGTTAGGTTTGGTAAAGTGTTGTATCGGCCGGGTAGTCTGTAGAAGAGAGAACGCTGTATTATGCTTAATCTTGGTTTCTGATATGTGAAAAGCTGAGGTGTGATTCGGATCGGCAGAGACTTAGCTAGCTGATGTTTGATTGATTGATTTGATTTAAGGTTACATTTCTCTTACTTTTTGGCTAATCGCGACGATGGCGATCCACTAGGATATCCTAGGCTATAGCCTAGGGGCCGCACTAGAAAGAGACGCTGAAAGGGCAGAAGTGACAAACATCGACTATTAAAACTCCTTAATATTGTGACACTAGCAAAATGAAACACTTGCCAAGTCCATTTACTTGCTTGTTTCATAAAATAAGGTGGAAGGAAGGAGTTTCTAACCAGGAGCGTATATTCAAGGCTAGCTAGGCTACCTGCGAAGCCTGAAGCCTAGAAGGTAAAATACTGAAGATAATAGCGATTCTGAGGTTGACAACCTGAATTATTAGGAGTTGGCAACCTGAATTCTTAGAAGTTGGCAACCTCAATTCTTAGAAGTTGGCAACCTCAATTCTTAGAAGTTGGCAACCTCAATTCTCAGAAGTTGGCAACCTCAATTCTTAGAAGTTGGCAACCTGATTTTTTATAAGTTTGCAACCTGACTACCGTTTGGATGGTAACGTGGCTTCCTTGAAGACGTCATGAATGAGCCTATTAGTCTTCTCCCTTCCTCCATAGCCTAGGACCAGGTGTAGTGAGTTAGTCCAGGTGTTAGACTCAGCATACGCCACTGTTTCTCACATTTAAATAACTCTTACATCTTAACCCTATTTTACCATCAATATGTCAGTGGAGAGTGGACGTTCAGTGCTCTTAAAAGAATTAAAACTGCCCTCAGAAATTCAGCGTCGGATAGCATCCTTCACGTCGAATGCTGATGTACTGCAAGAAATTGACTTTGAGTCTCTCATTCATCCGTTTTATGCCATGAAAGCCAGAAGGAAAGAGTTTAAATGTTAGATCTAAGCGTATTGTTTTTCAAAATTTAATGAATAACTTCATTCAGATGTGTCAGTATTTTAAAGTTTACTAGTGTTATTAATACAGAGCATTCAATTAGTGGAAGTGGAGTATCATGATAACAAAACTGTTAATAATCATAATAATAATAGTAGTAGTAGTAGTAGTGTTGGTAGGAAAAAACAAAGGATAGCCTAGGGCTGAAATTTTGTAAATCCCTCCCTGATGGGGATTGATGGGGATGACGAAATGAATGAAGGGACAAACACAATATAAGGGCGACACAACATGTGCTCCACAAAGGATTATACTGGCTGTTAGTCAGGGACCAAGAGCCTCGATGATCTACAAAATGCAGTTCACGAAGCTATCTGGTGTGCTGCTTGGAGATTTCAAATTCGTATATACCGGGTGATCCGTTTGAGATGTCAGAAAAGTAAACCTTTACACACAAGAGGTTAATGTACGTATCTCCGAGCAGCTTGTTGTAATATAAGCAGAAAGGATGTAAGTTTCCAACGAGTGGAGGTTTACGGAGTTCAGCCACATGGCGGCGCTAATGTGCATGATAACAAAGGTGGTGTTCACGTCACAACAGCGCACACAGTATGTCGTATGGTGTGCGAAATTTTCGAGTATTACTTGCGTGCTACTGCCGCCACGCTGCTGAAGTCAGTAAACCTCCACTCATTCGAAACTTACATCCTTTCTGCTTATATTACAGGTGCTCACAGATACGTACATTAACCTCTTGTGTATAAAGGTTTACTTTTCTGACATCTCAAACGGATCACCCGCTTTTTATTAATAATATTAGCCACACTCTCACAAATACAATTTCTGTGACACATACATTTTAGTTAATACATAGTAGTACAGGGTGTCCGAGACGAAACACCCTAATTTGAACTGTAATACTACATGTATTCGATACATAAAGAAGATTGATACAACAGTGGATACACATAGTTATGAAGTTTTGTTTGTGCAATCACACCATTTCTACATGTGCCCCACGAGTGGCACGGAGGATGTCTAATCGATACTCAATTTCACACCAGGTAGCCTGTAGCATCTGTGGCGTAACTGTCTCAATAGCAGCTCTAATCCTCTAACGAAGCTGTTCCACAGTTGTCACTTTGATAGAGTACACCTTGTCCTTAACATACCCCACAGGAAGAAATCCAGGGGAGTAATGTCAGGCGATCGGGGTGGCCAGGTAATTGGACCACCTCACCCAATCCATCTTTGTGAGAATTCTTCAGTGAATGTGTTCCGAACTTCCAAATGACAGTGTGGAGGTGCTCCATCCTGCTGGTGTGGGTGTCGATGTCTTATCTGAGGGAACACAAAATTAACTAACATATCAAGATATGTGTGATCAGTGATAGTTGCCTCTGCAAAGAGAAAAGGTCCAATAACTTCATCCTTGAGTAAGCCACACCAAACGTTGACCTTTGGGCTGTCTTGTTGATACTCTATGGCCTCTCGAGGATGTTCACTACCCCAAATTCGCACGTTGTGTCTGTTGACCTTACCACTGAGGTGAAATGTTGACTCATCAGAAGACATAACCTTGGCCAAAAAGTTGTTGTCGTCTTCGATGCGCTGAAGAATGTTTTCGGCAAACGTTGCTCGTTTGGGTTTATCGTCGTGTTTCACCTCATGTAACAATTGCAATTTATATGCATAAAGCTTTAGGCGCTTGTGTAGCACATCGTGGACAGTTGATTTTGGGACATCAAGCTCACGTGACGCCAGACGAACAGATTTTTTGGGACTTCTTGCAAATGTATCTGAAATGCGCCGAACATTCTCCTCTGATGTTCTTGAAGGGCCACCCCCATGCCTCTTAGCAACAGATCCTGTCTCTAGAAACGCTGCTTTCCACAGCTTGATTCTCTTGGCATCTGGAGGGTCTCTGTGATACTCTGCACGGAAACGTCGTTGAACTGCGATAATGGACCCTAATTCTTCATACCACCACACGTTTTGTGCTTTTTCAGCATTCGTTGTCATTTTCCTTTTTTCGGTTTTCAGAACCTGCAATGAAAATGATCTTGCTATTACATTACACAATTAAAATTTCCACAGCTAATCTACCACATACCACCTAACAAAATTGTCTTGGATGTTTATTATGTTCAGTATAAGTGTTTGAAATTAGGGCGTTTCGTCTCGGACACGCTGTATTTTAAAATATATGTATATTAATTATTAAATTATTATTATATTTATATTTAACTTTGTCTATATCCCAACAAGTACGAGGCGCATCCAGAAAGTAAGTTTCCCTATTTTTTTTCCCGTGAAAGTAAACATAATAAGCCGTGTAAATTGCGCATGCGCAGCAGAGCTAAGACGTATCAATCATATGCCAGGCGGACAGATCCCGCCCGGCGCCAGTAGCGAGGCAGCAGTGGTCCGAAGTGGAAGCTCGTATTCCTTCTCCCGCCGCATGCCAGTAGCGAGGCAGCAGTGGTTCGAAATGGAAGCTCGTATTCCTTCTCCCGCCGCATGCGAGGTTCGGTCGGTGATAAAGTTCCTGAAAGCACAAAGCATTGCTCCAATTGACATTCATCGTCAGCTCTGTGAGGTCTATGGGCCGAACATTATGAGTAAGCAGATGGTGCGTCGCTGGTGTCGGCAGTTTTCGGAATGTCGTCAAAGTGTCCATGATGAAGAGCGCAGTGGGCGTCCGTCCCTCATCACTGATGATCTGGTTGAGCTGGTGCGGCAGCGCATCGTAGAGAACCGTCGGTTCACGATTACGGAGTTGAGTAGCCTTTTCCCGCAGATATCGCGATCCGTGTTGCATGAGATTGTCACGCAGCGCCTGCTGTTCAAAAAATTGTGTGCCAGGTGGGTGCCGAAAAACCTGACACCCGAACACAAAATGAAACGTTCAGGAGCAGCACTGACATTCCTGCAACGGTACCATGATGACGGCGATGATTTCCTCGACAGGATCGTCACGGGCGATGAGACGTGGATTTCGCACTTCACCCCGGAAACCAAGCAGCAGTCAATGCATTGGCGGCATAGTGGATCTCCGGTCAAGAAGAAATTCAAACAGACGCTGTCGGTACAGAAAGTGATGTGCACCGTGTTTTGGGATAGGAAGGGCATTTTGCTCATTGACTTCCTCCCCAGAGGTGAAACGGTGAACGCTGACCATTACTGTGAAACACTAAGGAAATTGCGACGTGCCATTCAAACAAGAGGCGTGGCATGCTTACTGCAGGTGTTGTGCTCCTCCATGACAATGTTCGTCCACATACGGCTCTGCGCACATCAGCTGTTTTGACGGAATTTGGCTGGGAGTTATTTGATCATCCACCTTACAGTCCTGATCTGGCTCCAGCGATTTTCACGTTTTCTTGCACCTCAAGAAATTCCTGTCCTCCGGTGAGCGTTTTGGCAACGACGAAGAGCTGAAGACGTCTGTCACACGCTGGTTCCATTCACAGGCGGCAGAGTTCTACGACAGTGGGATCCAAAAGTTGATACCACGATACGACAAGTGTCTCAATTCTGGTGGTTGCTATGTTGAAAAATAGCTGAACCTTTGCTGTACCTGTTGCCAATAAATGGTTTCCTGAAACTGTGTTGTTTTTTTTAAAAAAAATAGGGAAACTTACTTTCTGGATGCGCCTCGTATAATAACTAAAAAGTTAAACCGATCGTGGTCTGCATGTAGTTTAAAAGAAAATAATTTGATGATTCATTAAAAAATTAATAGTAACATTTGCTCTAAGACACGGAATGTTTTATTGTGAGGGACATGAGAAAGTTTTGGGGGGCTCCGGGCCCCTCCTTAACGATGTCCCTGCTGATCGGTGATTGCGTATTTGCATTTTGGTTATATTGTTTCGCGACGATTATTGATTGAATTGATATATTTTCGTTCGTTTTTTGATTGTAGAGAAATTGTAGTGGATTGTGGTTTCGTTAGAAACAGCGGCGATGGAACTTGATATGCTGACCATGTGTCACCCAATGAAATAGCCACTTGGTTGACCCTGTCTCTGAAAGGGCTGTTGCACCATGAAGTTGCTACCCGCGCAGAAAATATTCTCGCCCCCTTTTCTGCATCTCCACCCATTTTTCTGCAGCTGTCACTTGGCGCTCATTAGCTTTGGATTCACTATGTGTACACACACACACACACATACAATATTTCTTTGCACAGAGCGCTACGACGCCAGGGTCTCTGGGTTCGAATGCCGGCATGGGCATGGGTGTTCTCTATGAGTGTTCCTTCATCAATTTCATCAGATCATCACTCATCTTGGGGTGTAAGGGGGTGACCTTTTCTTCAGACACCCAAATGTCAACGTCACTTCCAATAAGTACACCCTTGACTGCATTTTGCAGACTAAGGAGGCTTTGGCGTTTGGACCAATGGCCAGTATTAATCCTCCTTGTAAGTCGTGTTGTGTCGTCCATATATGTTTTATTATTATTATTATTATTATTATTATTATTGTCCTTTTATCAATCTCATGGTCAGCACATCGCGCGACGACGCCAGGGGTCCCGGGTTCGAATCATGGCCTGGGCATGGATGTTTGTGAGTGTCCATTCATCAATTTCATCATATTACCACTCATCCCCATCTTCGCTAATTAGCTAAAAGTGGCACAAGAAGCGAAGTAAAATAAAGCAAATCAATCAGCCATTCATTCATCTCATCACCATTCATTCTCATCTTCTCGATTAGCCAAAAGTGGCAGAAAAGGGAAGTCAATTAATCCAAATCAATCAGCCAATCAATCAATAGTATTTCCTTGAGGGAAATCCTGCTATGATCATTCATGGTACGGATCACTTTGGATGGACGCTATATTGAAATATGTAAATGACGTCACAGAGTGAGCCTCAGTTTAAAAAAACAACGGCCGTTACTGCTAAAGGGGCGAAATGAATTACAGCCACTTCCAAAAACAAAAGCTTTGGCTCAGTTGGAGAACATGTTAAAGATCTTTCGCAACCACTGGCTAATAGGCATATCTTCCGCTCATAATCGGCCCGGAGCGTTTGTTTATGGTTTGCAGGTGCGGTGGGTGCTCGATAACGGAAACGGATTATTATATGAGGACCGAAGGGGACAGTGGGAGGTCGGCGAGAGCCGAACACCTGAGGAAAGTAACGAACCCATATGACAGCATGTAAGCGGATGACGCTTTTCCGTTCCCTGGCGGTTTATGATATAATGGTGTCGGTTCCCGTGAAGTAAGGCGCTGTCCACTTGGAAACGCTTGCTACAATGTGTTACGTTAAGATAGAAATCGAGTCTTCCCTTGACTCTTGTTTGTTTGTTTGTTTCCTTCCTTTCTTTGTGTCTCTCTTCTTCATTTCTTCTTCGATGGCACCATCATTTCTCTCTCTCTCACTTTCTCCATCCCTATGCAGAGCGGAAGAAATTCTCTGATATGGTTAATTTTACTCCGCTTTTTGGCCACTTTTGATAATCCTGAAGATGAGATGAGTAATGATATGATGAAACTGATGAAGGGATACTTACAAGAAACACTTATGCCCAGACCGTGTTTCGAACCCTGGAACCATTTCGTCGCAATACGCTCTGCTAACCACTCCGCCACGAAGATACGTTCCTTTCCTGCTACTTTTTGCCTAATCACGAATGGATGATGATAAGATGATATTTGTGTGAGTGGACAATCACAAACACGCAAGGACAGAACATAACACAAGCTCCACAGAGGATTATATTGGCTGAGAGTCCCAGCGCCAGTGCCTCGTTAGTGCCACTTCAATCTGAAAGCTTCTTTTACACAGAGAAGTGTCTGAGGAAGAAAGAGTAATTGATTTATTGATTTGGTTTATTTCACTTCGCATTGGCTACTCGCGAAGATGCTGAGTGATGATATGATGAAATTGATCAAGGGACACTCAAGAATAACACCCATTCCGGGATTCGAACCCGGGCCCCCTGTCATTGTGCTAGAGTAAGTGAATAAGAGAGAGACTGAGTGCCATGTGTTGCAAAAATTTCTAACTGCACACAATTGTGTTGTTTCCTTGTATTTACGAGACCCTGTCTCGTGGAAGGGTGGAAGGTGTGACCCTCGCTGAGGACACCCAAATGCCAATCTTCACGTAATTCACCACTGTATTTTTCCAGACTATGAAGGCTTTGGCGTGTGGAATGATGAATCAATGATTCATTTTACTTCGCGTTTTTGTCACTTTTGGCTAATTCCGAAGATGAGGATGAATGGCGGTAAGATGAAGTAGATGGAGAGACAATATATGAACAGCACACAACCCAATTCCCATGGATCCAGACGCCAGAGCCCCGCTAGTCTGCAAAATGCAGTCCAGGTGGTACTACGTGGAAGTGAGGTTGACATTTTTGTGTCTTCAGAAAGTGTAGTTGAGGGTATACGGCGGTATATTCCATATATCCTCTGGGTAACTTTACTCATTACTAGAGCCCGGATCTTTAGGTGTAAAAGAAAATCAAAATAGGTGCATGATTAGGTGCAAACAAAATCACGAAAACCTTAAGTACATTCATGTGTATCATATAACTTCTCATTTTAAACATTACAAAGAAAGTATTGTGAGAAATGAAGATATATTTTGATTACATATGCACTCACCAGCAGAGAATCCTTGAGCCTTTGCCTTCACTCATCTCTGGGATTGGTTTCTGAATACAAAAGGGATGTAGTGCTGTAGTGTTCATACCACTGTGTATGAACGTTGAAGTAAGATGGGCAGAAAATTTATTGCGCCGAGACTGAAAACCCTCTGCATTTTTGAAACAGTTCTGCCCTGATGATTTTTTCACTTCTTTATTCCTCTGTTTTCTTTGCAATAAATGTTGCCTAATTCCAAAGTTTAAGGACAAAATTGGTGCAAAATTCATGTTTAGGTGCAAATTAGGGGTAATAATGTACAATGGAATGGGTCTAATATATGGCGACATATAAGATGTGCGTCCAACATTAATTTTTTGTAGGTCCGGGATCTACTCATTACCGTACACCTTCAGTCATGATGCGTATATCTTCTCCTTTCGTTTCGTTTATGCTTATTTATGTAATTGGCCATTGCTCCAGTGAGCTAATTACAGTTAAGTACTTCCGGTTTCATGTAATCAGGCACATAATGTCGAGAAGGCATATAATGTTGATCAGTTCAATCCTGAAAAGCATCTGCATTTAAGGCTGCCAAACCATCTTGATGCAAATGACACTAATCCAAGGGTTGGTGCAAAACCTTCTAGTGACGAGTGTAGTGTATGAAATGAGACACTTTGGCGTGTTTACGAGTAGACAGAAAGCAACAGTTTAAGAAGAAGACTTTATTGTCAATGTAAGTAGTGGCGTCTTCAAAATATTTGCCCCCCCACCCCGTTTAGTCATTTTTTATTATTAGTAGTAATATTTTAAAGTTATTAACATTGCACAAACTTACAAGAAACTAAAATACAGTAAAATATTGTACTGTAGCCTTAATGTTTAAACGCAATCATTAAAATATATGTTTCATATTTTTTTTATTTTAAAAATGCCTTCTCTAACGTAAACAATCACAACAATCAATGTTCAGGGTACTTAATGAAGACCTTGGAATTGGAGCTTACGGGTGGAGTATTGGAAATTTCCTGACGACACAAGTGAAGAAGCAGAGGGAACTGAAATCGAGACGGCTCTTGCAGCGGTACGTTGCCAATGGGCATTGCAGGATTCTCTTCACTGATAAGAAATTGTTCACCACTGAATAAAGTTTTAACCGCCAAAATGAAAGGGTGTATGCTTCAAACTCTCTAGAAGTTTGTGAGAGAGTTCCAAAAAATCAGAGATGCCACCAGCCTCCTCAGTCATGGTTTGGTGGGGGGGGGGAGCTATGAGAATTCCACCAGATCTCATTTTTTAGAAAAGGGTTTAAAAACCGTGCGAAAGTGTATGTGGAAAGTGTCTTGGACCCTCTCGTGACACTGTTGAACCAAACAATGTTTCACAATGAATCCTGGATGTTCAAGAAATATTCTGCCCCAGCTCATAAGGCAAGGATGACGCGACGGTGACTGGAGACCAGTGTACTCGATTTCATCTCCATTTTTGATTGGCCATCTGATAGCCATGATCTCAGTACCTTGGACTACAAACTGTGCCCAGAGCTAGAGGGGACTGTCCGCAAGAAGAGGCACCCTATAATTAAAAGTTAAAAGCGCTCCTTGATAGCAGCAGGGGTGGACTTTCCCATCAAGACCATCCGTGCTGCAATAGATGCCTGGCCAGGGAGACTTCGAGCCTGTGTGAGGGCGAAAAGTGTACATTTTGAAAACTGATTGGTGCTATTTGTGTGTAATATATGTAAGTGTAACATACTAAAAGAACATTTAAAAATCTAAAACCATATTCAATTGATTCACAAAATAGTGTGTAACAGTATTTATGGACAGACTAGGTATGTGTGTGTGTGTGTGTGTGTGTGTGTGTGTGTGTGTGTCTATATATATATATATAGAGAGAGAGAGAGAGAGAGAGAGAGTATATATTATATATTTATTTATTTATGAATATATATATGTACAAATACATATCCTTATATTATTTGTGTGTGTGTGTGTGTAATTCTGATCTCATGTTGACTGCAAGTCACATAAGTATAAAGGGCCAAGAGGATGATTCGAAAGTCCATTAACACCCCCTTTAAAAAGTAAAGGAGTTAGGCTGGGTACAATTGGTCATGATAGAAACAGGATAGGCTTAGGGGGGACCATATTGGTGTGTTCCAAGCGGACGCACACGATCTTGGTGACTGCCATATTGAATATAACTCAAAATTTTGAAATGGGAAGGGGGCGATGTGGACAATGTTTCCTCATACCTGGAAAATGATACATTTGTTACAATCATGCAATCGTAACTTTTACCTGATTAAAGATAGGTTGAAGAAACCTTCACCACAGCATTTCTGTGAAATTCTAGCGTGATTTGATTCTAGTCTGACTACCGCGCGGGAAAGCCGGGGTAGGTGATCTAAGGTCGGAATTTTTCCGGCTCTGTCCCCGCATAAAGCGGATGTAGGGGCCACCATCAAATTGTACCCGCCAGGTGGAGGTAAAGGCAGTCGCAGCGTGGTACTTATCACGTCACCTCGAAGATGGCTGATGTCGAAAATATGTGAGGCCCACATACGTTAAATGTGCCTTCATAGCATGGTTCTATATGCACAGGGAACTTTACCTTTGCCTGTATATATTGTATTCGTTTCTGTACCTCTGAATAATTACGCTTATTTTTTACATACGCTTATACGGACCCTCTACTATGCCAATGGCTGAGGGCCCCCTAAAGGCTTACTTGCCTCCGGACACCCCCGCACTGCGAGGTTTTGCGGCTTGGTGTCTGTTAACAACCAGTATAATCCTTGTGTGCTGTCCACATATGCTTGTGATTGTCCCTTCATCCATTTCATGGTATCACCATTCATTTTCATCTTTGAGGGGTGTAAGGAGTGACACTTCCACGTAGTACACCCAAATGTCTATCTCACTTCCACGTAGTACACCCTGTTTTGCATTTTGCAGTCTACGAGGCTCTGGCGTCTGGTGTGTGTATTGTCCTTATGTGTGCTGAGTGTCCCTTTACAGCCTCAGCTTTTAACCCAAGTAAGAAAATTTTAGTCCTCCCGACATTCCATTATTTATATTTTAGTTATGGTAAGGGGCTAGACCTGGTAAACTTTCCGTATCCGGAAAACGCCTGAAACTCGCTATTTATGTCACTTTCCATATTCCTACTTACGTATTCTGCATTGAGAAACATTGCTGAAGGTGGCATTTCGCTTTTTTTCACGGAAATAATCTCTATTTTCGACGTATGAAGTAAGTTTTGTTCGTTTCTTTTTCCCTTCGGTAACACGATAAATGGCGGTCACAGTTTCACTACCGTAGTCGGCATGCAGTGTTTCCACCCCACTCAACCCCAAAATACCTACGTAGCCCCACAAACCATTGACGCATAGCCCCACGAAACATTCATACATAGCCCCACGAACCATTATCGGTAAAGTTAGGTTAGGTTGGGTCACGTTTAGGTTAGAATAGTTACAAATTGGTTTAGAAAAAAATGCGTAGCCCCACACACCATTCTCGCATAGCCCCACGAACCATTGACACACAACCCCACAAACCATTTCAGTTACAAAAACACGTGTTTGGAAACACTGACCGAAATTGACCTGGATTAAGTCATCACACACAGGCAACATCCGGCTGGAAGGAAATGGATGCAACAGCTTTCGTGCATCGGTCACACATTTATATCGAAAAATACATGATTTACCGTCAAAATTCAATGAACGATGCAAGAAAACACTTCTCCGAACTTACACAAGTCTAAAGAAACTGCATTCGGTAAGTAACTTCTCCTGTAAATTTTAAGAAATCCGTTTTCCGGAAACGGAAAGTGTATGTGGAAAGATACTAGACCTTGTATCATGTGACGGCCGCGCAATAGCCTAAGTGCTGTCGAATCCAAAATTACAAATTCAATCAATCAATTCTCATCTTTGCAATTAGCGAAAAGTGGCAGAGCAAACACGACGAGTAAGTAGCGAAATTTGCTACTCGCTTGTTAATCCCTGTCAGTTCGTCTCAGGGAAGTTCATCTGTGTGTGTGTGGTTTGCTGGCACAGCGGTTCGAACACTACGCGGACTGGGTGGTTCGTCTCGCAGTCAAATTGAACGTCTTACTTACGTCTCTAGCTGCATTACGGAGTGATTCTGTGTAAGATTAAGCCGTGTTGTTTCTGGGCTTCTTAGTTTGGCGCACGCGTGTGAACGCTTACGAAACAGTCCGGAGTGGTTGGCCAGGAAACGAGTTGCTCCGTTATTTCGGTAAGTAAAAAGTTTATTTGCTTATATTTTTTAATTATTAATTAGGGTGACCAGATATTTGTTGACCAAAAAGAGGGTAACACTTTACTATACCGGAGACGGATTTCTTCAAATTTACAGGAGAAAGTACTTACGTAAATCATTTTCTGTAGCGTTGTTGATGTTCGGGAATGTAGTTTTCATCCATTTTAATGCGAATGCATGTGGCTTTCTACGAATATCTATTTCCGACGCGCTATTGCTGCTGCCGCCATTTGCTTTCTGCACGAGAGCACAATACGCGATATTGCTGCTGCTACAAGCCGATGTTGTCCGTATATGCTAAATTGAACGAAAGGAGTGCTAATGGAACCTAACCTAACAGGCCTAACCTAACCTAGTAGGCATACCTCGGCCCCGTGATGGTTCGTGGGGGCTATCGTATGTAAGAAATAGACATTATTTTCGTTAGAAATCCATTATTTCACCTAAAGAAATGTTCTGCAACGCAGAATAGTACGTTATCAATGTAAAAAATTGCGAAATAAATCATTGATAGGTGTCTCCGGTACAGTAAAGTAGTACCAAAAAGGGTATAGTCTATAGGTTGAAGGTGCGCATACACAAAACATAAAAAGAAAACGAAAATAGGTGGCTATTTGTTAATGCTTCTATTATAGCCTCTATAAAATAGACTTACACTCTACAGATTCAAATTACTTATGGGTCTAATGTAATTAGCTAATTACAAATACTTACTCACCAATGGCACCATCATTCATACTTCTGGGATGATTTTGCTTTCTTCAGTATGTTTAATTTGTCCATTATTGCCAGTCCAAACTCTTCACAGGTCATGTCCACAATGAATTTCACTTTCATTACTTGTTCGAGTTTACTTCCAATAAGTTTTAATAACACTGAAGAGTCTCACAATCAAAATTTGTACCAGGCAGAGTAAACAAGAATTTTATAAGAGGCACAATCATTTTTAAATTTGACCCAGCCTGTAGTAAATCTTGTACACTGACCTCCACTTACCCATCATTGTTTCTTTTCTTCCCCCCCCCCCAAATCTTCAAGATATTTTTCAACGGATTTTGAAATTGCACAGTAAGTGTCAAAAATATCATTATGATTAAATTCCAATGAATTTGAGATATGTTTTGCTTGTTCATGGAATATGAAAATGACTTGAAATTGTTCAGAGGAAATTCTTGAGTCAGTTTGTTGACATCTTGACGTTTTCCGTTCTGTGGATTTTAACGCATATTTTCGCGTAAAATAATGAATGAAATTAAATAGCAAGGAAAAGAGTATATTTGGGGATTTTTGCAAATTGAAAAGAGTATACAGAGTGTATGAACCTCTAAAAGAATATAATACTCTTAAAAAGAGTATGTCTGGTCACCCTAGATTAATTGATACCTAGCTTGAAACTGTGTAGGGCTTCTTGTAGCCGTATGGTTTGCATTATCGCGTGTCGTAGTAGATGTGGGAATGGGGAGGGGGTTATGAAAATTATCTTTCCTTGCTTGTGAGGGGAAAATCCATGACATTCCCCTTCCCCCCTTCCGCTATTTTAAAGTCAATTCACACACACACACACAGGATGTCGCAGTCCAAAACCAATGAACAGGTGTATAGAGGTCATGCTTTTCTTCCTAACATTTCACTTGTTGGGGACTGCAGGGGAACAAATGGGAACTATAGGTCAAGTCCCGATCACGTTGACCACCCTTATTTTAGAAGTTAATTCTTTTACATACACGCAGCGTGTCAACTTTCATAGTGTGTACAGGCAATCAAGACGAGCAACTATTTTTTGGGTAAAAAAATTTGGCTTATTGATTCACTGTATCCACGCTAGGAGCCCTGGTATCGTCGACGGCCTGTACCCCTGCGATAAGATGATGATTTTTGTGTCATTTATGAAGATTATGTCCTATACGAACGATTTGTGTTGTTTTTTAGCTTTAGGAGATGTATTATAGTGGAGTAATGTGAGTTTTTTGATGAGACTATTTATGACGTCATTTTCATTGTTGCCATCTGAATGTGATATGAAGGAACATGTTGTTACGTTATTTGTGTTTTGAAACTTGGAGCCGTGTTGGAAATATCTGAGATTGAAGGTTGGCAATTCTGGTGTTACGTCAGGCCGCGCGAGATTTACTGCAGACGATGTTTCGGTTCATGTCACATGGTAGTGGGATTTTGTTTGCAAGTTGGGCGTGCGTTTTTAGTGTGGTAAGTGCTATTCATTGAAAATTCATATTGGGGAGTGTATCGACATTTTCAGTATCGTGGCGTTCTTCGGCCGGGAGCCGGAGGTGTATATCCGTGAGTTGCAGGAGGATGGTTTAGTGGCCGGAAAAAGAAATGTGTTAAATGCAGTGGACGATATCGCAGGAATGTGTGGATGAAGTTAAAAATACGGTAGCGAGCATAAAAAAATCGACGTCGCTGACGTCATGCACGGGTAGCCCCACAGACCATTCACGGATAGCCCCACTAACCATTCACGGATAGCCCCACGAACCATGCATGGTAAGGTTAGGTTAGGTTTGGCAAACATAGTTAAAATTTGGGGTCGTAGTAATGTTAGAATACGCCAGGAGTGTTCGTTTTGCTGCTGTTTGGGAATATTTTACGGAAAAAATGAGCGATAGTAGTCCAGAATAGAAGTTTCTTGAGCTTACGCGGGTCATACTTTGCGATCAAATATCTCCGTTATTTGGTGTTTCCTAACGCTGGAACCACTTTTATATTACGTAAAACGTTTAAATCTGTCGATTAAAAAAAATTGACTTAATTCTCGAGGGAGTACAGTGGGTCGACGGCCCCGGAGCCCTCACAAAAGAGCTTTTTCTTTTTAAAATCCGGGATTCGAACCCATAGTATGATGCAATCGCATCACGTTTATTACCAAATAATGGGTAAAAAAATCTGATCGGGTATTTCTAAAACATCGTGTAAGATTACATACTGTAACCACAGTATGTAAAGCATGCAACTTCCAGTAAAATAAGCTACATAGAGTCAAAGGCATTTCTTTGCTGTTTTATTAACATATAGATTTGTATACCGTGCCACTTGATCCTGAGAGTTAGTGTTGGAAGTTGTGAGGGGTAAGGGGAGCAACGGAGGCATATTTTCCTCCATAATAGTGATGCCCCCCTCAAAAAACACTGCTTCAGTCTGAAATTATCATGCTCCTTCAACGCCCTTATAATAATTAATATAAATTACTGTGACTGAAATGAAATTGTGTGAAGGATATAATTTTTAGGTGAGTATTTATTTTCTAGGGGAGTGGGGCCACTTTGCCCCTCCTTCAGTACGTCCATGAATATATGCGACTCATTTAAAAAATGTACACAAGGTGGAAACAGCGTTACTAGTCCTCAAGATCCTTTGGAAACAACACTAATATAATGGCAAGAGCTTAGTTTCTTAGTAGCTTTCCCAGAAGATTATAATTGGCATTGCAGTCAATAAAAAACGACCTCCGTCTTCAACATAACATCGCAGCGGGCCACCATAAACAATTTGCTACAAAGAAATCATGGGAGATTTGTGACGTACCTCTGTAAGCATATCCTTTATTGACGAACAAGCCATTCAACGAGCCACATTTTGTCGCTCGTATGCCTCTCCCCCTCCCTCCATTTCTGTGGATGTCCTTCAGAACTTCCCCTCCACAGCCTCCTCTTATAGTCCATATCAATTACACGAACAAGACGGTGGTCCGAAATTTATTGCACGTAAGTGAATATAACTGCAAAATGCTTTTCATTGTCTGTGTCTCCAGTATGCGAACAAAGAGTTGTTTTTCTAGTCACCAGGGCAGTATATTACCATCTTCCTAGGTTCTTCATGACAGCACTTCTGTCATCGCTTCGGCAGTGTTGCCATCCTCGTGAAGAGGAAAAAAGCATTATGAGTATGATTTGGAGGATTTTTCGCGTTGATGACGTTCACACTGGATAAAGCTTGCGGAAGGAGCTCCTGAGTTAGTGGTTAGCGCTTATGCCTCTGGTGCGACCGGTCCTGGGTTCGATCCTCGATAGGAACTCCAGTATTTCGGTGTTGATTCAGCATCGTGAAGACAATTGGGGAGCTACTCGAGAAGATGTAGCGGGTA
Organism: Lepisma saccharinum; assembly: GCF_977018435.1. NCBI lineage: Eukaryota > Metazoa > Arthropoda > Insecta > Zygentoma > Lepismatidae > Lepisma > Lepisma saccharinum. Next base: position 32,053,244 of record NC_139245.1, on the reverse strand, counting down.
TTGGTCTCTGAAGCCAGATAACAGCGGCGACGGGACTTGATGAGCTGACCACGCTTCACCACAACCAAGCGTGGCGAAGTGGTCAGCTTGAGGCGCTGCGAAACCTGAGGTCCTAGGTTCGAACTCCATAGTAAAGATGTCATTGTGTTTGTCCTATCATCATCTTAGTGGAGGTTAACCAAGGAGATAGAAAAGCGTCGCAAACAAACATAGTAGAGGTTTCTTACTTAAGTTAGTCTCACACAATCCTAGGGAGATGGGGGTATGATGGCCCATGGTCTATTATGTTTCACCAGCCCAATTTCGCCACCTTCTCGAAGATTGTTTCAATTGTTGAGTGATTTCAGATACCTTGAATTCAACTAAATTAAATTGAATTGGTTTTATTCTTGTGCGAGGTTAAGCAAATGGTGACGTAACACCATAAAATGAAAATATAGTACACATACAAAACATCATTTTCACATTATTAATTCGTTTAGAGTATTAATTATATTCCCCATTATAGATGTCTCGTCTTTAATCTCCATTGATTTTGAAACACTAACTTGTTACAATATTAAATTTTTCATTGCATTTTTGACACTAAGTAGTGAAAAATATAGGCGATAAACATTTAATACATTAATTATTAGAACTAAGTTTGCAGAAAAGTATCGCATAGTCTTAGAACTTGTCCCTAGACGTTAATACTAATTCGTTTGTTTTATTTAACATAAGTTTCCTTGTTCCTTAGTTAAATTTCTGTTGGATTTTGAATTTTTACCATACATTAATCTGAAGATTTTCTGTAAATTGCAGCAGTTTGTGCTTAAGAGATTAGGCAAAAGATAAGATAACTAGTGTAATGTTGCCTTTATGAATTTATCGTCTTGCGTTCGTTTTGTATTCTTTTAAAATAAACACCGAAGATTCTAAGTCTCTAAAACATAAAAAATTTGAACGTTTAAGTGAATTTTATTTATTATTGCCTGGTTTTTAGGAAAGGCTATTAGTATAGAAATTACATTATATATTTATACCAGTATTGGCAGTGGTGTTCACGCAGCTTACAGGAATAGGTTTCTTTTTAATTTTCCCTGTTTTAAAATTGCATTCAATCTTGGCACTACGACGCTAGCTGCTCCGGGTTCGAATCCCAATCTTGGCATGGGTGTTCTTTGTAAGTGTCCATCGTATGAGGGCCTCAGGCCGCAAGTGGCGTGACTCCACTTTTCATGAAAATTGAGTTACAGTATGACCTAGAACTGCGAAGTATCAGCATTTCAGTGTTCGAAATAAGTATCTGCTATGTTTCAAATTCTTACTCATCGCGGTACCACTACGTTTGTGCTACAACAGGTAAACAAACATACGTAATGACTTTTTCTCAAAACTGTTCTGAATGGATTTACACCACTTGAGCTCTGAGCCCCTCATATTATCACTCACCCTCATCTTCGTGATTAGCTAAAAGTGACAGAAAAGCGAAGTAAAATAAACCAAATTAATACAATAAAAAATTCAAATCACATTTTGTCTAATATAAGTTGCTTCTCCACCTCTTTAACTTACTTGCCATGTTGTTGATGAACAATAAATCGAAGTAATGGTTACGAGACGACAAACACGAACAATTACCATTCTTGTAGAATGCTCAGGGCAGGGTCGATATAAATCATCATTTTTATTTAAAAAATGATTTTTGTTGATTTTTTATTTAAATCGATTTTTTAAATTTTTTTAAGAAAACAATTGCTTGTTTGGTTTTTGGTACCATATATGTTTTTTTTGTAGAAAGCCTTTTTCTAGTAAACGGCCATGTAAAATATTTCAACAGTTAGATTAAAATATATATATATATATATACACGTTTCTGTTTCTCACACTGTACCTACTGTGGAAATGTTTATTGAGTGTGTTTATGAAACTATAATAATTTCAGTAACTTTTCTTCCAGTGAAAATAAAACATTCTGGATGTACTAAAAAATAGTAACTTAAATATTTTTATAGTCTTTGAAGCTGAATTTTGGAGATTTTTTTTAAATGGTAGTTTGAAAAATATCAGGTGCCATGTTTATTTACAATTTAATGATAATGACACTATTTATAGATAACATGATTAGTGTTTTGTAGGCCTACATTTTTCCATACATAATGTTTACAATTTTTGCCTATAAATATTATTGAATTTTAAATCAAGATAACTGTATATTTACACACGCCTTTCGTATGAGCTCCAAACCAACAGTACGTGTATTTTATTTCCTTTATTTTCCTTTCTTAGAGCCTAAAAAACACCATTCAATGATTTCGAGATTAATGTATTCAGCAAAAGTGATTCTGATGTCTACAAAATTCTTGTCTACATTATTCTATAAATTAATTATGTAAAGTGATTTTAAATCAATCCACCTTGGGACAGGGTAAAGTCGGCTCATTATTTTTTTTCAGCATAGAACCGTATCGTACCCAAGGTATTGAACTGTTACGGTTACGGAACTGTGCTAGCCGTCACTCGAACTAAATGCAGTTACAAAAAGAACGGGATGGCCACACTGATCCTGTAGTAGTTTGACACAAAATCCAATCCCCCCGCCTCTGGTGTTTTATTGCCACTATTGAGAATCGAGCAATAGTTGAATGTGTATGTGTGTGCTAACAGGGTGAACGCGGTTGGTTATAAATAAGTAAACTCCTTAATTAGATCAATCCGTTGTCTTTCGTAATCATGCTAAAATGCAAGGAACAGGTTGGGTGGGGGAATGAAGTGCTTGACATCGATCATAACTCCTTCCGTAAAAGAAACAAAGAGAAGATCGGAGAAGAAGAACGCACAAAAAAGGGGGGGGGGATCTTGCCGGCGACCATAAAACCGACCTTGCTTATCAAGAAAAGGTGGTCTCCCGATTGTATCTGGAAGCCAGAATTCGAAATGGCGCTTATGTGGGCTTCATAAAGGGTGAAGGGACGCCAAAGGGTGGTAGCGTAGTCCGTGCAGATTGGGGAGGAGGTTAGGTGCGGCTTGGAAGCAAGGGATGCCCTCCCCCACTCGCAACAAGCTGAAACTGTCAAGAGTAATTCAACTCATTGCTTGTTCATACTAGAGAGTAGGGCTGAGCCGATAGCGGTTGGAATTCATCTACCGATACCAGCCGATACTTTCCCAGCATTTTTGTCTAATTAATTAATTATTTATTTAAAGACATGACACTACAGGAAAATGGCCATTTACACTGTCTTGTACCGGGCCAGAATTAAAGTTACCGAACTCAGAGCCCTCTGTAGCCTGTTTGAGGCATCGTGGTGATTCCACTATGCAGACCATGGGGAAGAGGATGGCGATAAGAAAAAAAAAATAGTTCAATTTTCCGCCACCAGGTTGAAATGTGGCGCTGTACTTCCATGATGTGTTGTAATAATGACGTAAACTGTTCCAATTGGTTATGGATTAGCCTTTACCTTGCAATCTTGCAATAAACGAGAGATTATTTTCTCGCAACTTCCAGCCACTCACAAATGTCTTTCTAATTAATAACTCAGCTAAATCACTTAACGTGAGTGCTGAATAAAAGTTCGCAAGTGATCACCATGCCATTAAATAAGAAAGAACATGCATTGCTGGTGAAGTTGTTTTATCACAACGGTAGTAATATTGCTGGCACGCATATTGAACACTGCTGTATTGGCAGAAATCAACAATAAAGATTTGTACACCTGACTCATGTTTTCTAATATTCATTATTACAGCGCCACATTTCAACCTGGTGGCGGAAAATTGAACTATTTTTTTTTATCGCTATCCTCTTCCCCATGGTCTGCATAGTGGAATCACCACGATGCCTCAAACAGGCTACAGAGGGCTCTGAGTTGGTTAACTTTAATTCTGGCCACCCGGTATTATCACATTATTTGTTACACAGAATATGCAATCAATAGAATCGCTAAGGTACAATAATATGATAATGTGTGCTAAAGTAATATAAAAATTAATATGAAAATCGAATAGAAAGTAGCAACCTGACAAGTGAGGTTAAATCTTGCTCAGGATATGACAAGAATAGTAACAGAAAATAAAAAACAACCAAGAAAAAAACAAATGGGCCAGTCATTACATATAAATGATGAGTTATAGAAATAATGAAAGTAACTAGCAAAAACGGGTCCTTAGCATTAATTATTTCACCTGAAAAGTTTCTCGTTATTTGTGATGGCATAACATGTAATTTAATATTCTAATGACGTTTTTGTGTATTTTACAGCAAAAATCTTGGTCAATTGATGCATATAATTAGAGCGGAATATTGACACACCTTGTTAATGATTTTGAATAACCTTTAATTATTACAATTTTCAAGTATCGGCATTAGCATTTGGGGTATCGGTGAGAGTATCGACATCGGGAGCTGATGGGGCTACAGGCCCTTCAGAAATTTTGAGAAATTGAAAATTTTCAAATGAAAACAGTGAACTAAATGCAAAGTCCCCTTAAACTGGAAAAATAGTAATTACGAAATATTTTGTTGTTCATCCTCCCCCAAAGAAAACGTAGTTATATAATATCCGCCTTTTCAATTCCACCCCTTCCTAAAAAAAATCCTGCGTACGCTAGTGGATGCGAGGGATCCCGGGTTCGATTCCCGAGAATTTAAGTGTAGCACTTAGGGAACTACTTGAAAACAAAGTCAGAAAATGGCGACGATGGGACTGACCACGCGTCACCCAATGAGAAAAGCCTCTTGGAAAGTCCTAGACCTCAGAGGACTGTTCGGCTGCGAAGTTTACTTTACTTTAGTGACGTCATTAACTAAGTAAATAATGAACTAAACTAAAATGAAAAAGGAAGTGCCTGAGTTGGTTTGTATACCTGGTGACCTTGCCTGTTTCCCTACCGTAACGTATTTTACGTTATCGTATCGAAACGCACCTTGATTTCCTTTTACCCTGCAGGAAAGAACACGAAAAAAAATTCCTGTGCTGAACATTTTTTTGTACCTTTTTTGACTCAAACTCGCTACCTGAAAGCGATGGTTCGTATTCTTGTAGATTCCACCATTCTTTCTGAATTTTTATGTAATTAGCAAACTATGTGCGACCTGATTGGTCCTTGGGAGAGCAAGGAATTCTGGGATTTCGAAATTGACGAGAAGATTGTAACGGCAGTGGCACATTCTCACACCGTCTCGGTTCGGAGTTTCATTTTTTTTAAAGTCCGCCATTTACTCTTTTTCAAAACTGTTTTTCCCCTTGTTTCTTATCGCTTATAACGAAAAAGTAATACTATTAGTTTCTACTTAGATTTGGGTGTTTTAGAAGTCGCAGTATGAGCAGAGCGTATAGAAGAAATAGTGTGCGCACTCCCCGAGTTGCCGTGGTCCACCGCCTAGATGGCAGTGGTGACGTTTGAGACGGCGCGTTGCTTACATAACTAACTACATAAGAAACAAAAATGCATGTTACTTACGTTTGGAGAAGAGCTCAGCAGCTGGATAGTTTGGAGAATTTCCGAGATGATTTTGCTGTCTTCGAGGCACTTAATTTCTTTCTTATCTCTTTGGTGCGGAAGAAAAATAAACATTTCAGATAGTGAAATACGAGTTTAGATAGCGTACGCAGCACATGATCTTCACAGCATCCTAATTGCGAAGTTTTTACAGCAATTATATTTAAATTGTCCAAACACTCAAAACATATATCACCCCATAAACTATTAGCACATGATAATTTTTCTGCAACAAATTCTTCCACTCGTAACAGCACACCATAAACACTTTTCGATGCATAGGTAAGGTATTTATAGCCCTCGCCGGAACCATAGTCTTGGATTAGCGTAAGTGGGGCAGGTATATTAGTTGGTTCCCCGTGCAGAAAAGTTGTACACAGTTTACAATCCGTCACTTTGGAAATATACCGCACTATGTATCCTGCCAAATGATACGCCAAGTATTATTTACCAACACTTCGTTCATTTAAGTTCGGTATGTTGTTTTCTCAGTTCGGTATTTGAATTTCATCTTCAACAATGGAAATTTTTCCCTTATTTCATTTTCAGCTTGCTTCTTCACCGAAAGATTTTTATTTTCGGTTGCTCTTGCCAGAGTTCGCATTTGATTAACAAAAGACGTCAGAGGAGATTCAGTCCTGTATTCACAGTTTCCGCCAGAAAGTAAAGCAAGTTTTGCTGGTACGTAAATTGATTGCATAAGGACATATAAGACCCTTCACCAATTTTTCTAAGTGATCTTCAGAAGGCAAAGGTAGCAAATCGTGATGCAAACAGTGTCTATACCCCTTGGGGACTTAATTTTTAAAAGAAGAGACTCCAGTATAAACTCAGAACTGTGTCTTATTCTTGTCTTACTTTTCAGTTGGCATTTCTTTAAGATTGTATCAATTACAATTTTTTGATTTTTGCTAAGAGACGCGAACTGTTTCGACTGTATGACCGTTGTCTTTAACGCCTTTTTCAAGCAAATTTATTTTAGCCTGTGCGACCTTTAGTTTATTCTGCGTTCTAATTAATTGCGTTTCTGATTCTTAAGTTTTTCTTTAGCAATGCTATTGTATTGCTAGCATCCGCAGTGTGAAGCAAATCATCCTCTACTGATAAGCTTAATGATACATTGCGACGAGTACTTACTTTATTATCATCTGTCCGCAAGGATTGCCTTTTCATGGGAGATTTTCGCTTCTTAACTGTCTTAGAGAGGTATTTGGGCAGATTAGGAAATATATGAGGAGCAGCTTCTGGTTTTAATTTCCACCTTTGTCTGCTGTATCGCCATCCACTATGAACGAATGCACTTTTACTAAACGGTCAGAGGAAAAATGAATATCACACACATAGCAATTATGACTTAGTTTTTTTTTATCTGTTCTAGGGATGGCACACTCCCATTTTGTCTTTAGTGGCCTAAAAAAATGTCTACTACCTGAAGAACAGCGGTCATATCTAGATCTACAGCCGGGTACGAAACACGTAGGCATCTTGTAGTTTTCGCTCGCTGCTGTCTCAAACACAATAATAATGCGTTGAACACAACACAAACTAATCACAACGGATCAATCACAAATCTAACGACACTAAAGTGAATAACGTAATAACGTTGTCTTTAATAAAAGTACACAATGTTATTCTGATACAACAAAACACAACTCTCTACATAAAGCGCGGCCGCACTGCAAGCAGAAGACGCTCGCCGCAAGCGAAGGTGCTGCCAGTGTTTCGGTGGGGCACCGCTCTATTCACTTGGCTTACGGGAAGAAACCGAAGTGCACACACTTTCTCTTCTATACGCTCTGGTATGAGTATGGACACGTATGTTGTTTGTAAATTGCGCAAGGTGGATTCATTAACTTCCAGGAATGGCAACATTGCAGTTTAACCCTGTTTCATTGTAGTTGCCTGCAAAACATTGCCACTCACGTAAAGTTGAAGTCCTGATTGGACGTGAGTTCGGTATCTTCGACACAGTTCGAGATTAAGCAGACCAGATGCGTACACACAGAAAACTAAATGCATCATATCGATTGATGCACCAGAATGTATCGATTGATGCACTAAAGTGTATTTTGTAGCTTCTTCAAACAGATTCACATTTGATGCATTTCGGTGCATTTTTTGTATGTCGTGAAAGAAACACCAAAGTGCATCATTTGATTCAAGTTAGGATTTTTCAGTTGAGATGCACTTTAATGCATCAGTTGATGCACCTTCTTGCATCTTTTTGGATGACGCACTTAAACGTTTTGTCTGAGCTAATGACTTTATGTAGCTCAGACGAAACGTTTAAGTGCATCATCAAAAAACATGCATTCTGGTGCATCAAAACGCATCAGCTGATGCATTAAAGTGCATCTCGATTCTCGACTGAAAGAAATCCTTACTTGAATCAAATGATGCACTTTGGTGTTTCTTTCACGACATACAAAAATGCACCCAAATGCATCAAATGTGAATCTCATTGTTTGAAGATGCTACAAAACACACTTTAGTGCATCAATGATGCATTCTGGTGCATCAATCGATATGATGCATTTAGATCTTTGAGTGTATCTGCTTTCGAGCCAGCACCTGTTTTTTTCTTTCTGAGAAGCTCTGTTGTAACTTTTAGTAGCAGTGTTTAGACATCTGACGTTACACTCCCAAGGTCTCCACATTGTATTTAAAAAAGAAGAAGAAAACAGCACAACACAATAACACAACCTAGTAACGCCTGACGTTGTGAAATCTCTAAAGAAACTGAATTGGCAAAATCGCATTTACTCCACGTGAACTTGACAAGTTCTGCCAGTTCCTGAAACGGATGTTATTGGTGGGAAACGTTTGAGGGGAGAATTTACTGGGCTCCACGTGGACTTGACATATTGGTTGTCAGAGGGAAACTGATCTTTAGGAACTTTCTGAACTACAGTGGCGTTCGAATCAGGACTTCAACTATACGCAGGAACCGAGGAAACTACACTTTTCTTGTATTTGTATTTTTGTTATTTAGCGCTTGCTGGGACTCGATCCGGGAACGCGGTGCCGATTTCTATAGTCGACCACTTGACGCGCTCAGCAACCGAATCATCTGAGTTTGTTGGGTTACGCTCAGTGATGTGCATCTACGCGTAAACAACGATAGTCTACATTCTATACGTAGACTATTTTATACACGTAGTTTACTTAATCTGTGTAAACAACATGGCGAAAGGTCATAGGCGTAGCTACGGGGTGTGCCGGGTGTGCCTAGGCACACCCTAATGGGCTGCTTTATCAAGGAGAATTAAATACAGATATTTCAATAAGAACGGCAGTTTGTAAGAAGTTGAAAATGTCATTACTTGGTACAAACGTGTGCATTATCGCTGATGAAACAAGTGTCTATAGATTTTCGATTTTTTGATGTCATTGGAGAAAGAAGATATTTACTGCATTCTACTCTGTACTACAGCACCTTTCTTCTATACCTGTCTCAAGCTGCATGCGTGAGAGACAGCTTTCTCCAAGCTTTCCCAAGTTAAAACTAAATTAAGAGCAACTCAGAAGCAGGATAGATTGGAAGCCCTGCTCTTGCTATTTGTGGAACAGGAAAAAGCTTAGTCTATTGATGTAAATGAAGTTATTGATGAGTTTAAGAACATTGTACCTTTTGACAGACGTCTCTTGTTATAGGTGACGTGTATTTTGATGTATTTGTTTGTAACATTTATGAACATTTTGTGTGTGTGTAATTTCTATGCAATTTGATTTTTTGTACTACATATATTCAGAAATTTTCAACACTGTCATTTAGTGAATTTATATTCCTTTACAAACATCAGTGCAATTACAGAGCCAGGTGATTGTGTTGCAAAATATGCTATTAAAAAGGTACAATACCTCATTTTTTTTTTGTGCACACTCAAATATAAAGTTCTAGCTACGCCTATGAGATAGGTTATAACTTAGCAAAGGGCGCCGTGGAATTAAAACAAAATTTTACTGCGTATCAGTTGCTGATGTGCGAGAAGAACTTTTCATATGCTCCCTTCCAAATTAGAACACTTTCTCAAGTAGGAAAAACCTAACATAGGAAATATTCTAGTGTTTTATGGGAAAAAGACTAATTTTGCCTCACGACTGCCATCTGTTTTTTTTTTTTTTTGCATACTATTTATCTTCTTCCATAGTTGATGATAGAAGAGAACAGAAATTTTGTTGTAAATAGGATTCTTCTTAGTTCGTTAGGAATCAATATAGTTGAAAATGTCACTTACCTTTCATGAAAGCCTTGAAAATTAATTTTAATGCACTTTAGATTGTCTACGTAGTCTATGTAAACTACAACCCAATGGAATCTACGTGTAGACAACGCATGTAGACGTAAACTTATAGTTTTCTGCACATAACTGGTTACGCTACACTGGTACGAGCCTCATTGGTAGCCGAAAATACCACATGCTTGGTCCTGAATACTGCATGGCATCAGAATATTATACAGTACAGGGTAAATTGTGCTACTGTTTACACCAAAACATTTAGCATGCGATTGTCTAATATGACTTACATTTTGAGACTTAGCTAGGCTGATGTGTTTGGAGGGCATAAAGTGTTATGGCTTATATATAATATATTGTTTTCTACATATTAATAATATTCATTACATAATATATTAACCACATAGACAAAATAAATTCTGTGGCATAGATGCTACGACCACGCTAAAAACCGGCTCTCATTCACAGTCCAGAACGCTTAAGTAGTAGAGGAATGAGATAAGCTCGGTCGCTGCATGGGTGGTCTTTAATTTGCACGTACTTATAAGTAATTTGCACGGGTTTTAATTAATTCGCATGTACTTAGAATTCATTTGCATGTACTTAGAGTACTTTACATTTATGTATTTGCATGTTTATAACTTTTTATGAATATATAATTATTTATTTTATGAAAAATATGTATATAAAAGGTAATTAGAGGTACTAAATGCTATGCATATGGTTTTATATTCATTACTGCAAAGTATGTAATGTATAAATCGATAATATTAATGTTTATAATATTGAAAATAAGTTTTCTATGGTTTATGAACTGCTATGAACGCTGGTAATGGTACGAAAGAAGACGGTCCCGGTACTCGAACCCGAGATATGTAATATTATTAATTAGTACTATGTAATAATGTATGTTATTATTGTATGAAACACGATGGTTTCACACGCTAGACAGAATACTGTCTCAGAATTTCGACTCGGCGGTGAAGGTAGACGAGAAAGGAATTTGGGGGAAGTGCGGCGATGCCAGACAGAGAGAATGAATTAATATTCCGCGCAGGTAGAGGAGAAAGGAATTTGGGAGATGTGCGGTCAAGGTCAAATGACGTCAGAACGTCAGAACAAAGAAGGAACACAATTGACCAATCAGAGAACGCGTCGGTAGATTTTCAGAACCGGTTTTTCCAAGGTTAACCAGTACGCAAGAACAGGGGAAAGCTATGCAATACTGTAGGGCAGGGGAGGGATTCAACCAGACAACAAAGGATGTCTGGAAATGGAAATGCGCAGCAAGGGTCAAATCTCTGAAGCTATGCGTCGCTTGTAGAACTGGTTTCCGCCGTCAATTAATATTCCGCTCAGGTTTGCCTTCAAGGCACAGGACGCTTTAGCGCAGGTTTTTTTTTATCTGTACTATGAAGAAGGGAGAGCTATTAGGGACTGGGCCTACAGTTTTCACTATTTGCTTTTATCACGGGGTATCGAACCTAGGACCCTTTGATTATTGATTTAGGTAGTAAATGTATGTTACTGTGTGCTATTTAACTTAATTTTGAGTTTATTTTTTACCAAACTTTGACTTTATGTCAAACATTTTCACAGCTTATTTTTATTTTTACAAAAATAACACTATTTGTACTATTCAGGCAACATTTTTAGTTACATTTTCGATACATAAAGTGCGCTTAGTCAACTTTTAACTTATTATTTTACAATTTTATGTTAATTTTTAACCTAAATAACACTATTTATACTATTCAGGCAATATTTTTTATTAAATTTTGGACTCACAAAGACATTTTTTTCAACTTTTAACTTATTATTTTACAATTTTATGTTAATTTTTTACAAAAATAACACTATTTGTACTATTCAGGAAAGACTTTTAGTTACATTTTCGACACACTAAGTGTGTGTTCTCAACTTCTATCTGTTTATTAGGCTTATTATTACTCAAATAACACAATTTCAGCTGTTCAGGCAACATTTTTTATTAAATTTTGGACTCGCAAAAAGACATTTTCTAAACTTTTAACTTATTATTTTACAATTTTATACCTATTTTTAACCTAAATAACACTATTTATACTATTCAGGAAAGATTTTTAGTTATATTTTCGACACACAAAGTGTGTGTTCTCAACTTTTATCTGTTTATTTCACAAGTTTAGGCTTATTTTTACCAAAATAACACAATTCAATCTGTTCAGGAAAGACTTTTAGTTACATTTTCGACACACTAAGTGTCTGTTCTCAACTTCTATCTGTTTATTAGGCTTATTATTACTCAAATAACACAATTTCAGCTGTTCAGGCAACATTTTTTATTAAATTTTGGACTCACAAAGATATTTTTACAACTTTTTAACTTATTATTTTACAATTTTATACCTATTTTTACCTAAATAACACTATTTATACTATTCAGGAAAGAGTTTTAGGTATATTTTCGACACACAAAGTGTGTGTGTTCTCAACTTTTATCTGTTTATTTCACAAGTTTATTCTAATATTTACTCAAATAACACGATTTGAACGTGTTTGTTATTACATTTTGGACACACACACACTTACACACACACACACATACACACACACACACACACACACACAGAGAGAGAGAGAGAGAGAGAGAGAGGGAATTTTTTTTGCAAATTTACAGGATTATTCTCCACGTTTACTCAAATAACACAATTCAAATGTGTTTTGAATTAAATTTTGTACACACGAAGTATGTTTCGTCAAGTTTTACCCTTTTATTTTTCAATTTTATGCTTATTTTACCAAAGTAAGACCTCTTAGTCTATTCAAGAAAGAGTTTTCAATTATATTTTGGATGCACAAAGAGATGTTTTCAACTTTTTTACTGGTTTTTTTTGCAGGGTATGTATTAATTTTTATTTATTTTGTTTTGTATTATATATACATTTACAAATTTTTAACTTAGAGTTTAGTATTTATTTAAATATTTTCAAAATCACTAAAAAAAAGTACTTTTAGCTAAAATGTAAGCCACAGAATATATTATTATTATTATTATTATTATTAGGGTTTACTGATTTCCACTATGCTATTTTTGGTTCTGTATTTCTATATGTATTTATTTAGGGCAGGTTACGCCTGCTACGTAGGAAAGTTTGTTTATTTTAGAGTTTGCTGAGTATTTTGTTACTTTTATACTAGGTAAAGTTTCCTAAATATATCAGGTAGGGCTCCATCCATATACTTTTGTTTTTGCTATTTTGGAGATGATGCGATCAGCATCACTCTCCATCTGCTTTTTATTTTATGTACCCAATATTATTTTGAGGCTTAGTGAATTCTAGAGCCTATTTATGCAGGAGAGAGGGCTTGAAAATTTTGATCTCAGATAACCCACAACTATTTGTCAGAGTATTTTAAAGGATATTTTATATTTATTATGTGCCACTAGAATATCAAACCTTGCTTAATTTTTATGTCTGTAACGCTGTTATTGTATTTCTAGCTAAGCCTTACTGGATAAAGTACACGAAATGTTTATCATTTCGACTATTTACCTTTATACGAGGCCAAATGTTTAGTGTAACGAAAATTATTGTGTGTCTATAAAGACTGAAATTCTTTTACCGAGGGGTCCACAACTGGACGCTTACCAACATTGTTTTTTTTTCTTTTTAAATATAACCATTTATCAATATATTGACAATTCACAGGACAAGACGAAGTTCACCCACGACTGACTATATGAACCATAGATCCACTTTCCAAACTTTTTTACTATTCTAGAAGAATTATTTAGCCTTATAGCCTTTTTCAAGGTATTTTGAAGTATAAAAAATACTGAACAAATAAACAAATAAAGATCTAAGAAAAAAAAAGCAAACAACCTAAGTCAAATTCAAGCAGCAAGAGGAATACACAGAAACCAACATGGCATCCAGAAAGAGAAATCAGTAGTCACACCCATTGCACAGTTTAAAAAACTACATAGCTGAAACCTTAGAGAAACATAAAACTGCAAACACAATATATCTAGAATCTTCCAAGGCATAGGATAGAGTAAAAACATGGCTTGCTTATGGACAAACTCAACAACATAGGAATAAAATAGACAAGCAATCCTTTTTTCAGTAGAAAATTCCAATTACTCAAGTAAGCTACATCATACGTAGTACATAAGAAGAGCAAATTAACATCATCAGCAGTAAACCATCATGCAACTTCTACCTGCTGAAACAACTAAGTGAGTATAATTTATCAGAAAAATGCCTACATTTCAGCCTAATTTACCTCTACATTAATAATACTACCAGAATACTAAGGCTTCAAAAGTGAACACTAAGAATAATGTTCAGACTATAGTATAGGGCATCTTGCAAAGGATTATTACTCCCTACATCTACAAGTCAACAACAATTATTCTAAATACTACGAACTGGGACAAAATATAGTCAAATACACAACACAAGAAGGAAAATAATTACAAGTAAAACAGCAGACACTCAATATCTCAAAACAATCATGTAAAAATATTCTACAACAAACTGCCTCATAACATAAAACTGCTAAGTCCCCAAAACATATACAAACACAATCAATAAAAACTACTTGGAAAGGGAAACTGACTACAGTCTCAGAGACTTGATGTAAAATAACAGCAAAACTTAGAAGCATGCACAGTCAATAGTGCTCAGTTTGCATACAGTTCACATGCAAACTATCATGAAAAGGTTAAAAACAGTCTCCCAGCTCAGGTCTCATCTATACTTGGACAACAAAATCCTACAACAAATTCTCAGAAATCCTACCTTTCCTACCCTTGCTTAAATAGCTAAAGTGCAATCTTCATACTAAAATATTGAAAAAGGCATATCTATTTACATAAAAGTGTGTACACATGTGTTTGTCTGCGTGTACTCTTAGATAAATTGATAAAAAAGCAATATAGTTATAAATCAAATACTATACCTAATAATATTAATTTCAAAATAAGCTGATAGAAAAAGATATAATAACTACAGTATAAGCTTTTAATTTTTGTTAATTACAAAAAATGAAAGTTAAATACAGTAAATAAACCTGGTCCCTTACATTGAAAAAGGAACATAAATTGAGAGTATTTGAAAATAAAATCCTTAGGAAAATATTTGGGCCTAAAACAGATAAGGAGACAGATGAATGGAGAAGGTTACATAATTTAGAAGTACATAATTTGTATTCATGTCCAGATATTATTAGAATAATTAAATCAAGAAGACTTAGGTGTGTAGATCATGTGGTACGAATGGGAGAGGAAAGAAGAGTATACAGGATTCTTGTTGGGAAACCTGATGGTAAAAGACCAATAGGAAGACCAAAACAAAGATGGAGGGATAATGTAGAGATGGACCTAAAGGAAATTGGTAGGGAAGGAAAGGAGTATATAGATCTTGCTCAGGACAGGGACAGATGAAAGGCATGTGTTGCTGCAGCCATGAACATTCGGGTTTAAAAAAACTAGAGAGTTAGTTAGTCATACATTAAATAAGCATAATATTTGGATTGTAAGTAGAGGATATAACAAATGTACAATGCATTGTGCGAAAACTGTCAACTTTGCATTATAAGCAGAAATTTAAACCAGTTTGCCCTAGAAATACATTTTAAGAATAGCCCAAAATAGCATGCGTAATAGAAAATTAAGAAAACTTTCTGATGCATAAAAGTACTGACTAGTGCTGAATGAATCAATTACTGTAAAATATTATTCTCTGATTCAAGTAATTTAACTGTAAACATTATCTTTTGTGTGTAAAATATAATTGTTAGTTGAACTGATAAGTACAAATATTAACTTTATACGCCTTCATACACTCTAAATAACATAACTTTGATCTATAAATTAGTAACAATTTGTTAAAATTAAGTTAAACTGTAGAATTGTTTTCTTAAATAAATATAAAGTAGTAAAAATACTAAACAAATAATTCCTTCTTTTCCTTTTTAAATGATGCCAAACAGTGTAAACCAGTTGTTAGTGGCTAAATAACATAAAATTTGAAGGCAGTAACAATATTTTAAAAAATACTGTTTTTTACCTAACTTTGTGAACTAAATACTAGTACATTTTGTCAAATTATAAATAAAATATACCTATTTCTTTGGTATTTGTACTAAAGTGAAGAAAATGTTACTAAAACTTGGCTAGTACAGTAAATCTGAGAGTTTTAGCTTTATTTCTCCGTAACTGGATATAATTGTAACTTGTTAATCTCGCCAAACACAATCTTTACCTCAATTTTGGAAGCTAGCTGAACTTTAGTGTTACGAATTACATATAGTGAAGGCCTCTATAGTGGAAAAATACACCCAGTCTGTAAAAATTTGGAAATGTCTCCTTCTCTGTCGAACCAGACCAAGAGTGTTCTGAAATGTTTCAATATATTTCTTAACATAACTAACTTTTCAAAAAATAATACCTTGTGCCCAGATAGCTTAGTTGGTATAGCGTTAGGCTTTTAACCTATCTGTCCAGGGTTCGAGTCCCTGTCTGGGCGATAACAATTTTTAAATTTTGTCATCGGATCTTTTGCAACAGTAAGTCGTGAGTAAGCTTTTAAGTTCCTCAAATATCAGCATCTTTAACTAACAGTACAGCATAACCAGTATTATTATGATAGAAAAGTTCTGGTGGTAGAACCTACACCTACTGTAATATCTCTGTGGTATTAACTTACATGCAGCCCATAACTTTTGGGACTGTTTCTTCTCCGTTACATTTCCTCGCCATTTACCCTTAGCGTCGCGATTAGCCTCAGAAGCAAAAAAAGCGAAATCTTATATTTGTTCTTTTTATATCTCTGAAACCACCTATACTATAGAACTACATTTAATGAATTTTGCAGTCTTCCTGTTTGATCTGTTAAATAATCCAGTCAATAAAAATATACTTGCATAGAAAAATCTGTTTTTCAGATACTTTAATCGGGTAATCTGCTTTTGTGTACTTCCTCAGAAATATATACAATCAGTGTTCTTGATACATTTAGCACCTGATATAGAATAAGTCGAAGTCTAGTTAGAGTTGGCCTGTAAGTGCTTCTGGTACATGTAGTTACTTGAAAAAGCAAATATTGGTTGTGTATAAAAGGTAGCATTCTTGTGAAACAATGAAAAATTAACATTATATCCTCATAGCATTAGTTGCAACTGCTTCTTGCAGATTAACAAAGCTCTGGCGTGTGGTCCTACGTCACCTATAATCCTTTGTAAGGTTCGTGTTGTCCTATAAATTGTCGATATACATACTAAGTCCCTAGTTACAGCCTAAGCTTTAAGTTTCAATCTGAGGATTTCAGTGTTCAGATAGTGATTGTAGCCTAGTGTAATAAACCAAATGGAAATAACCCAAGTGTTGATGCACCCAAAAAACCAGTTATACTTCAAAATACCTTGAAAAAGGCTATAAGGCTAAATAATTCTTCTAGAATAGTAAAAAAGTTTGGAAAGTGGATCTATGGTTCATATAGTCAGTCGTGGGTGAACTTCGTCTTGTCCTGTGAATTGTCAATATATTGATAAATGGTTATATTTAAAAAGAAAAAAAAACAATGTTGGTAAGCGTCCAGTTGTGGACCCCTCGGTAAAAGAATTTCAGTCTTTATAGACACACAATAATTTTCGTTACACTAAACATTTGGCCTCGTATAAAGGTAAATAGTCGAAATGATAAACATTTCGTGTACTTTATCCAGTAAGGCTTAGCTAGAAATACAATAACAGCGTTACAGACATAAAAATTAAGCAAGGTTTGATATTCTAGTGGCACATAATAAATATAAAATATCCTTTAAAATACTCTGACAAATAGTTGTGGGTTATCTGAGATCAAAATTTTCAAGCCCTCTCTCCTGCATAAATAGGCTCTAGAATTCACTAAGCCTCAAAATAATATTGGGTACATAAAATAAAAAGCAGATGGAGAGTGATGCTGATCGCATCATCTCCAAAATAGCAAAAACAAAAGTATATGGATGGAGCCCTACCTGATATATTTAGGAAACTTTACCTAGTATAAAAGTAACAAAATACTCAGCAAACTCTAAAATAAACAAACTTTCCTACGTAGCAGGCGTAACCTGCCCTAAATAAATACATATAGAAATACAGAACCAAAAATAGCATAGTGGAAATCAGTAAACCCTAATAATAATAATAATAATAATAATATATTCTGTGGCTTACATTTTAGCTAAAAGTACTTTTTTTTAGTGATTTTGAAAATATTTAAATAAATACTAAACTCTAAGTTAAAAATTTGTAAATGTATATATAATACAAAACAAAATAAATAAAAATTAATACATACCCTGCAAAAAAAACCAGTAAAAAAGTTGAAAACATCTCTTTGTGCATCCAAAATATAATTGAAAACTCTTTCTTGAATAGACTAAGAGGTCTTACTTTGGTAAAATAAGCATAAAATTGAAAAATAAAAGGGTAAAACTTGACGAAACATACTTCGTGTGTACAAAATTTAATTCAAAACACATTTGAATTGTGTTATTTGAGTAAACGTGGAGAATAATCCTGTAAATTTGCAAAAAAAATTCCCTCTCTCTCTCTCTCTCTCTCTCTCTGTGTGTGTGTGTGTGTGTGTGTGTGTGTGTGTGTATGTGTGTGTGTGTGTAAGTGTGTGTGTGTCCAAAATGTAATAACAAACACGTTCAAATCGTGTTATTTGAGTAAATATTAGAATAAACTTGTGAAATAAACAGATAAAAGTTGAGAACACACACTTTGTGTGTCGAAAATATACCTAAAACTCTTTCCTGAATAGTATAAATAGTGTTATTTAGGTAAAAATAGGTATAAAATTGTAAAATAATAAGTTAAAAAGTTGTAAAAATATCTTTGTGAGTCCAAAATTTAATAAAAAATGTTGCCTGAACAGCTGAAATTGTGTTATTTGAGTAATAATAAGCCTAATAAACAGATAGAAGTTGAGAACAGACACTTAGTGTGTCGAAAATGTAACTAAAAGTCTTTCCTGAACAGATTGAATTGTGTTATTTTGGTAAAAATAAGCCTAAACTTGTGAAATAAACAGATAAAAGTTGAGAACACACACTTTGTGTGTCGAAAATATAACTAAAAATCTTTCCTGAATAGTATAAATAGTGTTATTTAGGTTAAAAATAGGTATAAAATTGTAAAATAATAAGTTAAAAGTTTAGAAAATGTCTTTTTGCGAGTCCAAAATTTAATAAAAAATGTTGCCTGAACAGCTGAAATTGTGTTATTTGAGTAATAATAAGCCTAATAAACAGATAGAAGTTGAGAACACACACTTAGTGTGTCGAAAATGTAACTAAAAGTCTTTCCTGAATAGTACAAATAGTGTTATTTTTGTAAAAAATTAACATAAAATTGTAAAATAATAAGTTAAAAGTTGAAAAAATGTCTTTGTGAGTCCAAAATTTAATAAAAAATATTGCCTGAATAGTATAAATAGTGTTATTTAGGTTAAAAATTAACATAAAATTGTAAAATAATAAGTTAAAAGTTGACTAAGCGCACTTTATGTATCGAAAATGTAACTAAAAATGTTGCCTGAATAGTACAAATAGTGTTATTTTTGTAAAAATAAAAATAAGCTGTGAAAATGTTTGACATAAAGTCAAAGTTTGGTAAAAAATAAACTCAAAATTAAGTTAAATAGCACACAGTAACATACATTTACTACCTAAATCAATAATCAAAGGGTCCTAGGTTCGATACCCCGTGATAAAAGCAAATAGTGAAAACTGTAGGCCCAGTCCCTAATAGCTCTCCCTTCTTCATAGTACAGATAAAAAAAAACCTGCGCTAAAGCGTCCTGTGCCTTGAAGGCAAACCTGAGCGGAATATTAATTGACGGCGGAAACCAGTTCTACAAGCGACGCATAGCTTCAGAGATTTGACCCTTGCTGCGCATTTCCATTTCCAGACATCCTTTGTTGTCTGGTTGAATCCCTCCCCTGCCCTACAGTATTGCATAGCTTTCCCCTGTTCTTGCGTACTGGTTAACCTTGGAAAAACCGGTTCTGAAAATCTACCGACGCGTTCTCTGATTGGTCAATTGTGTTCCTTCTTTGTTCTGACGTTCTGACGTCATTTGACCTTGACCGCACATCTCCCAAATTCCTTTCTCCTCTACCTGCGCGGAATATTAATTCATTCTCTCTGTCTGGCATCACCGCACTTCCCCCAAATTCCTTTCTCGTCTACCTTCACCGCCGAGTCGAAATTCTGAGACAGTATTCTGTCTAGCGTGTGAAACCATCGTGTTTCATACAATAATAACATACATTATTACATAGTACTAATTAATAATATTACATATCTCGGGTTCGAGTACCGGGACCGTCTTCTTTCGTACCATTACCAGCGTTCATAGCAGTTCATAAACCATAGAAAACTTATTTTCAATATTATAAACATTAATATTATCGATTTATACATTACATACTTTGCAGTAATGAATATAAAACCATATGCATAGCATTTAGTACCTCTAATTACCTTTTATATACATATTTTTCATAAAATAAATAATTATATATTCATAAAAAGTTATAAACATGCAAATACATAAATGTAAAGTACTCTAAGTACATGCAAATGAATTCTAAGTACATGCGAATTAATTAAAACCCGTGCAAATTACTTATAAGTACGTGCAAATTAAAGACCACCCATGCAGCGACCGAGCTTATCTCATTCCTCTACTACTCGCTTATTTTGACAAAATCCTGTTTTCCTGCGAGTTGCTTCGGGAAGGAGGGATTCTAATGTTGCCGCATTGCCCAAACAGGGCGCCAGTGATAGGCCTAATTGGCTGCTTGACTGGTGACTGCCATAAATGCGTTCTTCGCACCTGGTGTTATCGTAGCGGTACTCTAAGTTTTACTTGATACAAAGTAGTAGTTTTCTGTTGAAGAAAATGCATTCCCGTACGAAAATCCATCAATATGTTACCCGTAAGCGGAACAATTTCGATTTACCCCATCATTCTACCGCGGCCTACAAATCATATTTCACCTTTTGGGCTCCCAAAGCATGGAATGCATTGCCTGCAAACATCGCAAGTGTAAACAACCCCTTACATTTCAAAGGTAAAGTAAAAGATCTGCTGTTAATGGGAAAATGGCAGAGTCGGGGCACACACTGAAGATATCAAGCCACTCACTATATGGAATTGTATTATTATTACTATTGTATTTTGTATTTGTAGTTAAATTTTTTTGTACGCATCTAATTTTTGTGTATTTTTTGTATCTGTATGTGTATTATTTTACATTTAGCTTACTGCTCCATACGCAATTTATCTTATTTTATATGAGACATTCCATGTGAAATCAACCAGTGAAGAGGCACTTTTGAACCTCACATATTTTGATTCATTTGAAATGTGGCATACTGAAAGGGCCACTTGATGTAGGAAAATATGCAAAGTTGCAGATCCATATCTTTTGTATTTTCGACATTAACAGTGTTGCAAACTATGCGATTTTGACCATTTCTTCAATCTTGTTAACTTTAAATTGCAAAATTTCGGCAATCAGGGCACCTATAGAAGTGATTCGGATGGCGTTGGGAAGATCATGAGGGGCTCTTTCTCACGAGATATTGCATATCTATGTCATGCTAAGAAACAATTGAAGGTGGTGTAAAGAAAACTTCGGTAACATTTTCTCAAAAACTGTTTTTTTAATTTTTTCAAAAAAAAAAATGTTATACATAAACTATTACTAAATTACTGTACACAATTTGAAAATGGGTCGCCAATGGGATCTGGAGTTGTTAGATTTAGGGTAGGCTAGAGTAGGTTAGGTAATGCATTATAACATATTTTAATAGACAAATTCTTAATATTTAAAAGTAAAAGTCTAACAGAAATGAAATACAATATTGTTCGAATTAACGTACATGAATCTAATGTTTAAATTCGCAGTTATTGTAAATACAGGGTGATTCAAAAGTCCGGCCCCATAGGTAACTCCGTTATTAGTGCACATAGCGAAAACTGGAAAAAGGGGATAGTTGTTGGAAATAGGTGAGTTTCAAACTAAAATGCTTGAATTTTCAACTTATCGTGCACCGTTTAGGCTGTACACTGGTACGAGCCTCATTGGTAGCCGAAAATGCCACATGCTTGGCTCTGAATACTGCATGGCATCGCAATACCATACAGTACAGGGTAAATTAAGAATTGATGACGATAATGATAGGCAAAATAAACAAGTATTAAAAACGAGAACATGTGACGTGCACACCCCTCCTTTCCTCTAGAAACGGTTAAGAACTCACAACTAATAACCAGGCTGCAATACATAAGTACACTTCACACTTTGCCACTGCGCGTGTCACACATCCCCATTTTTAATACTTTAGTATAAACATTTGTTTAATTTACCATATTGACAAGGGTTAGATGGCAGAGCTGCTCTTGGCTGAACCTCACCCGCTTATTAAAGAAAAAAAATATTAGTATTAGTAGAGGAAAAGGTCTAAATATGGGCCCCTCTTTTTATGTTGTCATTTTCGGAGGAAAAAAATTAAATTAATATATTAAGCACATGCCTTTAAAATGCATATCTATGAAATATGCACTTAAATGTAATAGCATGCTGTCTCCATTTTTTTAAAAAAGCAATTTCCAAGAAATAGTAAAATGACGTATTTCAAAATTGTGGTCTAAATATGGGCTACTAGTGGCAATATCACAAAAAGCAATTAAAATTTAAAGAAACAGTCATTTATCGCTAAAACATTATAAAATTCATATTTATGAATAATCTGTTGTTTTGAAAATCACGCGGAATGGAAAAAATCCACATATTTGTTGAAAATGTGATCTCAACATTAGACCTCATGTCATAGCCCATATTTAGACCATCACGCTATTTTTCTTCTTCAATTTATTTTCGCTCCCTGTGGTATATACTTCACAAACAAATCATGGCATTATAAAAGCCCACATTTGTTTTATGTACCGCTAATATCATAACCTATACAAAGCAGATGAGAATTCAGAAAACGCTGAGTTAAAACATACCTGCAAAAAGTTTTCGGAGGTCGCAATTCTATAACAGCGTCCATAGCCGAAACTAACCACCACATTATTTTGCGAATTGGCGCCGCAACCTTTGTCCTTGACAGATAACCAGTTCCAATAGCCTCTGCCAGGCTGTAAAACACATACTCAAACCTTCGCCCATATTTAGACCTTCTCTATTATTAACAGTACATTATTATAATTATTATTACAGTTATATTTAGCTTAATCTATAATCTAATAAGGATAATAATTAAATAGATAAAAGCAATTGTGGTCTACAAGCAGAGTTCAAAGAAAAATAAGTTATTTGGAGGTTTATTTCCTTGAAGTCACGGAAGGTTCGTGGAGGAGGTGGGAAAGTTTCGGGGGGATGGCAGTAACCCCGAGCCCCTCCTTAACGACGCCTTCACTAAGATTCTATGCATCATTTTGTAAACTTGTGTACAAAAATAGACATAACTCCGACGTTTTTGTGACGTTTACCCAAGTGCACACAATCTCTGCTTTATATTTTTAGTCGACAATATGGAAAGCTGCTTGCTACCTGCAGCCCGAAGCACCCTCTGTCATAGAAACGTGGCGACAATGCATTCCATCACCCTCTTCCGAAAGCCACCCTTATCAGTGTTGGCTATCATTTATGAGAGCGGCTAAAGTCTTCGCCTAAGGGACGGCGGACAGTAAAAACATCGTAATGCACAATATGTATTCATAACACGCCCAGAGTGCCGTCCTCCTTGCGTCTTCTTTACCCGACAATCCCTCTTTTTTTTTCAAGGCCGCCATTTTACTCCCATCTCCACGAAATGGCCGCTCTAAATCAATTGCGAAGTAATGAAAATTATTTTTTGGTGCTTTCTGGTGTCGGACATGTCTCTTGATAATGCCCGTTGTAGGGGAGGGAAGGGGAGGTTTTACCTGTTTGACGTGTTGCTGTCGGCCACCCCTCCCCGCCCTCCTTGGTGCTCCCTCTTCCATGCTTGGCCGTTGAGTTTTATCTCATTTTAATGGAATCCCTGAGAGGAACCGACATTAGGTAAGTGCATGCGTCTTGAAGTGACCAGGACAGGTTGGTAAAACCGGCTGTTAAAGGCGGATATTAAAATTTTCACATTGTTTATTCTTCTTTCATTTTAATCCCAATGTTGCAAAGCTTACTAAACATTCAGGGCCACTGTGCACACAGAAAACTAAATGCATCATATCGATTGATGCACTAAAGTGTGTTTTGTAGCTTCTTCAAAGAATCAAATTCACATTTGATACATTTTGGTGCATTTTTGTATGTCGTGAAAGAAACTTGCTAGCAAACTTCAAGCAACTGAAATGAGATACCTAAGAAGAATAGAAGGAAAAACAAAAGGAGATAGAGTAAGGAATCAGACAATTCGAATGAGCCTTAAGACCCAACCTTTACAACAACAAATAGAAGCGTCGCAGTTGAGGTGGTTTGGTCATGTTCACAGAATGAGTGAAGAAAGAATACCTAAAAAGATATGGCAAGCTAAAGTAGATGGAAAGAGACCAAAGGGAAGACCAAGGCAGACCTGGGACGGCTGGATGGAAAACGTTTTGAGGAGAAGAGGATTGGATACCAACAGGGCAAAAATGTTAGCCAGGGACCGAGAAGGATGGAGAGCTCTTTGCAAAACCTCTACACCTGACGGTAGAAGAGGCTCGACTAAGTAAAGGAAAGTGAAAGAAACACCAAACTGCATAATTTGATTCAAATGAGGATTTCTTTCAGTCTGGAAGCACTTTAATGCATCAGTTGATGCACCTTGATGCACATTCCTCATCTTTTTGGATGATGTACTTAAACGTTTCGTCTGAGCTACATAAAGTCATTAGCTCAAATCAAACGTTTAAGTGCATAATCAAAAAAGATGCATTCTGGTGCCTCAAAACGCATCAGCTGATGCATTAAAGTGCATCTCGACTGAAAGAAATCCTCACTTGAATCTAATGATGCACTTGTGTGTTCCTTTTACGCCATACAAAAATGCACCACTATGAATCAAATGTGAATCTGATTCTTTGAAGAAGGTACAAAACACACTTTAGTGCATCAATCGATGCATTCTGGTGCATCAATCGATATGATGCATTTAGTTCCCTGAGTGTGGGAAGCTTTTTGCTGTGGGAGGATGCCCGTTCAATGGCGTATTTGTGGTTTCATTTCGGGAGGTAGGTTTTTTTTGTGGGGGAGCGGTATTAAATTTGTACGTGTTACCTCTCAGTATACTAACCTATTGCTTTGCGGTTCTAAGTAACCTAGGTAATTAAATCTCATAACAACATTTACAGGAAATTTAGAAACACTTAGTAGCCAGGAGCGTATCTTCTAGGCTAGCAAGGCTATCTGCGAAGCCTGAAGTCTAGAGAATAAAATACAGGAGAAGAATCGGTCAGAAATTGTAAATAAAATTATTCATATTAGTGAGATGGTGATTCTGGAGTTGGCAACCTGATTTCTTGTGAGTTGGTAACCTGATTTCTTATGAGTTAGCAACCTGATTTCTTATGAGTTGGCAACCTGATTTCTTGTGAGTTGGCAACCTGATTTCTTGTGAGTTGGCAACCTGATTTCTTGTGAGTTGGTAACGTGATTTTCTATGAGTTGGTAACGTGATTTTCTATGAGTTGGCAACCTGATTTTCTATGAGTTGGCAACCTGATTTCTTATGAGTTGGCAACCTGATTTCTTATGAGTTGGCAACCTGATTTCTTATGAGTTGGCAACCTGATTTCTTATGAGTTGGCAACCTGATTTCTTATGAGTTGGCAACCTGATTTCTTATGAGTTTGCAACCTGATTTCTTATGAGTTGGCAACCTGATTTGTTAGGAGTTGGCAAACTTATTTCTATTCATAGCCTAGGGCCTTGTGAAATAGTGAGATAGCCCAGACCTTTGACTCGGTATGCGCCACCGTTAGTAGCCTATAGTAACATTGTAAGAAAACCCAAACACTTACAATAGCTCTCGAAATAGTAACACCGAGAAGTTGATTAAATTTCTATTGCCAATTTCTAACCTACCTACAAGTTTCTTTCGAACACTTTAACAAATGTAAAACATGAGCACTATGCCGCCGACACCCGTGGCGAAGTGGTTAGCACATCGCGCTACGACGCCAGGGGGTCCCGGGTTCTATTCACGGCCTGGGCATGGATGTTTGTGAGTGTCCATTCATCAATTTCATCACTCATCCTCATCTTCGCTAATTAGTCAAAAGTGGCACAAAAGGCGAAGTAAAATAAAGGAAATCAATTATGAGTACTATGCCATGGAAACTGAAAAACAGCTTGCGGTTGGCGCTGTGAGTTTGGCCTTTAACAAACAAGGCTGAATACTTTCAGCAGGGAAATTTTTGACGACTGAACCTTAATGGACACCAATGGTTTACAGTTTTGTTTCTTATATAGTTAAGAAATGATATACTATAAAATTCCATTTCCTTTGAGTGGGTGGGATAAAAACATCTCTAGCAGGGACAAAAATAATTTTGTTTTGTCTCCCTCATTAATTCGCACACTGCTCAGGGGTGCCTAACGACAACTCTGGAATAAGACAGGAACTGTGACTCGGCTCAGGGCGGCCCTAGGTGAGTGTTGGACCTATTACCGGGACCTCCATTTTTGCAAAAACTTTTTAAAAAGCACTTGAGTTGTAGGTTCACATCAGTGTCGTACACTGAGTCCAATATCTGGGCTATCTCACTATGTCACGTGGTCCTAGGCTATGAATAGAAATAAGTTTACCAACTCATAGGAAATCAGGTTGCCAACTCATAGGAAATCAGGTTGCCAACTCATAAGAAATCAGGTTGCCAACTCATAAGAAATCAGGTTGCCAACTCATAAGAAATCAGGTTACCAACTCATAGGAAATCAGGTTGCCAACTCATAAGAAATCAGGTTACCAACTCATAAGAAATCAGGTTGCCAACTTCAAAATCACCATCATCATCCACTGATATGAATAATTTTATTTACAATATCTGATCGATTTTTCTCCTGTATTTTATTCTCTACACACAGAGAACTAAATGCATCATACCGATTGATGCACCAGAACGCGTCGATTGATGCACTAAAGTGTGTTCTATGGCATCTGCGAAGAATCAGATTCACATTTGATGCATTTTAGTGCATTTTTGTATGTCGTAAAAGAAACACGAACGTGCATCACCTGATGCAAACGAGGATTTCTTTTAGTCGAGATGCATTATAATGTATCATTTGATGAGTTTTGATGCACCTTCCTGCATCTTTTTCAATGATGCACTTAAACGTTTCGTCTGAACTACAGATTTTATTTAGCTCAGATGAAACGTCTAAGTGGATCATCGAGAAAGGTGCAGGAAGGTGCACCAAAACGCATGAAGGTGCATCAAAATGCATCAAACGATGCATTATATTGCATCTCGACTGAAAGAAATCCTCACTTGCATCACATGATGCACTTTGGTGTTTCTTTTATGACATACAAAAATGCACTAAAATGCATCAAATGTGAATCTAATTCTTCGCAAATGCCATAAAACACACTTTAGTGCATCAATCGGTATGATGCATTTAGTTTTCTGTGTGTAGACTTCAGGCTTCGCAGATAGCCTTGCTAGCATAGAATATACGCTCCTGGTTCACATAAAATCTCATAAATCCTCCCTTCCTAGTATCATGTTATTACTGTACAGCAACCATGCATCCTTACCTATTTTTGGAAAATCGGTTATTTACTGATTTCAATAAGCACTCCACCACGAATCATGATAACAAATATAATAATAATAACAACACAATTATTGGGTGGGATCGAGTCTCACGAGCCCATATAAATTGGCACCACTTCATATAACCAACATTTTTCAGAGCTCGAAAACATCCGAGATTTTTGTTCCTTAGTCTGAAGTGCAGGTGTCATATACTATACTCATTGATATATTTCGTATTGTTACTTAAGAGCAATAAGCAGCACATGTTGAAGAATTATGAAATGCTAATAAAGGTTTAGCAGCTTATATCTCAGTTAAGGACGGTCGGTGTTTAGTATTTAGAATTAATTTGCATGTATTTAGAATTAATTTATATATAATTAGAATAATTTACATTTATGTATATGCATATTTATAAGTTTTATGAAATATGAATATGAATTTTATGAAAAATATGTAAATAGAAGGTATTAGCGGAACTAAACTCAATGGACATGGGTTTATGTTAATTTCTGCAAGGTATGTAATGTATAAAACGATAATAATTAATGTTTATAATATTGAAAAGAAGATTTTATGGTTTATTAAACGCTATGAATGACGGTAATGATAAAGGGACCTGTATTTACACTCATTACTACCATTCATAGCGTTTAATAAACCATAAACCCTTATTTTCAATATTATAAACATTTATTATTATTGTTTTATACATTACATACCTTGGAGAAATTAACATAAAACCATATGCATAGCGTTTAGTTCCGCTAATTTCCTTCTATTTACATATTTTTCATAAAATTCATATTCATGTTTTCATAAAACTTATAAATATACATATACATAAATGTAAATTATTCTAATTATATGTAAATTTATTCTAAATACATGAAAATTAATTCTAAATACTAAACACCGACCGTCCTTAACTGAGATATACTAAGTTTCTTACTTACTTACTCCGATCCTTTTCTACCGAAAGGCGTCGAGATTTTAAGTGGATCTTTGTTTAGAAGTTGATTTCAGTAATTTTGCATATTACAAGTGTGTCAAAACAATCCATGAAGTGAGGAGAAATCAGATTAGTTGTTTAATTGGAAGCACCGGCGTCCTATAAATTTGTAATGAAGCTTACACAAACAATTATTTTTATCCCCTCTGAAGTGCGGAGCTTTTTAAAAAGTCAACAGTTTTGAAGCTCAGTTTAAGCTGTTTCCACTTTCTCTTAATTGAGCTTTATGTTTAAAATTTCCTTAATTTACATCCTCCTCTTGCTAATCGTAATGTGCATACTTGTTAACTATTATCAGGTCATGCTCATTTCAAAATTTACTGGGCTATATTAGGAAGCCTGTGACCTTCGTCCGTCATTTTAGAAGCTACAGGGTGTTTCAAAAAAGGTAACTGAACATGGGTTGAGTGCCGAGTTTTTATTGAAACACCCCGTATATTATTAATATTATTAAATATGTTATGAGGAGAGCCCGAAAACGGATAAACGATAAAACTGTTCGAATAATGCAGACATTTGGGATATCCGGATATCATAATATCCTTAATATGGATATACAATTATCCGATATCCCTACCAGTAAACGAAAGTTCTGGTCAGTACGCTGGAAGCATATCGCCGTTACGTAAACGCATATCCATTTTTATTTTTTTTATTTTTTAAGTAAGCCCTGGGAAGTTAGAGAGGGAGAAACGTCAGCAGTCCCCCCGCGGAGAATGTGGCACCTACACCAGTGCCACCTAGCGACTGCTCTGCCGTATAATGACGAATTCCCCGCAGGTATCTGCATTAAGGTGGGGGGAATAGGACACTAAACGACAACATCCGTCTGCGACGCACTTTTTCAACGCGAAGGAACAAGCGTCTTGGGTTCGGCAAAAGATGCTATCAGCAGGGCATAATTCTTACAACTTATGACGCAGTCGTCTGCTATGAAACGAAGGGTACCTGTCGTGGGAAAGAAAAGGTGAAAAAGGAATGGGAAGGTGTGCTTCGGGCAATGTCTCCAAAGGAGTAGGGGGCGCTTGGGTGCGGGTCGTCAATGTTGCCAGACCAAGGAAACCAGCTCATAATTCACTGGACGTAGCAGTTACACTTTTTTCAAAGTGCTACGTCTTTTTGGGGGTAGGGCTTGGGGGGTGTCATCTGAAGCCTTATTTTATTCTACCATTGACCAAGTTGAGAAAGTTACCAGATAAAAGTAATGTATTAGAGTTACATAAATTGATTTCTAAATGTAACATGTTAACTTACCTCTGGCAAAAAGTAACATACTACCACAGATAAAGATATATATCCTTATCTGTGATACTACTTTGAAAGTAAAAAGTTGATTCTTGAAATGGCGGTCTAAGACCGTCAATATTATTACCATAAAAAGTTACCATGGCCGTTTTTTTAAGTATATTTATCGTATGCGCAACTGCAATTAATAATTATTATTATATATCTTTACAGAATATAAAATATTCAGATTTAAATTTCAAAAGTTTTATTATCAATCCTGTACTATAGGCCTACACACACAAAATGTATGCGCGTGCGTGTCAGTGTTCCAATATTCCAAGGGGTTACCAAAACCATGTACTATGCCAGCCACAACAAGAAATGTACGATGATATGAATGCGCATGCGCTCACGAAAAAACTGAAGCATTCCCTTTTCGTACATTAACAGACTTAAATTTTAACGATTGAATTGACCTACATTGAAGGTCACAATGGTCTCTGGAAAAAAAATCTTCATTTGGAAGAAAGCACATTTTGTTCCAAGAAACAAATTTTCCACTTCATAACTTAGCAATACAACTCATAACGTAAATTAAAAATTGTTACGTTAAAAAGTGATGTGTAACTTTGGCAACCTGACGCTAACGTGATTATGGTCGAATAATGATGTAATATTTTGATTTTTATAAATTAGTTACAGTTTCAGACAGTGCTACTTTATTGGGAAAAATCTTATGATAATAAAGATTATTCCTCTGGATACTTGCATTCATAACTCCATGAATATTTTTTTACATCCTTTCATGAATATTCTTGAATCTGATAACATATAGAGCGACCACAAGGAAAAAACCTTGGACGAAAAGTCCCCGCGCAGCTTTCCATTCTTCCGTTCAGCTCGGGCCATAAGGAAGCATGGTCCACTTTCCCCCTCCCCTCCACGCGGGAGTACGGTGTACAGGAGTCGCGGGTCTGCGCAGGTTTCTTTGCTTGTGGTTCCACTATAGCTGGTAGTTTGCATCGTTCTCGTGAAAAAGTAATTGGGTACTTCTATAAGCCATCTTATATATACTCTTTCTTTTTCTTGCAGGGAATAGTGGTAAATAAGGCAGATTGGAGCTTTACATAGGTGATAATGTGCGATTTGAACCTGCCATGAAGCATTCTAGGTAAGTAAATTGATCTTACTTTCACAGTACATGGCTACTTAGCCCACATGTGTCGTATTGATTGAATGAATAGAATATAATATAATTTATTTTGAATGAGCCTTTAGAGCTGTGCATACCATACAGGGATGAACATTTTTAGTGCATTTTCGCTCACCCCTTCTCCTCTGTCTACTTCCTCTTTGCACTGTTTGGGAGTTCACAAACACCGTCTTTCATTTCCCTTACTACACTTGCACTGTCTCTTCAGTATTTCACTAAACTCTTAGCTACGTGATTCCTATAGTTGCCCCGGGTCAGGACCCGGCGTGGGACCGCCTTTATGGCAGTCACCGATTCTTAAGGTTTCCAATCACTCCTCCCCGAACCAGCGAGCAGGAAAACAGGATTTTGTCAAAATAGCCGTTCTGCACTGTGATTGCACACCGGTTAGTACGGCGGTGGAAGTATAGATTGTTTCTAAGATTTATTTATTTATTTAGTAACCCCCTTTCACTCATTTTCGTTAACCCCAGTCAGCTTCTTTGCTCTCTTTGCCCAGACATAGTGTAGGAAAGTTCTCAGATTCCTTATTTGCGCCTCCCCCCCCCTCTCGGTCTCTCCCTCCTAATAACGGTTGTCATTATATTCTCTATGTTTCAATGTTGAATTCATTTATTTCCCTGATATATTTTTGTCTTGCCTCCCCTATATCTTTGCACTGGAGGAGAAAGTGAAATTACGTCTCGTCTTCACCGCATAGCGGGCATCTTCCGTCCCGTTTGAGTTTAACTTGTGTCCACCACTCAGTCTGAACCAGGCCAATCCTGCCCTTTCTTTTGCCTCACACAAATCCCCATTCTCGAACCTTATCCACTAGTTTTGCTGAAGTTAACGATATTTTTTCGCCGCATTCTGCCAAAATGTTTCGTTTGTTAATGTCTTCTAGTCTGTCACGAATGCTCCCTAGCATCTGCATATCAATTCTCCCCTCTACTCCCTCTTACCAAATCCATCCCAGCCCTACTTCATATTTTTATTTTATTTTTATTTATTATTTATAAGCAATCCCATAACAGAGCAATGCTCCAATTACAATGGGATACGAGGGTCACTATTTATATTTTGAGCCTAACAATGAAAAAACAGGAATTTGGAATTGAAAACTGCTTTATTGTTTTTCGAAGTATTCTCCTTTATGGTCAATACACTTTTGCATTCGTTCGAACCATTTGTCAAAGCAGTTTTTCCAATCTTCTTCAGACACCTCCATAATATGGTTTTTGAACGCATCAACGGCGTCTTCCGCCGACGAGAATCGTTGTCCACGCAATTTATTCTTGACATTCGGGAACAAGAAGAAGTCATTGGGTGCCAAATCAGGAATGTACGGCGGATGACCCATCAATTCGATTTTTGACTGTTCATAAAGTCGGTTGTTAGACGAGATGTGTGACAGCTGGCATTGTCTTGATGAAGAATGATCCGACGGCGTTTGTTTGTTTTCCGTATTTGACCGAAGACCTCTGGCAAACAAATTGTTGTGTACCATTCAGAGTTGACCGTTCTACGTTCCTCTAAAGGCACAGTTGCCACATGACCAGTTTTCCCGAAAAAACAGGCGACCATTTGTTTCGATGTGCTTCGAGCGCGAACAACTTTTGTTGGATTGGGTTCATCTTGAAACACCCATACAGTCGACTGCTGTTTACGTTCCGGCTCATATGCATATATCCATGATTCGTCACCTGTTACAATCTTATATACGTCTTTTGAAGCACCACGATTGTATTTATTGAGCATTTGTTTGCACCAATTGACGCGAGCGTCTCTTTGAGTTTTTGTCAAATTGTGTGGGACCCAACGAGAACATACCTTTCTCACAGCTAAATGATCATGTAATATTTTATATATGCTGGTGGAACTAATGCCTATGGTTGCCTCAATCTCACAGTATGTCACATGACGATCTTGCAGTATTAGGTTTTGCACAGCATCAATGTTTTCTTGAACAACAACTGATTTTGGACGACCTTCGCGAATCTCGTCGGTGAGCTAATGGCGGCCACGATTAAATTCGTTATACCAGCGTTTCACAGTGGCAAAGAATGGGGCTTCATCGCCAAATGTGGAAATAAGTTGATCGATGCACTCTTGTCTTGATAATCCACGTCGAAAATCGTAAAAAATCATCGCACGAAAATGTTCACGAATTAATTCCATTTTATTGTTGTCGCGCAATCTCCAAGGCAACATAAACAACACAAATGAAGCTATTGACAAAACATTTGAAGTACGTTATGGTCAATAATGCCAGACGATTCCGTGCAAACGTCAAATCGCGCCTAACTTCAATCAGTGTTGCCAAGGCTCAAAATATAAATAGTGACCCTCGTATCACAAACCCAATACTCACATTATGCAAAAAAATAAATAAATTAAACAATACAAAATACAATACAATATAATATAATACAATACAATACAATACAATATACCCACCGACAAACATAATACAACAAAAGAAAAATTAGAAAACTAGAATCATACTATAGTACCAATATACATGAAGCTAAAGCTTCAGACTTCAAACAGTATAACGAAACTCCATATTAAAACCCGCACTAAACAAAAGAGATAAACACCCAACTCTCATTTTAATATTTTTCAGATTATCGAACATATAAACATAAAACATAAAAACATAAAAATATAATTCCGTCTTTATCTTTGCTACCCATTGCCAGCACTTATCTGTGATTGTACGCTGAGTTTCTTCAAATTTTGGTATCCACTTCCTCTCTAATTCTCGCATTTCCCCAAGTGGCCCGGAAAAGCCCGTCAGTAGGGCGTTTGAGTGCCACGCGGGAGGCCCAGCTTCGATTCCCGAGTCGGACGATCTCGAGAGGGAATATTTCTGTCGATGTTCCTGCATAAGCAAGCAGATCTTGGGTTCACCCAGCACCGTATAAATGGAGCACCTTGAACAATGGCGGATGACGATGGCAGGAGCGTGATGGTGATCACGTCATTTCCGCTGTGGTCCAGCACGAGTCGGCATGGAGGTCCCTGTGCCTTATTCCCTTTCCATCTAAATGTTTTTCTTTAGATTTTCGACTTCCTTCCTATATCTTGGAATTTATTTCTTCTTTACTCTCTTGTTGACTATTTCTTTTATTATCGTTCCTCTTCCGCTTTCTCTTTCCTTTTCCCTTTCTTTTTCTCTCACCATCTTCTTTCCTTTCTCTTGCATTTCTTTTATTTCTCCTTTCTATTTTAAGTTTCTTGTATTATTTACTTTCTTTCGTTCTCTTACTTCTGTCGGGCGTGGAAGGGGTGAGCTGAGAAAGCACCCTAAAGACAATCTAACTTCCACGTAGTGCACCCTGGTGTCTTGCAGGGCAACGAGGGTCTGGCGTCTAGACCCACGACCAAGATTAACCTCTGTCGGTCTCCTGTTTTGTCATTTATACTGAGTGACAGGCACGTATCTAGAAATATGTTTCGGAAGTGGGTGTAAACCAAGTATCTCTGGAATAATAATAATAATAATAATGTTTAAATTAAAATAATTATATTAAATCAAATTAATACTAATTACAATACATAAATTAATATTATATTATTATTACACGAATAGGTAAAGAGATAGAGATGTAACAGCGCATATTTATTATGTAGCTTACCTGTAGTTAAGATCGGAATAATACATGAAAACAAGTGCCCTGGCAGAAAAATTAATGTCAAATAGATGAATAATTGAATATTTATAGAATAACAAAAATGATGTTACATGTAGTTGGAGAAATGTAAGTTTCTGATTTATATTTTATGCATATTATTTTGAGTAGTAGTGTACATAAATCTTCTCTGTAATGTCATTCAAAGCCGTATGATCCCAATAAGTTCAGAGGAAATTATACAACAAAGGCTAAACGAATATATTTTTCATTATTTAATTTTAGTACTCGATAAGTCTTTCGGGGCGGGCGGGGGGGGGGGTGGTGGTTCCGAACCCCCTTACCCTAAATAAGTCTTTGCTGAGTGAGTACCCACACATTTTATCCTCGCAGACAATATAATTTCCTTGTTAAGGAATGTATATGAGCATTCGTTTCAAAAATTTAGTAAGGAAGTTTTTTAGCAGACATAATTTCTTTTCTTGTTATAAGCTTGTCCTCAGTTTTCGTTAAGAGGCTTATCCCCGTATCGTACTCCATATAATGTCAATTGCCCAGTTTGCACAACGGTTGTGCAAAGGAAAAATCGCCTTAAACCATGAAAAAAACAGAACAGGACATGGACAACTGCCAAACACATGCAAAACAAAAACAAATGTTGCCTAAACTTCTAAAAAAGCCATCGCGGATCGGATCGAAGCGAAACAAGCTGCACGTATCGCTAGGACGTGACTTTTTCCTCAATGGCGTGCATCGTGTCGCCTCGGTCTGTTGTTCACATGCGCGGTTGATGATTGCTTGTAGACTGAAAGGGTCGCTTGTCACTTCGGTGTGAAATGCTCGTGTTGCGTGCCGCTTCTGTCTGAACAGGAAGTGTTAGGCACATTAGAATTTGCGTAGAGTAATTGTTGTATCCTGTAACGAACTTCTGCGTTGAAAGCCTATCAAAACTTTCACAAGAACAGAGTAGTTATTTAGAGCAAAGGAGTGGCTGTATTCGTTAATGTTAATAATATATACATTAATACAAAAATAAAAAAACTTTTATTTATACACACAGAGAACCGAAGCCTTAGTGAAGCAAGAACAGAACAACATCTCACGGCAACTAAACATGCGCTCAGGTGGTTTTGCATAAGCACTCTCTGTGCACATCAATGTTGTGCTTTCATTACACCCAAGCTGCTCAATCCTTCCCCAATCTGCTTCCATGATCATCCCGTGGATTGTCAGCCCAAGAAGATTTACGATTTTTGGATGAACTTGTAATCTGTGGGTGTGATGCAGTCGAGAGCGAGGGAACAGTAAGACCTCCTAGCGGCAGGTTTCGAAGTTGATGGTGCATCTCGTTACACAACCTCCCCCCCTCTCCCCTTGTCCTTCCATCTCGTAAATCCTGCGAGGCCAGACCGAAGCTCAACCCACCTGGGCCCCCTAACCGCTTCATTAGCACAAGCAGGCTACGCCTCCCTCCGTATGAATATTGATGTCTGTATTAGTCTTGTCCCACGTTTGGGCGACATTGCCACGCGGTGCCAAAAGGCAGCCACCCAATGGCATCATCCCCTTCGTGCCTGTCCTCCCCCCCACCACGGGAAAAGGGCTTAATTCGAAATCGGTGACGTAATGTATTGCACGTTTGGTCAATAAGCACAATGTTAAAATGGTAGCCGTGTGAGGATCAATCTTTGAGCATGTCGGTTTACGTGCCTGTTCGTACGTTGGAATTATTTTTCTTTTTTTGTTTCCGAAAGGGTGGAACTCCATCCACACCTCTCTTGCTGCGTGTGAAGATTTTTTTTTCTCGTTCTCCTGTTCTCGGTCCAAGCTCGAATGCGATGAACGAAGTTGGCACAAGTTAAAATCTAATGAAGTCAATTACATGCGTTTTACTCAGCTCTTTCACGCAGATTAGCATCGTAGCGGTCCTCTGGGAATGGATGGGAGGACCACGGGAGAAACCCTAACAAGATGGTGGGATTTGGTCGGGGCCCTTTTTTTCTTCTCGACCTTCCAAGTCTAGACTGTGAGGCTCAAGCACCCGCAGTTACGGATCTGCCTTCAAGCTTGGTTCTCTTTTCATTTTCTTGTTTTGCTAGAGATATATGAAAAAAAAAAGTTAAAAGAAACTTACATATTTGCATCCGTGTACTCACATTCACTGTGAGAATTTAGCTTTTCGCTTTAGGGGGCATGCCCACTCAGTGGCGTATTTGTGATTTCATTTCGGGGGTAGTTCTTTTAGGGGGTATATGTTATCTTAGAACATTGATTCTGCTCTAGGTCATTACGTCTTATGATAACATTTAAACGTAATCTAGAAACACGTAGTATAATTACATTCTAAGAACACCCGAACTCATACACA
Organism: Lepisma saccharinum; assembly: GCF_977018435.1. Taxonomy (NCBI): domain Eukaryota; kingdom Metazoa; phylum Arthropoda; class Insecta; order Zygentoma; family Lepismatidae; genus Lepisma; species Lepisma saccharinum. The sequence goes on along the minus strand of NC_139245.1, from coordinate 32,016,306 downwards.
AAAATAACTATCGAACTAGTGGCCGCGGTGGCTCAGTCGGTAACGCGTCTGACTACCATGCTCAAGGTCCCGGGTTTGATCCCCGGCCGGTTCAAATCCGGGAACTTTTCTAACGGTGGAAGCGGCCCCGGCGCCCACCCAGCGTCGAATAACATGGGTACCTGGGGGAAACCCTGGGGGGTAAAGGCGGTCAGGGGCGTGATGCTGATCACGTCACCCCCACTCACGACCGGATCAAGAAAGTGTGGGGAGTTACCCCCACACCCCCTATTCGCCTTCATGGCGTGGTGCTATGCACAGGGGAGCACTTTACCTTTACCTTTACTAGTAACACCGAAAACTTGACCAAATTTATATTGCCAAGTTCAAACTTAATGTCCTTCTAACCTATCTACAAGCTTATGAACAGGGGTGCCCATTCCCCGCCCCCCAAATCATGTCATTTGTGCCCCCAAATCATATATTTCCACCAGGAGCGTATATTCTAAGGTAGCTAGGATATCTGCGAAACCTGAAGTCTAGAGAATAAAGTACGGGAGAAAAATCCATCAGAAATTGTTAATAATATTATTCATATCAGTGAGATGATGATGCTGATTCTGGAGTTGGCAACCTGATTTCTTATGAGTTGGCAACCTGATTTCTTATGAGTTGGCAACCTGATTTCTTATGAGTTGGCAACCTGATTCTTATGAGTTGGCAACCTGATTTCTTATAAGTTGGCAACCTGATTTCTTATAAGTTGGCAACCTGATTTCCTATGAGTTGGCAACCTGGTTCTTATGAGTTGGCAACCTGATTTCTTATGAGTTCCCAACCTGCTACCTTAGGAGTTGGAATTTTTATTTTATTCATAGCTTAGGACCACGTGACATTGTGAGATAGCCCAGATCTGGTTCTCAGTATACGCCACTGATTTCCACCCTCAAACCATATCGTAATCCCTACAAAGTATTTAATTACGACAGTGTGTCTACCGGAAGCAACTTTTTCTTAGCTTTTTGTTACAAAAATTAATGCACCTGCTTTAAATTAAGCAGTATACCAACACTATCCATTATATTTTAAGAAGTGATACTAATGAATATCGAGAATATCGCTTATGTCTTGTAATGCAGCTAGAGTATTTAACTTGACCTTCACCCCAGTCAAGCGCCAAACACGCATTTTCGTAACAGATCATTGCGAGCAAGAAAATTTTTACATCCATTTCTTTGCAGGCTTTCAAGAATATTAATTTAATGGGGTGTCAATACTTTCTTAGGATCCCGAGGTATTTAGTCTTTTCCAGCTTCTCTTTTGGCACGTTCGGGGTCTAAAACGTTTGAATGCCATATCGCTAAATACAATCTCCAAAATTTAATGTTCGAACTCTCTCTTCATTACAGAAATCCCTTGACAATCTAAGATTTAACACTTTATCAATCAAGAGTTTCATATCTCCCCCTTTAAATTTAGTACTCAATCCTACCTCCGAAATTTTTATGACAATTTTAGACTTATTGTTGATTTTAAAGAGTGGATATTGCCTCCTTAAAAAAAAAAATAAAAAAAAAAAAATAAAAAAAAAATTCTCAGTCTCCACACCAGAATTTCCGCAACAGTCTTAGGACAATAGTAATACACCTCCCTCAATTTAATGCTCAATCCCCCTCTAACTAAAATACCCGTCATAATCTAAGACCTAGAGTTGGATACTCTTCCCCCTCCCACAACGTTTAATTCAGAATCCCCCAGAACCCACGTGTCAATTAAGGCTTAATATGTAAGAGTTGGATATTTCTTCCTCTCCCCCATCGAAAATGCCCTTAAACACTTTTTTTTCTTCATCTAATAATGGATTAAATATGGTGCATTTAAGGTGTAAAATTTTTACATATATTTTGGAAAAATATGTGTCGAATTTTACATTATTTGAAGGGAAAAAATCTCCCCCGAAAATCTCGATGAACACTTTCATACCTGTAAAATATCAGCCCTATTCCATGAAAAATTAAGTGGAAATCAGCTTGCTGGAATGCGATCAACTAGAATGTCTCGGCTCGGTGAGGTTGATCAGTTGTAGAAAGGTGTCCTTTCTTAATTCACAAAGCAGAATGCATTTCGATAGGGAAATCTTTGATGACTGAACCATTAATGGGTACCAATGATTTCTCAATTATATTTGTTACACATAGTTAAGCACAAACTATCTGTTTTCGGATAAAAACATCCCCGGCAGGAATAAAAAAGAATATATTTTGCCGGATCTAAAACATTTTGTTGGAGGAAATACCGCACATTGCTCATATTCATATGAAACTATTAATAACAATAACTCTATTTTTTAGTCATTGTATCACAGGAATACTTTCGTTTCGACACATTCTATTTCTTCCATTTGTGACTTCTCAATAATTATAAAAATATTGTGCAGGGCTCAGATACTACTGCGAAGGTATCCGTAATACGCAATAAAGCTCTACGTTATTGACCTCGAATGTCTTGTCATTTACCTGTGTCTTTATGGACTATTTTTTGAGACTTCCACCGCATTTGTGTGTTTGCTTCAACTGAAGTTGTGATAAAATGTATCCAAGTGGTCATACTATTATGAGAAAGTTGCCATCCCCGTGGTAGAGTGGTTAGCTCATCGTGCTACGTCGCTAGGGGTTCGAGTCCTGGCCCCGGGCGAGGATGTTTGCAAGTGTCCATTCATCAATTTCATCATATCATCACTCATCCATTAGCCCAATTAGCCAAAAGTGTGGCACAAGAAGCGAAATGAAATCAAGCAAATCAATCAATCAATAATATGAGAAAGTTACACAATATGAACTGAAAAAGCTACAGAAAAATGTGGAAGTTAGCAGAAGGGAAGAACAAATGAGGAAGAGTGTCTACCAGTCTGGAAATCCTGGAAAATCAATGGAAATATCCGGGAAATTCATTGTTTTTCTCGACAAATCAGTATTTTTATAGGAGTGTAGTAAAAGTTGATTTTTGACCAGAAAAAAAGACAAGAAATAGCCTTTAAATTTGTTGTGGACAAACTATACTTCCATTTGGTACTCCCAAGTATTTCCAGTGAGAGTGCACATTTTATATTAAATACTGTGGGAAAAGGACTCCTGTCTTGAACTCTTTATTGTGTTGAAATCAATACAATAAGTTGTATTGGCAGGGCTCGAAAAATTCCGGTCGCCAGGTCGCCATGGCGACTAAAATTTTCGCCCTGGCGACTATGATCTTATGCTGTAATATGTACGAAATTTTGAAGATTCTTTATTTTCGTGGACGAGGTTCAGCCTGAGGCTGTTCTACCACCTAACCCGTGTCATGAAGTATGGCCAATATTTAAGCACATGTTGCGTGCGTCTGTTGACAAAATTTCGTCCTGCTAGTGTTGCCATTTACGGATGTACCAAAAATGGCACTTTTTCACCACTCAACCCATAAAATCGCCAGTCAAATGCTGCACATGATCAATATTCGTCGCAAATGACAGATTGACATGGCATCCGACATTTAATTCTAACCCTTTGATAATTTCTTACATATTTTTCTCACTCAAAAATGCATTTCGGGAAAAATTTTAACACTGCCTTTCGCCAGTTATTAATTTATCAAATTTTCTGCCTGGCGTAAACTGATAATTTTTTAGTATTGAAAAATATCTCAATGGATGAGACTTTGTAATGCAGAAAACCCGGTGTAAATATCTCTTACGCTTTTCAAGATATACATTTTCAAAGTTTGGGTTGCGCGACTTTTGAAACACCGTAGTATGCACAATTGCTAGTAGGTGGTTTCCTGGCGCCTGATATTCAGATCTGACGCCTAGCTCTGAAGAAGATTTTTCGAGCACTGGTATTGGTATTTACCACTATCCGGTTACAATCGTTTTGAGGATGCTTGCACGACGATTGTTGTAAAAGAAATTTGAAGACATAATTCTTTGTTAAGTTTCTGGCAAGTTTCACATTAAAGCTCATGCCGATACCTACTTACTTGTTTCCCTTCCTCGTAGCAACAGGCAATTACGGTTGAGTTTCCCTTTTTATTATTACGTATTACTGTGAATTTAGAGTTATTGTTATTTTCTACATGTGTTTGTGTGCTTAGCTGAAATAAAGTGATCATCTTCGTGCCATGTTCCTGTACAGTAATTTACCTAATGATTGGGGCCTCCCTGGGGCGTATTGGTAACGTCGTCGCAAGGGGTCCCGGGTTCGATACCCGGTGGAGGAACATTGCACAGTGGTTCGTATCGCACTTTAAACTGTAGGTCCAGTCCCTATTAGCCTATCTCTGCATAAAGTGGACTTGAAACAACAATTCAGTTCAATTCAAACCAAATACCGACCATGTCGTGGAGTGGTTAGCACAGCGCAGTGCTACGACACGTTTCGGATTCGAATCCTGGCCTGGGCATGGATGTTCTTCGTGACTGTCCCTTCATCAATTTAATCATATCATCACTCATCCTCATGTTCGGGATTAGCCAAAAGTGGCAGAAAAGCAATCAATCAGGTTTAAAAAAATTTAGTTCCTTGTCTAACCTGAACAGCTCTTGGAAATTTGCTTTTACGAAATTGTAGACACACTGAACAAAGAAAAACATAAAAAAAGTTCCACATACACTGTCCATAAATTCGAAAACATGGAAACAAAGGAACAAGGAAGAAAGAAAGAAGAAGGAAAATACATGAGTAATATTTTCAAATGTAAAAAAAGATCTTGAACGAACCAACCTCTGTGGTGAAAAAGAACACATGTATACCGTAGAAGTTCACGTTACCGTGCACCTAATTGCCGAGTGTTTACTGTATAACCAGTGTGACGCGATACCTTTTATGGTAGGCGAGCTGCATTCAAATTTACTCGTCTCGGAGGAAATGATGTTTTGTTTTTTGACAGGATGAAGGAGCGCAGACCGTCGGCATATGTCATACATTATGTGAACAGGATGACCAGCGAGATTAAACTGAACATTACAGAATCTGCTGCATAATGACATTATTTATTTACGTCCTCTCGACAACTTCCTTCAGTGTTGCCAGGCCATAAATTTTGTTTTTGATGGATGTTCCGTTTCCTCGTTTTGAACTGGTGGAGCTTCTACGTCGCTTACATACTTAAACTGATACACTCGGATATTTTTTATCCTGTGTTTTTTTCTAAGACTGTTGTCATAGGCTCGTGAAACTCCATGAACGTTTTTGATCACTACCTGTATTTTTCGCTCTTTGTTATCTTTGTATATAATATATATGAAGGGCCAGGGTGAAAAACGATGAATGTTCATTCGAGACGATTTGCCAGGAAATGAAAAACTAAGTATTTCTATTCATAAATACGTCAATATATGCCAAAATAATAATGCGCTTTTCAGGCACTTCTCACCGGTTCCCAACCAAGGCCGTTCTCATTCTTATAGTACAGCTTCTGAGCTATCAGATGGCGCTGCGATCTCAAAATGGGCGAAAAATCGACATTCATCGTTTTTCCCCCTGGGTCTTCATATATATATATATATATATAGGAATATACACAGTTCACACACACACAAATGTGGTTAGATGGTTTAACTAAGGAAGGTTTGGTTGGTTAGAACCTTTTGCTAACCAAAAACAGAAATGCATGTTCACCTCTGCTAAATTTGGTAATTCGTGTCATTCTAAAGAATGAGGGGATCTGAACCAGTTGTTTCTGCAATTAATTGCTGGGGTGATGAAAATTGGTCATCATTCATCCTTGATGAGACCACTCGTCATTAGCATGGCGAGTTATCGCTTGGCAATGCGAAAGGTACAAAATTACACTAAGGAACCTAAACTACAGAAAAGACAATGGTCACTCGTTGGGTTTTGCGAACCGTTGAACCTGAATCATGGCTGGGTGTAAGATAATTACCTGTCTATCTGAAGTCTTTAGCTGAATCCAAATAAGCGAAGTCCTCTGTAAGCTTCTCCACTATCCTGACCAAAGCGTCCTTCCACCTCTGACCTACTGCCTTGCTGACCACCTTCTCTCTCTCCACTCAATCCCAAAAGTCCGTCCCCTCTCAGCTTGTCTCACCTCTATATTACCAGGCCATCGAGCTCTTCCTCTATGCCGAATCGTGTTATTTAATTGCTACCATGCAAACCGCTGACTCTATAACCAGAAGTATTACCTGTTTCCTGAATGCTCAGGAGGTTTGCATGGCACAACACAATGCATTGTAAACATGCCTCAGAGGCTTGAGACAACTGAGAAAAACAAGTGAATGCCCTGGTCAACATGAAGCGTTCAGAGAGACTTAAATAAAAATAAATATACAATCTTAGGGATTGATACGAATTGTGGCTAAGTTGTTTGGTAACGTTACACAAATGTAGCTGATTTGGTACTAAAAACAAATTGTGCTGGTAAATAATTATCTGTCTCTCTTTCAAATAAATGTTAAATTTTTGGTCACCATTGTTATTCAAAACAATTATTTCTTTCCTCTTCTCGCTTTCCTGGAAACGTCACTAAATTATGATTAGGGCACGGAAGTTTATGATCTAAATTGTCTTTCTATATTTATTTTTATCTTCATTACTTTTCTTGCCATTCTTCCTTCTTTTTTCTTTTCTCCATTCTTTCCAATTTTCACTCCTTGATTATTTTCTTTGATTTTTTCTTTCCTTTCTTATTTACTTTCTTGATTCTTTTTTCATACTTTCTTTTCTTTCCTTCATTCTTTCCAACTATATTTATTTCTTTGTTTATTTGATTCTTCTTTCCTGCTTTCTTTTTTCCTTCACTCTTTCCAACCCTCATTCCTTCTTTGATTATTTTTCCTACTTTCTATCTTTTCTTCAATATTTCCAAATGTCTTTGCTTCCTTCCTTGATTCTTTTTCCTACTTTCTTTTCTTCTTTCATTTTACGTCGCTTTTGAAGTTCTTATCTTAAAAGCGGTGATGTCCCAAGTGGTTACATCCAAATTCAGTGACTGATATTTTCAAGTGGAGTTTTTGAAGTGGAATGTTCATAACCCTTGTTCAGGAAAGACTCCTGAACTGAAGGTTCACAACCCTTATTTGAGTTTGTGTTTGTTGTCCACTCTGTGCACAGGTAACCTAATCGGGACTGAACCTACAAGTTTAAGTGAGAGTCGAAGCACCATGTTCCTCCACCGAGTATCGAACCTGCCGCATGGCAGGATCAAGTTTTCGCCGCAGCAGGAAAATATCTCGGCACCCTGCAACCCTGGTTCCTCTCTGTTTCCCGTCCCGAATCCAGACAGGAGTAAGTATGTGTAATGTCTCATTTGAATTGTAATTCTCATACACCTCGAATAGGAAAGTATGACACTACCCGTGCTCGCTCGGCTTCTTCCGGTCGGCTTTCAGATGCAAGAGATCTATTCCGAAGGGTTCACTCCAAAGGTCATTTTTTTTTCCATTCCCTTCCCCGCCTCTCTTTATTATAGGCGGAAATTGTTGCCATCAATATTTCTAATAAGGTGAAGGCCTTGTTTATGAACAATGCCAGGTCGCGGCGTCACCTTCATAAATATTATGATAGGGATCCTTTGCGTTCGTTGTGGCGTGACCGGCTATAATTCATTTCTGCATGAGGAGGTGACATGCTTAAGTAGTTTTCAGAAGGCGTTCTGGTATTTTTGTTCATGGGATGTTTCCGTCGCTTATTGCAGTAACTGCATGGTGATCGGGGCTGGTTGTATCATTGTAACATGTAGAATAATCACTAAAAGATGTAAAACAAATATGAACATTATTAACTCTAGCTTACCCGAGGGGGCTGTCAGGCACACGCCTCATTTTTTCGATTTTTCAATTGAAATTTTTTATAAAAAAAATTAAAATAAATCACAGCATTCCATAGGGTATTACAAATATTTTTGTATTACTTTTGTTCATAAAAACCTATATGTAATGTAAATAGGAGGCAAAATGCACTTGGGGGGCATATCAGGCGCCGTCTTTGAATGCGTGTTATTAGAGACAGTCAGGCCTGTGACAATGTACAATTGGCTGGTAATGATGGTAATTTTTGTAATTATTATAATTACTAAACAACTGCACTTCTATAAACAAAAGGGCATTAATGAAAATGTTTTATGGTTTCTGTGAGTTTTAGTGAATGGTACAATATGTGTGTAACACTCATGCGATAATTTGGTTATTATTTTTTTAATGTTAATTTTTTAATTGTTATAATTAATACAAAACTGCACATATGTAATCAACAAAAGAAGCAGTGATTCAATAACAAAATAGTTTCTTGAATTTTAGTAATAAAAAAGTGTGGGTCTGTGAGGCCCTCCCCCCCTCAGGTAAGTAAGTTTCTCGTACGGAACGGGTAAGCTATGTTAATATGCGAAAGAATATTTTTATATTTTTCGGTCATTATCTTCATCCCCATGTTATTTCTTTAGATTCTGCTGTCTCTGTACTTTGAAGTCCACCTTGATTATTTCCAACAGCTGTCAGTAAGCATGCACCATCTTTCCTACACTATGTCTGGGCAAAGAGCGCGAAGAAGCTCAGTGGGGATAGCGAAAATGTGTGAAAGGGGGCTACTAAATAAATAAATAAATCTGAGAAAATTTAGGACTCACTTAGGTAACATGCAAGTGTAGTGAAAGAATGGAAATGAAAAACGGGGTTTCGCTACGACGGTAGGGGTCCCGGGTTTGAATCCTGACCTGGGCATGGATGTTTGTGAGTGTCCATTCATCAATTTCATCATATCATCACTCATACACATCTCGAAGTAAAATAAAGCAAATCAATCAATCAAAGACTGAGTTTGTGAACTCCCAAGCATGTGAATGTTGAAGTAGACTGGGAGGAGGAAGGGGTAGGAAAATTGCACTAAAAAATTTCATCCTTGTATGCACAGCTGTAAAGGCTCATACTGGAAAATAAATTATATTATATTCTATTTCTGGGTTCTTTTTATTGTCAGTCAATGACATACAGAATAGACTAAAATATTATAATTACATTTAACTAAATCCACTCGGAGGAACATTAATTTTCTACATATAGATATGCGTATATTCACACACAACGCTGCTCAATATACTCTGTCCCAGCTAACTGTGGAGCAGGCGAACGAAAACAAGTCTCTGCGCAAGTAGTGACGCAAGACGGCTCCACCAATGAACACGCGAGAGGGAACGGTGTTGCGTGAAGGAGGGGAAAATGACTGCAGTTACCAGCCTTCGCTCTGGCCACTCGATTTCCCCCGCTACTCTGACGCTATGTGCAGCCTTGCTCCACAATTAGCCGGGACAGAGTATAGGTCGTGAGATATAACTGGACGACTTCCGTGGCGGAGTAGTTAGCATTGCGTGCTACAACTCAAGGGGTCCGGGTTCGAATCCCGGCCTGAGCATGGGTGTTCTTTCGAGTGTTCCTTCATCCATTTCGTCAAATCATCACTAATCCTCACCTTCGCGCTCAGCCAAATGTGGCAGAAAGCGAAGTAAAATAAACCAAATCACTCAATCGAGATATAACTGTTTTATCGCATGTTTCTTATACGAAAGTCTGTAAACTGGAACACTGGGGACACGCTGAAACTCTGATACTTAGGAACACTCTGGAACCTGTGGAAGTCATTTCACACATATTGTTAGTTCTTAACATCATAATTCTTCCGTAATGTCTACTTTGAGCTTTTAAATATTTGCATAGCATTTCCAAATAGGCAAGAATGTTCCACTTGGGATTGTACACCTTTAATACACTTTTAGCGCCCAGCCCTTATTTCCATATGTGCACTCTTACTTGTAATTAAGAATTGTTTTCTTCCTCTGTAATTATCATTTAACTTTTTCTAGTATGTATTATACTGTAATAAAGTGCATTAGATACCTGGATTTCTAATAGCTTTTGTTGAATTTACATTCAATTGCTTCACCAAGTTTCTAAAGTTCTTGTGCTGCCATCTCTTGTCATTTTGCTGTTCTTGTGGCTTGTAACAGTTTCTTATAACAATAGTTCCCAAACTTTTTCGTTTCACGATGCCCTTAGTTTTGCAACATTTTTCTGCGACGCTCAAGTCTAAAACTTGCAACGCTCAGTTAGTGCGGTTAGGTTTCTTGTCTTAAGTTAAAAAATAAACACAAGTTTCAAACGCAGAAATATTTTGTATGTGAAAAGTACTAAATAAGCACATATTTGGAAAAAATAAAAAGGGGGGAACCCCCCCCGAAGCAGGCTTCCTCCCTTAAATATAAACCAGGACGTCTTTTGCTCCGAATTTACCGGTTCCCCCATTTTTCTTTTATGTGTACTTTATTTATGATATTACATGTATTATAATAACTTTGAACATTGTTTGATTATGTATTTTGGTTACAAACCTTTAGATTACAAGACTTGTTCTGGCAGCCAGAGCAGGCCTTATTTACAGAAGTACACAAATAAAATAAGTTGCATTTTCTTTATACCTATAACTAAATATTATTTTAATATTTGTGGTTGGGGCCTCCCCGATGGCGCAGTGGTAGCGTCGCCGCCTTGTAATCAAGGGGTCCCGGGTTCGATACCTGGTGGAGGCACAAGTGGTTCGGATCCCACTTTAAACTGTAGGTCCAGTCCCGTTTAGGCATACTGTGCATAAAGTGGACTTAAAACACCAACTCAACTCAATATTTGTGGTTGCTGTTTTTTTTGTTTTTTTTACGTGGTTCGTTTTTTTCTTATTTTTAAGGATTGAGGTATATGTGAGAGTATCTGAAATGAAGTTCGAAAAATGAAATTTAAAGCAAAAACAAGAGTAAGTGTAATTGTATTGCAGTAGTATTAATAATAATATAAACCATGAAATATGATAGGGAAAAGTTGTTGAGGTTAGTGTATTGGTTGTGATCAAGAGTAGATAAAGTTATTGCATCACAAAGCATTTACACATATACTCAAAATGATAATGAAGTTATTACAATTAAGTAGAGTTTTGTTATTATAAATGTATTGCTTCGGTAGGATGCTTAGCGAAGTTTAGAGGTGGGGTTCTAAATGAAGGAAATAATCAGCCATATTCATAACAAGCATAACTGTAATTTCAGTGAAAATAGTGGAACATTTCGCGGCAACCCTGAAAGCTACCCACGGCGGTACCGCGGCCCACACTTTCGGAACCACTGCCTTATAGTAAAGAAGTATGTTAAATTATGTTTACTTTTCAAGTCCACTGTCCAGGGGGTCTCCCGAAAGACTTACCAAATAATA